>NC_143395.1:366485427-366827492 GCF_052110815.1 Crocodylus siamensis | reverse complement strand
AGGGGCGAGCTGTCACTGTGTTGCTGGCATGATTGTGCAGCTGAGGTGGCAGCTGTTTTTTTTTTTTTCTGTTCCCACCCACCGAGTGGGCACTTGGTTGCCCTACCCTAGTTATGCACTGAACATAAAGAAGGTCAATATTTGATGTGATTTTTTTAATAAGTCTACAAAGTTGCATACCTAATTCTACATTCCTGTTGTACTTAGTATACATACTGAAGCAAATAAGAAATGCAAAATCAAGGCTAAAAATACAGGGCCTCATAAGAACCGCCACAATCTTTTTAATGTCTCTGTAAGAGAAACTAGGGAAGCTTCAAGGACCTGGTGAGTATAGCTCATAGGGGGATAAGGATAGGGATAATATTGTGGTAAGCAGGTTAATACAGGGATTGGGGAAAGGAGCAGACTGAGGGGCTTGCAAAAGGAACGTGGAGGATAGGATTAGGATTATGTTTAGGGTTCTGGGAGGCATTTTGGCTCTGGAGGCCATTGGAATAAGGAAGCTTGATTTCTTTTCATATGTTAACGTGCTTGAATGGAACAAACCTAACTCTTAATATTTGACATGTGACACAAGGAATGAGTCACAGTTATAGCACAGTAAAGTATCACCATCTACATGTGTGCAGCAATTATGGTGCAGAGACTAATTTACTGTGGTGCCAGATAGTCCCAGCCCCTTGTCCCTATCTGCTGGTGGGGCAGCTAGCAGTGAGCCCATGGCTGGGTGAGAATCTCCCAGCACCCACCCTGCTGTTGTGGAGCTGGAGCTAGGAGATAAGGATCTCTCAGCCCCTCCCCACCCCAATCACAAGGGCAAAGCAGGGGCTGGAGGATAAGGATCTCTCAGCCCCCACTCCCTGATCACAATGTGGGGGGAGGGGGACACGGACTCCAGCTCCCTGCTGCCAGGGTGGGGGGGACATAATCCTCACTAGGGCTCTGGTGGCAGAGCCTGTCCTGGGAGCAGGCAGCTCCTGGGGGCAGGGAACAATCTCCCACGCCCTGGAGGCCAGCTGACAGGAAATAGATTTGCTCCTGGTCAGGCATTTACAGGAGTGCTGCTGTGATTACTACTGCAGTTAGTAAATAGCAAGTAAATTTGCTACTTACATTTGCAGGTAGCAGATTTACTCATAATTAGTGAGGTTTACTGTGCAGTAAACTACTTTGCAGTAAAGTGTCTCCTGTAAATGCACCTACACCCTGTCACAATTAGTGCAGATCTTTCCAATCCTATCTTCCCCCAAAATCGTTAATGTAGCCTGATTTAGTTAGGGTTTCCATTCCTCGTTTGGTGACTGGCACAACAAAATATTTAGAAAAGTAGTAATCTTTCACAGAGGGGTATTACTTCTTCACTGGCTGTTGTGGTAAGGAACCCAAGTTTAATTTAACAAGACTGCTTTTGTTGTAGTTTTTATTCTCACCATCCTTGGGATTTCAGTGTTTAGTGTGGTATTTGCAATCCTGACAGCTGAAATAGAAAAATTCTCAACAATCAGCCCACTCACCCATGCCTGCACCAAATTCAATGTGGTAATTCATTTCAGTTCCAGTGGGACGTGTCATGGGAGGCTCATGAGAGTGCTGTATTATCACTCTGGGGAACTGCAGTCAGCTTGGAATTGGTTGGTTACAACATGTACCAACCAAGAGTTTGGTTTTAGAGTTCAGTGGTAACTGGCCCTTGAAATAATTAGCTACCTAGCTAGCACAGAAAGCTTCACAGGCAGTTGATCCCAGAAAGTTATTATCCGCAATAGATTGCCAAGTTTCTATCATTTTAACGTGGGTAAGAATCAATGCATCTGCTGTTATATTTTTCTTTCTGGTCTTATAATGGATTATGAATTTGTGCTCTGATAGTTTATTCAACTTTCACCACAGGCATCTAGTTGGATTATCATTTGTTAATAACTTCTGAAAGGCTTGGTGGTCTGTATAAACTGAACAGTTTACCTACAACCTAACAGCAATCTGTCTTTGGACTTTCTACCATTCAAAGATAATCTGACACTGTGGTGGCTTGCTTAATGACTCTGACACTTTTTTTGGCTTCCAAATGCCATGGCGTGTCAACCCTCTTTTGGCATCTGCATATTCAAGAATAAATCTTAAAACCATTGTCATA
Organism: Crocodylus siamensis; assembly: GCF_052110815.1. Lineage (NCBI taxonomy): Eukaryota > Metazoa > Chordata > Crocodylia > Crocodylidae > Crocodylus > Crocodylus siamensis. The sequence goes on along the minus strand of NC_143395.1, from coordinate 366,825,355 downwards.
TGTAAAAACAACTGGATTAAATGACTAGTGGTTTTAAAGATGGCATGTATAGGAGATTCAGGCATGATTGCTTGAAATACTTTACGTATGAGCATGCAGAAATTCATGTAGTAGTGTGATCAAGAGTGCCACAAGTGGTATGGGCAGCCTCTGTGTGTGGCACGTGGTAGATCATGGAAGGGTCATGCAGCACAATAGCAGATAGGGCAGGAAACAGAAGGCAAAGCAGAAGATCCAGCAGGGACCACGGAGTAGGGAGCAGAAAGCCGGGCAGCAGATCAGAGGAAGGGGATGTGAGTGACGCTCGGAAGGTAGCAGGGCTAATTTGTAGCACACTTGCCAAAAAAGTTTGGTGCCCACTGACATAAGCCGTAAGTTCTCTCATTGGCACCTGCTTTCTTTAGCAGAATGTTTGCTTCAAAGAAGTGTGCTTCCCATGCATAACTTGTCTCTTGCTTCTAAAAGTACAGAGTAGGCAACTGCCTGCCTGTACCACAGGGTAAGAGCCTGGCCTGGAGCCACAGCAGGTGCTCTCCAAGGTTCTACTCTAAGCATGACACCCCCACCATCAGGCCTATTCTACTCCCATACCCGCTTATACCATATTGTTATCTGTGGTGCTTGATCTTGATCTGGTAGATTATGGAAAGTCTATTCCTAAAATTCATTTTGATGAAATGCCCAGCCAACCTCCACCCCCACCCTTTCTGAATTCAAACTGAATCCTTCTGAATTGAATTCCCTTTCCGAATTCAGTCTTTTAAGTCATCACATCAACTGTCTGTTTCACTATCTGCAAAGATAACCAAGTATTTGCATAGATTACCAAGGTGATAGGCTGGGTAGCAACTAAAACTTTTATAACTTTGTTGCCACCAAAAGCCTGTGCCTAGCTTAGCTCATGAGCAGTTCCAGTCCTGAATCCAGGACAGTTCTGTTCTTTCATAATTTATTTACCTTTTAATTAAATATCACATACCTGTACCATTTTGATGGCAGCTGGCCCTTCATATCAATGCTAAGTCATTTTCCTGAAAGCCAGTGTTATTTTTAGAGTTGTTTCCAATGCACTTCATGAAGACATCCCTGAGGAGCACTAAGGGTTCATTCCTAGTCACCAGTCCTTCCACACTTTTTTCAGGATTATTTTTTGGGATACCTGTACCTCCACTGAACATGCAGTTTTTGGATATAGCAGGATATAAATCTTATAATGAATTAGATAAATAATTAAATTATTTCTGTGCAATCTTTCTTTATCTCTTCCCATACCACACTTTTTCTATTCTGAGATTTGGCTTTTGGATCATTACTTCACACTATTTCCACACTTGCCACGACATACCACCTACTTCACTGTTTTAGCCATGATATGATCATTGATTAGTAATAAGGCATTCTTACCTCTGATGACAGGCTGTTTAGAAACTGGCTAAGAAAGAAGTCTCAAATAACAGCCCACTGTTCTTGTTTCCTGGCTTTCTGTGGTCTGTTATTTTCTAGCAGTCTTCTTGTCATTTGTTGGCTTTTGGGATTCAAATACCCAGGGAAACTCTTATCAAAGCAAGCTAATAGTACTGATAAACATGAGTTGATCAGTTAATATAGGTGATAGATGGACCAGCTCCTTGCTTCTGTAATTTAAAAAAGGTCAAACCTCCCTCTTATCTTTGCAAACAGTTGTCAAGGATTTTTTCAGCAATGATGCTTCACTGGCAGTTTATTGGAACAAAAACTTTGCATGGTCATCAAACAAAAAAGCAGATACAAATCCTGCTGTGTTTTATTAGTCTCAATAGTATGAATAATTAGTCATTAACATAATAAATAGAATTATATCCATAAATGCATACTAATTACAGAGGAAACTGTAAATTACTTTGCCAACATGGGGACAACTTTTCTCTGCTTTGCACTTGCCTTGATTGAAGTGGAGTTGTGCGCACACATCGGAGGACAGAATTTGGCGATAGGCAGAGGTATCTGCTACAAACCAGATGAGGTCATGAAGACCCCACATGGTAAAGTTAAAGGCCAAGTGCACAATTACATTATTCCTTATTTCTTATTGTAAGAATAGCTGCTTTCTTTTATTTCAGAGCTGGGTGACATTGAGTGGTGAATGCAACAATTGCTGTGTACAGTTTGCATATCTGTTTAATACAGTTGGGGAATAGAGGGTACAATGTAAATGAAAGAGTTTAAAAACTGTTGTATTTTCTCTGCTCAGAGTACAATAATGTCTTTTTATGCTTAAATAGTCTGAGGTAGGTTTATGTTTGGCCCTCATACAAATATACAGATCAGAAGGTTATATGGAGATTTTCTCTCCCATGCCCTGTCCCTGGGTCAATTATAGCAGCAGCCCCTCAGTTACATGTTCAGAATTCCTGGCAAAAAAGCAATAAAACACTCTTTAACCAGGATACATTGGCTAACCAACTGCATTTCCCGTTCCCAAATTATGCTTTTGACCTATTTCACTATGTATTGGTTTCTCTATTAGTAGCTAGCAAGGTTCACATGTCATGCAACTATTGCTAACAGAGAGCATATGGAGTGCTCTCTGTTAGTAGTATTCAGGAATAGTTGTTCTGCTTCAAATTCACACCTTACCTCTCTCCAAAATAACTTTCAAGTGTAGATAAGTCAGTTGCATGGTCCCTAGACATCAAAACATTAAGATAAAATACACATATTTTTTATGTTGCCCTGTTCAGAAAGAGAATAAACCAGTGCATCACAGATATGACACAACAAGAAGAATTAATGGGATAGATGATGTGTTTAAAATCTTTTAAGAAACTATTTACATAGCATGGATACAGATAATGGGCCGGATGTCAAGCAAATAAAAACTGTATAACTGAACTGGGACCATACAGGAGAGTATTTGTTTTATTAAGCAGTACACTGACATACACACAGTGGGAATGGAAACATTTAGAAAGTCTGATGGCAGGAAAGTGGTTTGCCAAGATTGTTATATTGTGCAGTGAAATCTGCCCCTAGCTGCAGCTGCTAGGAGGCCCCTACGGTAGTGAGGACCCCATGAAAAAGGTAACAGAGCTTCATTAATTTCTTTTGAGCATCTCCCTAGGCACAAAGTGCATCTACCTGCATCCTCCTGCTTCATACCCACCTCACACAGATCACATGGTCTTGGCTTTTTCACCCCACAGTTTATAACCCTGTAGGAAAGGAAGAAGATGGTTTACTGGCTGACATCCGTCTCTCATGGGAGATGGGAAAGCCTTGCACAAGGAAGTCCAACTTGAGAGGATGCTATGCCCAGTCTATTAAGTACCAGAAAATAAAATGAGGTGCTAATTTTTGCTGGTTCAACTGTTTTTTTTGGAGGCTGTAAAGTTTAGCACTGAGCCATGGGAGGCTTAAAGCCAGAGGTTTACAGTACCTTTTAGAGGCCTTTTACATCAAGAGCTCTATTTGTCATAAGCACTTGCATTTTCCTTTTTTGGTTGCTTTGAAGAAGAAAGTGAAGTTAAATGACCATGCTGGAAGCCAGTGTGACAGCTGTGGAGACTGAGCATCTAAGCAAGAACAAGCTGTCCAAGCTTTCCATACTGTCCTGAAAGTAAACCCTATTCCTAGCCTGGATGAAGGAGCAAGGGTATTCCAGTCTCCTTACCCCTTTGCTCAGTAGCTTCTCAGCACCATACCTACAGGCTGGGGAACTCCTTTCTTGTCAGTACAGAGGCAGAAAAGGATCTTGGAGTCATCATTGATGCCAAGATGAACATGGGCCAGCAGTGTGGGGATGCAGTCAGGAAGGCCAACCACACCTTGTCATGCATCCACAGATGCATCTCAAGCAGGTCCAAGGAAGTGATCTTCCCCCTCTATGCAGCACTGGAGTACTGCATCCAATTCTGGGCGCTGCACTTCAAGAGGGATGTGGACAGCATGGAGAGGGTCTAGAGGAGGGCCACTCACATGATCGGGGGCAGCAGGGCAGGCCCTATGAGGAGAGGCTACGGGACCTGAACCTGTTCAGCCTCCACAAGAGAAGGCTGAGGGGGGATCTAGTGGCCTGTTACAAACTAGTCAGGGGGGATCAGCAGGCATTGGGGGAGTCCCTGTTCCCCTGAGCACTACCAGGAGTGACCAGGAATAACGGTCACAAGCTGGCAGAAGGTAGATTTAGACTAGACATAAGGAGGCGCTACTTCACAGTCAGGGAGGCTAGGATCTGGAACCAACTTCTAAGAGAAGTGGTGCTGGCTCCTACCCTGGGGGTCTTTAAGAGGAGGCTAGATGTACACCTTGCTGGGATTGTTTGACCCCAGTACTCTTTCCTGCCATTGCAGGGGATCGGACTCAATCTGCTCAGGTCCCTTCCCACCCTAGAAACTATGAAACTATCCTGTGACATGGACACCTCTAAATTAGGAACTGGAGTAAGAATGCTTTCCATACTGGCCACTGTGTATTAAGGACCGTTAGTCAGGTTCCTGGTAGTTTTCCATAACCTGGTAGGTTTCCGTAATTAACTGCTAATCCCTGGAGGGCCACTACTCACCCTGCTTATCCTCATTAGCTAATTGGCTAATTACCATCCTCTTCTCCCCCTGGGGAGATACAGAACTGGGCAGCAGAAAGTTTTTTCTGCTGGCTTGATTATATCACATCCGTAGATGACAGAAGCCCTATAGACACAGAGCATGCTGCCTCTTTTAGACTTGAGCTGCATTGGGCAAGGTTCTGAACGTCTACTCAATCCATTAGGATCCATTCTGGAAGATGCCGAGCACCACAAATGAAGGGTTTCATAGTGGAAGTTGCAGGTGCTCACTAGCACTCAAGATGGGGTCCACAGCTTAAGGCTCTCAACACATCAAACAATCCAGGTCCACAATTTTTATCACGTTATATTTCAGATACCATTAGCTGCCCCTTAAATAGTAACCCAGCTACATGTTAAAGTCAGTTTAAGGCAGATAATACAGTTAATGAGCCACAAAGTTATTCCACGTATAATATGTAACAACTTTGTGGCTCATTTGTATCATGCCTTACATTGAATGTGTGGCTGGTGGAAGCTAGCTCATGACAGATCCCAACACTCAAATGAGTGTCAGGATCCAGCATGGGGCAGCCCCAGGACGTGTGTGTGTGTGGGGGGGGAACCACTGTCCTGGCAACCTGATCCCTGGGTCCCTGTGCCCAGGGGTGGAGTTAAAACCCCAGCTGGGGTTTGACAGTCAGCTTATTGTCATTTGGGGCCAGAGACCTGACTGGGGCTGGTTTCAGACCCCAGTTTGGTCTCTGGCCTCAACTGACAATCAGCTTATTTCAGCACTTGAGTTTTAATTTGCTGGTGTCAGGGGAGCCCAGAATCATGATCCTGGGCTTTCCCTGCACTGACAAGTAAGTGCAATAGGATCTACATTTCCAATCCCAAAATTGTGTGTCCTGGCATGCACATGTGGAATGAAATAAGATCCCATGTTGCCATAAATTGAAGATGTCAGAGGTGTTAGGTTGCCAAATTTGTTCCTGATCCATCTCCACTGAGCAGAGGGATGATTGTGGCTTTAAATGTTTTTTTTTTAATAAAGCTCACAGTTCAGTAGCAAAAACCCTCCAACAACAACAAAAAACAACTCAAAGATCATATTGTACAAAGTAATACCCTTTATGTCTCTGAAACTCTACTGACAAATGAAAGGGAAATTTATTTCAAGACTTAATGTTTTAGTTTAGAGTACATCAGCTATTATACAGTATTTTTCCTAATGTGTTGTCAAAATATTTTCCATTGGCTTTTCCCCAGAGAGCACCTATAACTTCTCTTCGTAATCATAGTGGTTTCTTCTGCATTCCTTGAGAGTTTGCTCTTGAGTGTCTAGTGGAGACTGAAGTGTTTGCTAAAATTAGTGTTTTGGGGGCTTTTTTTCATTGTTTAAGTTAATGCAGTGTAGCCAGAACCCTGAGTAGAATCCGAGACACTTTGTCTTTTGCTTAATAGTGCACTTCAGAGAGACGTTTTCAAACACTTCACAGAGACATAGTGGCTGTGACAGAGAGAGAGAGGACCTGAGAAATTAAGATTTTAGATGGTCTGAGCTGGAGGAGACGGCTCTCTCACCAACAGGGGCAAAACTAAGTTGTGTGAAGGGACAGAGATGAAGTTAGTGCTAGATGAGTAAAGAAAGAACAGAGGGTAAAAGTCAGCCCTGCATAGATGAACAGATCAGAATCTGTATAAGGCCTTCCAAAAAAGGCTTACATTCAGTTTAGGTCTGGACCTTTGTATTGGCTCTGCGTGAGTATGAATGCCACCCAGTCAGAAAAGATCTGAGAGATGGATTTCCTGTCTTACATGGATTTTTTTTTTCAAAGGAAAAGGGAGGATGATTCTAAATTGGATGCAAGAATTATTTTGTCAGTTTTAGTTCTCCATTCTGTGTTCTGATTCATTGGCTGCTTGTTCAGAAAGGAGGAGTATTATATCCCCAGAACATTTCTTTGTATACCAGTACTTTGTCTCTTTCTCTGTCCCTCCTCACATCCTAAATAAAAGCGAAAAGGTTTTATTATCCACTGGCAACAGGTACAATAAGGAGCAGGTTTGCACAGGATCTATTCAAATGAGAGTATCTAGGTAATTATATCACTACATTGAATACATGAGAAGGGACCTGAGAATAGGTGTGAACAAGCATAAGGATCGTCTCAGCTGATGGCAGTGCTGTCCTGCTAATCAATAACTGGTGCATTGTTCCATTTTGCTTTCTCATTTATGGGGCCTGAAAAAAAAATCATAATTAAGGGCCTGACTACATGACAGGGCTGCTGCTATGTTATCCTCACTAAGGTGGCAGAACCCCCCATCCCCATTGGAGATCTAGAACATGGCAACAGAAGGTGGTTTCCTGATGGCTTGGATACATGAGCTTCCCAAATTTATAGATGTTTGCTAGAAGAAGCCCTCTTCTGTTGGTGTAGGGGTGTTCAGACTTGGTAGGGAGGGAGGTGCTAGCAGACCTATTTAGTTGGGTGGTGATAAAATCATAGAAAGTTAGGGTGGAAGGGACTTCAGGAGGTCATGTAGTCCAACCCCCTGCTCAAAGCAGGACGATCCCTAACTAGATCATTCCAGCCAGTGGGTCCAAAATACTTTCAAGGATGGAGCTTCCACCACCTCTCTGGGTAACCTGTTCCAGTGTCTTACTATGCTCCTAGTGAGAAAAGTCTTCCTAATATCTAACCTAAACTTCCCTTGCTGCAACTTGAGACTGTTGCTCCTTGTTCTGCCACCACTGAGAACAGTCTACCTCCATCCTCTTTCGAACCACCTTTCAGGTAATTGAAGGCTGCTATTAAATCCCCCTTCAGTCTTCTCCTCTCCAGTAAGCCCACTTCCGTCAGCCTCTCCTCAGAAGTCATGTGCCCCAGCCCCTGAACAATTTTGGTTGGCCTCCACTGGGTTCTTTCCAATTTGTCCACATCCTTTGGGGGGGGGGGGAGGGGGGGGGGGCTGAACACAGTTTCTCTGACTGTTTATGCTGGCTAGAAAGTGTGATCACACTCCCTCCCAGTGTAAATAGTCAGAGAAACTTTGTAACATAGACTGAGCTGTGGGAGCAGCAAAAGGAAAGGGAAAAAGTTTCGTAGAGAAACAGACTGTAACAGTGGCAAAGTGGGACTAAATTCTGCCTTTTCACCCAAAATCTCTGGACCATGTGGCAGCATAGTGCTCCATTTTGCAAATTTGCTACCTCAAACTCTGTGTGTGCTAGGAGTCTGGGGGCAAAGAAGCTGAAGAAAATGCAGTGGGATATTTCTGAAGAAGTTGCTGTCACTGCACAGCATCAGTTGATGCAGAGCTTTGCTCCAGTAGAGTATAGGAGTTTGAGGACCGACACCTGCTCCAGTGTGAAGCTACAGTCTCCATGTGGGTCCAGTGCAAGCTACCTAACTGTGGGAAGGGAAGAGTGCCCTTTTCTCTTGTATAGGACAGGGCATCTGCTATTAAGACCATCTCTTTCAGGCCTTTAACATTTTACTGAGTACAGTGCCTCTCAAGCTTGCCCAGCTAAGGTCACATTCTCAGGCAATGCCAATTTATTCCTGCCTAGCACCATATTCCCATGCTCTGTTCTAGGTCCTTCACTCCAGCAACGGCTAAAGATCTGTTTTTGCACAGAGAAGTGAAGCGTCCTCTGCTATTATGGCAATGAGTGATCACTACAGCATAGAAGTCAGCAACTGTAGATAAATATATTTTGCTCTGGGTTCACCCTTCTGCTTCTTTAGGAAAAGAAAGGTGTCTCTCTCCAGTGACTGACACACTGCTCATTGCTGTACTTACAGACAAGGTCCCCTCTAAGGTGTGTGTGTGTGCAGGTGCACACAACTAAAAGTTGGCTGTGCACAGGCTTTTCAAGGCCGTGCACCAGGAGAAGAGCTGAAGGTTTGCTCCTAGGTGAAGTGGGGGCAGAAGCCTGGTGCGGGCTCTGCCGCCTCTGGGGAAGTGCTCCGCTTCCCTGCATCAGGGCCTCACTGTGGCAGGCAGCAGCTCCTCCCCGAGGTGAGGCAAGGCAGGGATGGAGGCTGGCGTGGGTTTCACTGACTCCAGAGAAGTGCTCCGCTCCCTGGCCCTGATGCGGGGGAGTGGAGCACTTCTGTGGAGCCCATTCCAGCCCCTGGCTCCTGGCCTCCAGCTCCAACCCTGGCCCCTGGCCCTAACCCCAGCCTCTGGCCCCCAGCCTCTTGGCTCCAGTCCCCAGCTCCAGCCTCCGGCCCCGAGCCTTTAGCCCCCTTCGGTAAGTGTCCCATGGTGGACAAAGGCAGCATGCTCATGGACTGAGGCGGCGCGCTCACGGGCTGCTGCTCCTTAGGGGGAAGATTGCTTACAGACAGAGTCTTCTGTCAGCAACCTCAGTGTAAATCCAGATTATTTCTACTAAAGCCAAGAGGCCTAGTCCTTCTCTGCTTGGCACCTATGGATTATTTATCCTGTACATGCTGGATTAACAAATCCCAACTCTCTGCTCACACCAATGGAAGCATTTTGCCTTTCAAAAAAAAATAAAGACCACTTTCTTGCATCCTTCAGTTATCTCTCCTGAAACAATCCATCACTGTTGATAGACTGCTGTTTGGGTCTGACAGAAATGAGATGTTGGAGGATAATGCAGTGACTCTGATAATCCAGAGACATACCTGAGCAAAGATGCTAATATCAGAATGTGCAGGGGTGACCAGGGACTGATGCAAGACTTAGAGAATTTTGGTAGAAAAGTATCATGGAATGAGAAGTGGGCTGTTGGGGACATGTAACACCATAGCTTTGTCCTCAGATCAGGTGGAGCCAGTCAGTTCTGATGCAATAATCAATCATTCTGGAGATGGGGTAGGCAATTATTCTGGGTAGAGGGCTGCTTACTGAGTTTCAGCAGGCCATCGTAGGCCGCATGACAGGCAGCCCAGGGCAGATTAATATTCATTTTCTAAATTTTTTAGGGGCCAGTTAGAATGGTTTGGTGGGTTGCATCTGGCCCCTGGGCTGGATTTTGCCCACCCCTGTAATCTGGAGGCACAGTAGAAGTCCAGGCCACCTGGACTGGCAGCAGGGTTACTAAAAGTATCCCAAAAGGGGGTGTGCTGGAGTACTTATATATAGTACAATGGAAGAGTGCTCTTCGTTCAAGAAGAGCTTGCTGAGAGAATAGTGTATGCAAACGAAGGAATGGAGCCTAAATATTGCACTGCTTTGGGTTTCTCTCTTCTTAGAGCTGAATGTTGAACATGGCAGCATCCTACATAGACCCAGTAGAGGCAGTCAGTCCCGATCCAGATGACCATGTGCTCACTCTGAAGGCACACTAAGCAGCAGAGTGGAGGCCATCTGGAGATTCTAAGCTTTTTGCAGTTCTACAGCTGCTACTGGACACACTGACCGCCCAACACCTCTGCTGAGGTCAGCAAAGATTTTCATAGGGATAATTGAATAAGAGCCAAAAATAAATGGTGACCTGGATTGCCCTCTGCATTGAATCTGGTGAGAGCAGAACGGCATCAGTACATTTTGATTCATTTCACGCTGACCATGAAGTGCTCTTATAGCAAAGGCACAGGTGTAGGACCATCTTCAGCTTCTCACTTTCTCACGGACTTCCTGTGTGACCTCAAACAAGTCACTCAATCTCTCTGTGTTTCTACTCCTTCTCTGTACACTGGGACACTCTTCTTCCCACTCCTGGTCTGTTTCATCTACTAAGGCTCAGTTATGGCTTTGCCACAACCCCCAAATTAGTGGTAGTGCAGTGGGTGGCTAAAGGCTCCACTTCTTCCTATTTCTTTTCATCTATGTAGGAAGGGGACACAACAGTCCAAGAAAGCCTGGATCTCCTGCTCTGCTGCTGCCTGTGATATGAAGAGAGGAGGCGGCCATATGCTGCCACATAGCCCAGGCCCTAATTTAGCCTTTAGATCATGAGCTCTTTAAAGCAAGTAGTCTCTTACTACAGGTTTTTACTGCACCTTTTAAAAAGGAGCCTGTATTTCACCACAGACCTCTAGGGACTACTGTAATAAATTAGTAATAATAAAGTGAATGTATTAAAACAATTCAATGTTAATCCTATTTCTGAGCTGCTCAGTGTGCTGTTTTTACTATATCTGTTTTTTGCAGACTTTAAGGCTTGTTTGGATTGAGATTGCTTTCATTTTGTATCCTATTCCCATGAGTAGCTTTGGGACATTTTGAGAAAATGAGCGTGTTGTGGAAAAGAAATGGGGATTGTTCACATCAATTTATGCATTACCTCAGAACCTATGCTGTGTATGGCCGAGCCCATCAGATCTCCTTTCTGCAAGGCAGGGAGTCCTCAGTTAAGATTACATTTAACCATAGTCCCTCTATTCCAACTCCTGCTCCTTTCAGGCTGATTTTGAAATGAGTAATCTAGTGGATGTGGGGAGGGTCAGCTGAATTCAAACACCTGCTGTAGCAAAACAACCTCCTCTTGAGCATGTGTTTGATTTTGCTATACTGTCAGAGTGACAACAGACCTCCTATAAATAAGTGTGGGGTGCTTGGTTTATGGATATAAAAAGGGACTTACATGTAGTCTGTGCTACAAAGTTATGGTCAGAAAACCCTAGTTTTCTCTCTTCTCTTGGCAGACTTATGCCACCTCTGCTAAGTGGAGTAAGCTTTTAGTAGCTGACAGAAGTGGTATGTATGTGCATTGCTTCAATGGCTTGGTGGTGGTGGCTGCCATCTGCCACCAAAAGTTGTGATGGCAGCATCACATGAGAGCAGACAAGTTTTTAGTAAAACTGCTAAATAGGATTAGAGTGGAAAGAGACCTCTAGAACACTCTCTCACAGAGTATCTGGTCTTTAGCTGACCCTATCTACACTACAATGGCCACCATTTTCAACTCCAGCTTGGATCCACTAGACACAAGAAGACTGTAGAAGCCCTTGTACCAAAGACAGCCCTGGGAGTCACTGCAGTTGGGACTATTTTTCAAAGAGTGGGAAAGCTTCCACAGTTTAGAGAGGCAAGCACTATTAATTACTGCAGACTCATTTCCCCTGGAGTTGTAACAGTTGTAACATCCTGTCCCCGTATCCGCCTCCCTCTACTTCTAGATCCTCTTGCCCTACTTAGGAAACTTGTGCTTTCATGGAAGGATTTATCCAAGGCATGCTCCTGCCTCACTGCAAGTCACAGGAGCTTTCTGTGACCCTACAGAATAGATCTACACGGAAAGCAGAGGAACCTACATAGACAAGATCAGTTGCTGGCCTTCTACTGACTAGAGGGGAGCTCTAGACAGATTCCTGCCTCACTTCCTGGCATGCTGACTCCTTGCTTGTCTTCTAAATACATTATTTTAAAAACAGTCATGTTTTTCAGATCATTGTTGCTTTGCCTTCCAAACTCTCCAAGGCAGCTGTAGTCTGATGTGGTGACCGCACAGTATCCCAGCTGGATCCGAATACCTCATGTGGCAACAGTATCGCTTGTTTTTTTAATTTTCTTCCCTGGTAATACACTCTTATCTTGTTTGCCTTTTTTTTCTGCTCTGTACTGGGCTGATGGTTTCAAATGATTTCCATGCAGTACCTTCCTGGATCCATTTACAATATCAAATTTAAGCACTTCACCAGAAGACTTTGTAATTGACAATATAGTTACAAGTCTAGTACCCAACTGAAGGGAGCTCTACTCTTGTGTTAACCAAGTATTTCAAAGAACAGAGAAATCATTTCAGATCACATTAAGAAATAGCCTCTATTTTAGTGCTGTTTTAGACATGAGGGGGCCTAATGTTCCCTCTGATAGGTTGAGCATTTTCTTCAATTGGAATTGTCATTGTACAGCAGTTCTGACTCTTATACTGCAGGGGCCTAAAGTTAGGCACTCAAAAACATTTTCAGCTTTGAGATTAGTTTGTACATCTCAGATTTCTCATCTATAAAAGAGGGACAAAAAAGGTAGCCTGCTTCAAACAGCTAACATACATGAAGGTTAATTTACTGAGAGCCTCAGCTTTTCCACATATAGAAGTGAAAGTGATTATTATTAAATGTAACAGGATCCCACCCCATGGTGGCCATGATGTCCCTGGGGCCCCCTCAGCTCTCATTTCCTTTAGTTCTTTTGGGTAATCTCCCCTTCCACTTTCCTGCCATGCCTTGATGTAATTATACTTTAGGAAAAAGGGAGGTTACCCCTGTGGCCTCTTCATCTCCCCTTTTAGCCACACCTAAGCCTTGCAGATGATACCAATCATTGGGATTAAACCCCATTGTCCAATCCAGTCAGTCTCTCATCCACAGGCCTTAAAGCCTCAGTGTCAACTCCAGTCAATGCAGGCCTCTAAACCCAGAACAGTCTCCACCACTGTTGGGGCTTCTGGCCCTAGTGTCTTTAACCATCCCTGCCTCTCCTGGGCCCAGAGCCTCTATACCTTAAACAAATCTCAACCATTTTTGGATTCAAGCCTGCATTCCCTAGCCCTCCTAGGGCTTAAGCCTCATTACCTCCAACAGACTCCACCTCTCCTGGGCTATGGGCTCCCTAGCCCTACTTGTTCTCACCCTTCACAGGCTACAGATCCCTGACCCTGGTTCAGTTCCCACCAACTCAAGTCTGCTTTACCACACACCTTCTGAGCTAGGGGCCCCCGGCCCTAATTGGTTGTGGCACTACTCTTTGACTTTCGCCCCTATTCCTCAGGCCCAGGCCCTGGCCCTGCTCCCAGGCCAATTGAGACCTCCACCATCTCCACACAGTTTCAATCCCTAAACCACCATACTTACCCCAGCTCAAGTGTTAATCAGGAGTCTTGCTGCAGCCCATCTGCTCAGGAGCTCCACAGCTCCCAGGGCTAGACTACCTGCTTAGCTCAAGCCCTGGTCTTAAAGTCTGCAAGCCCAGCCCTTTGTGAATCATGTGGCTTCCTGTACTTCCTCCTGCCACACCTCCTTTTCTGGCTGCCTGTCTTCCCTTAAAGTAGCAGGAGCACTAAACTCCCTGCTGCACTAAGGAATAGCTTTTCACAGTTTCATAGTAGCTAGGGTCAGGAGGGATCTGAACAGATCATCTAGCCTATCACAGGCAGAAATGAATGCTAGGTTCACAAGACCCCAGACAGGTGATTATCCAACCTCCTCTTGAATTTTCCCAAGGTAGGGATGAGGACCACTTCCCTGGGAAGTTGGTTCCAGATTTTGGCCACCCTAACTGTAAAATATTGCCTTCTGATCTCTAACCTAAACCTGTTCTCCATCAGCTTATTACCATTGTTCCTTGTCACCCCAGGTGGCGCTGGGGAGAAAAGGGCTCTACTTATTTGCTGTTGATCTCCCCTGATAAGTTTGTAGGCAGCTACCAGGTCCCCCCTCAGCCTCCTCTTGCTGAAGCTGAACAGGTTCAGGTCCCTCAGTCTCTCCTCGTAGGGCCTGTCCTGCTGCCCTCTCACCAAGTGGGTAGCCCTCCTCTGAACCCTCTCCAGGCTGGCCACATCCCTTTTGAAGTGCGGCACCCAGTACTGGATGCAGTACTCCAACTGTGGCCTGACCAGTGTCACATAGAGGGGGAGTATCACCACTCTGGACTGGCTTGAGATGCACCTTTGGATGCATGACAAGGTATGGCTGGCCTTGCTGGCTACGGTCTGGCATTGGTAGCTCATGTTCATCTTGGAGTCAATAATGACGCCAAGATCCATTTTTGCCTCTGTGCTTTCAAGGAGGGAACTCCCCAGGCTATATGTATGCTGTGGATTCCTTCTCCCAAGGTGCAGCACCCTGCATTTGTCTACGTTGAACCCCATCCTATTCTCTTCTGTCCACTTTTGTAGTCTGTTTAAATCTATTTGCAGCCCCTCTCTCCCATCAAGTGTGTCCACCTCGCCCCACATCGTGTCATCAGTAAACTTGGACAGCATGCTTTCCACCCCTTCACCCAAGTCGCTGATGAAGATGTTAAACAGTGTGGGCCTGAGGACAGGGCCCTGGGGTACCCCACTGCTCACATTTTGCCAGGTTGAATATAACCCGTCCACCACTACTCTCTGGGTGTGCCCCATCAGCCAATTTTTTACCCATCCAACTGCAGACATCAATGCCACAGTCGCTTAATTTATTGATGAGGATGGGGTGAGAGACAGTGCCAAAGGCCTACTTAAAGTCTAGAAAGACTAAGTCTATGGCAATGCCATCATCCAAGGATTTAGTTACTTGGTCATAAAAGGCAATCAGTTTGGTCAGGCAGGACCTGCCTTTGATGAACCCATGCTGATTGCCCCTGAGCATTATCTCTCCTGCAGGCCCCCCACAGATGTGCTCCTTGATGATTCTCTCCAAGATCTTCCTGAGCACCGAGGTGAGGCTTACAGGCCTATAGTTACTTGGGTCTTCCTTCCTCCCTTTCTTGAAAATTGGGACCACATTAGCTAGTTTCCAATCCCCCAGCACCTGGCCTTCTTCCCCTTAGGCAGGAAAGCTTCTTTGGATAGATGTGATATCTTTTACTAGGCCAACTGAGTAGTTGGAAAAAAGTTCTTTGCAAGCTTTTGGGGACAAGCACCCTTCTTTAGGCATACGGAGTCTCTGCTGTTCTGAGATCTACAAGGAATGAAAGAAGCAAAAAGTGACAACATGTCAGTGAGAATGTAAATAGGTGGAAATTAGGAAAATCAAAGGTAGGGAAGGGGGGGGGGAAATAATGTCAAAGATAAGCAACAGAGGACTCTATTGTAGTTGAGTTCTCCAAGGTAGAAAAAAGGCAGTCTGTGAAAAAGTAAATAGCTGGAAATTAGGAAGACAAAGGGTAGAAAAGGAGGGGAGGAGGGGGAAAAAAGAAAAGTGTAAATAGTAAGATCAGGTGAATCAGATGTCAGGCAGGTTGTAATATGTCATAAATCCAATGTCTATATTGAGTCCATGATTTTTTGTATCTAGTAGATTTATGAAGTGAAGTTCGTAGGCTCGTCTATGAAAGGTGTTTTGTAAGTTCGCTTTGAGAATTAGAACTGAGAGATCGGAGAAGGAGTGATTGTTTTGTTAGAAGTGGACACCCCAGGTAATTAGATAATTTTATCTTTGATGGATTTTTGGTGTGTGTTCATTGTGGTGCACAGCTGTTGTTTTTTTCTTAGCAGTTTTCTGGACATCTGTTCAACTGTATATTCTCTAGATTCATAGATTGTTTGGGGCTGGAAGGGACCTTGCAGATCATCAGGTGCAGTCCTCCATGCCCCCCGCCCCCCGCCCTCGCTCTAGGCAAGAAGACAACTAGGGTTAGGTGACCCCAGAGAGGTGACTGTCTAGTCTTCTCTTGAAAACCTCCAGGGTAGGTGACCACACCACTTCTGAGGGAGTTTATTCCACAGTCTGGACACTCTGACTGTGAAAGAGTTTTTCCTGGTATTAAGCCTGAAGCGGCCTTCCAGGAGTTTGTATCCATTGGTCCTGGTCTTTCCCGGGATGCCCTAGTGAACAGTTATTTACTGAGCTCCTGATGCACTCCTATGATATAGCGGTAAGTTGCTATCAAGCCCTCTCTCAACCTTCTCTTCTTTAGGCTAAACAGACCAAGGTCCCTTAGCCTATCCTCATATGGCTTGCCTTGAAAATCCCTGGTCATACAGGTGGCTCTTTTCTGGATTCTCTCCAGTTTTTCCACATCCTTGTTGAAGTGCGGCAACCAGAACTGGATGCAGTGCTTCAGCTGTGGTCTCACCAGTGCTGAGTACAGTGGGAGTATCACTTCCTTAGTTTTACATGAGATGCATTGGTTGATGTATGCCAATGTGTTGTTTGCCCTGCTGACCACCGCTTTGCACTGACGGCTCATATTCATATGATGGTCAATCATTACCCCTAGGTCCCTTTTGGCCATGGCCTATATGTATGTTGAGGGTTGTTTGCCCTCAGATGGGAGCACCTTACACTTGGAAGTGTAGACCTTCAACTGGTTCCTGTCTGCCCAATGCTCGAGCCTGCTCAGGTCCACCTGTACCTGCAACCTATCATCTGGCATGACCACACTGCCCCATAACTTGGTGTCATCCGCAAACGTGGCCTGAGGGACACCACTGGCGATTTCACGCCAGGACAACACAGATCCGTTCATGAGAACTCTCTGGGTCCTATGCCATAGACAGCTTCCCTGAACTGTCAAGGAGCTGAGCCTGCAGTCTTCTAGTTTTCCCACAAGGATATTGTGGGATACTAGATCAAAAGCCTTTTGGAAGTCTAGGTATATAACATCTACCACATCTCCTGTGCTCAGGTGGCGAGAGTCCTGATTGTAGATTTGTTCCTTTTACCCAATCTACCTGCTTGACATTACAGGCTTGAAGAAATGGTTTATTTAAAAGTGGCCAAATTACTGTGATGGTAAAGTTTTAGGTAGAATTAAAGAATTTACTGCACCATCTGAGAGAGAGAGAAAGAGAAAGAGAGGAAAACCCCTCAAGCCACTACCCCTTTCCAAAGAAACACAATAACACTTGCAGGTCCTAGAAGTCTGTGAAGAGTTTTGGTTCAACTGTTTACACCTTCTGACTCCCTAACTGCTTGTGATTTTTTTTGCCTCGAGTTGTGTGCGCCTTCCAACCTCCTACTTTGTAAACAGTAGGAGGTTTGAATCTGGTTGCATAGTTTCTTACTGTTTGTTGTGCCTACAACTTCAGTTATCTCAGGTTTGGAGATCTTTTCCAGTTCATCCACATTGTTTACAGACTACTAACTGTAACATGTAACAGATCCTGAAACTGACTCTGGGAGAACTTGACTGTTAACAACTCTCCTTTTGATAAAGTTTTTCTATGGCCTCTACCTCTTGCTCTTTTGCCATTCTTTTAACCTTTTCTATGGTCCTCTTCATTACACAGAAAACATCAAATCCTGCTCCAGTGATGTACATTTTGCTCTCCCCCATGTTTTATGGAGGATTTCATCAAATGCCTTTAGACATCCACCTCTTGGCCATCCCCAGACCACTTAACAGCTGGGTAAGCATGACTTCCCCTAATTTACTGATACTTAATAAGAAACAGAGATTTTCAAAGAGTTTTCTCACCATATTCCGCAGAATGCTTCTTTCACATGTATGGAAGCTTCTTGTCTAGTGTTTGCTAATTTGTTACTTGATTTTCAACAGCATAAGACAGGAATGGCCCTCCTGAGCCTTCAGATCCAGTCTTCCACTTTTAGAGGCAGCCATATTTTATCATCATAAATCAGTCTCCATCTTAGAACTACTTTGGCTGTTTAGCTCTACTACTCCTGCTGAGGACAGCAGCTGTGGAACAGCAAGTACAGGATGCTGGTCAGCATGCAAGGTAGTGGTATTAAACATTCTCAGTAACCTAATTGTTGTCAAGTTTGTTGTAGGCATCACAGCAAAGGAGTGTTTCAAGGAGGGATCTGAAAGGGAAAAAAGAGGTAACTTCATAAATATAAACAGCTATGGGCAGTCCTCCCAAGTGTGAGAAGCAACAAAGGAGAAAGAAGGAAGGTCCATGTTTGAAAATCTGATGAGTTGTGGATGGCATCCAGCCTCATGAGCTAATGAAAGTGAAAGCCAATTTTCTGATAGCAAATGAGAAACAATAGGTAGGGAGAGGTTTGGGTCTTAAATAATGAAGCCAAGTAGCTTACATACGATGAGAAAAAGAAGCAACTGGTGAAAAGAGGCTAAGAGAAGGTTAACATGGTCAGATCAAAAGGCCAGGGAACTGTGATTGCACCAGACAAAAGGCTGAGGAATTTAGTGAAGTGTGAGTTGGTAAGACACTGGAAGACAGTTTTAGCTCCGGGGATGAGTAAGAAG
The DNA here is from genome assembly GCF_052110815.1 of Crocodylus siamensis. NCBI lineage: Eukaryota > Metazoa > Chordata > Crocodylia > Crocodylidae > Crocodylus > Crocodylus siamensis. The sequence goes on along the minus strand of NC_143395.1, from coordinate 366,807,027 downwards.
GATAATATCTTCGACTTAGAAACATTGTGCAGAAATAATTGGTAATACCTTTGATGGTTAGAGACCTTCTTATTACTAGCCCAAACTTATTCACAACCATTTCAAAATGGAACTTACGTTTCCTGTTTAGCCGTCTTCAGGAAATGAGTTTATAAATAACAATAAATCTGGTAAAGGTGCATAGATTGATTCTCAGGTGTTTTCAAATTGGTCCATTTAAGGTACTTCTAGTCTGGGTGCTTTTGGCTAAGTGCAGACATTTGGGGGAGGGGGGTGTTAGGGAGAGTTTCGTTTGCATGAAAAATGGCCACCTGATCTGAAGTAAGTCAGGATGTGGCAGGGGTTGGGGGGGGGTCAGGGAGTTTGGGGGGCAGATGGGATTCACAGCTGGATAGGAGTCAAGCAGTGTCCATGGAAGGGATTGGGGGGCAGGAGGGACCTGCAGGGGATTGCTGGAGTCTGGGAGGGTTTGGAAGGCTCATGGAACCCACGGGTCTGGGGGTGGTGGTCGGGAACAACAGGACCAGGGACTATTTTTATCCCTCTGACTCATCCCTCCGGCAAACCTACCCCACCATGCCTCCCCACAGATGGGACTTAATTCCTCAGCTCCTGGCAGTGACAAATGCTGATAAAACCATCAACGAAAGCAGTTTGCAGGATGGGGAGTTTTTTGTGGGGCCTAGTTGGTCCACAGGGGTGGGGTAAGAGGCAGAGGGGCTAAAAATAGCCCAATGCCAGGGGGGTGGGTAGGAAAAGCACAGCCCCAGGGCTGGAGCTGGCAGCTGGGCTTTCTCAGCCCTGGAGCTGCATGGGTAACTATAAGGAAGTTCCATTCACCAGTCTAGCCCAGATCAATTATGCTTGAGCATACATTGATCCAGGTTTATTTGAGACAGGGTCTGACCATTTTTAAACTGGGCTGTGTGTGTGGAACTCCTGTTCTGAGTTCAGATTGATTTCCAATCACTGACACCAGGTCTAAGTGTAAGGTCAACTGCAGAAGCGAGGTGGTGAAGACACCCTGTGGTGTCTTCTAAGCTGCTGCGCAAGGTGCCAAAAATCCAGGTCTTGAATGTGGTGTTGGCAGCACTCACCATCTCCTTTCTGAAGTAGACATGCATGGAGCAAGAGCAGATAGCAGAAAGTATTACCCCAGTGAAGATATTGAGCTCTTTGCCACCATAGTGTAGACATACCCTCTCTACTTTTGAACTAGGAACATTTTGTATCTCTTTGTACCTCTTCTACTTGTCCTACAAGTTCTTCTGGGCAGGGAGCTTAGTAGTCATAGAACCACTGTTTGTAGTAATACCCAAAGGCTCCCACTAAGAGCAGGATCCAATATACTAGGCATGGTCCAGACTGAGTAACAGCTTGTCCCAGCTGAAATGGCTTATGGCTTAACCATGCTAGAGGTAGGCCTGTGTGAATAGGGAAGTATTAGATTTGGATTTGCCTTGAAAATCCCTGAGGATTTCAGAGGACAGTGATTCAATTCAGAGATTCAGGTCACTGTCCTGAATCGATATGGCTAAATTGGCTTTGGAAGATTTGGCGTTGATTTGGAGAGATTCGGATTGGCCAAAGAGAGGCAGGCACAGCTGGTTGGCTCCTTTGGTTGTGCCTGCCTCTCCCCAGGTGGGGGGAGCCACAGGAGAAACCCCCATCGCTGCCCTGCCTGGCCCCATCCCCCGCCTGGCCCCTCCCAAAGAAAGCCCTATACCTGTTGGCTGCGGCAGTGGTGATCAGGGCCTCTGGGTGCTTATGGCAGAGCACCATGCAGCGTGGAGTAGTGAGGGTTAGCAGGAATTGTCTATCTCCACCTGACACCCACGCAGCAGCTGCCCCATGGCACGGGTGCAGTGTGGCTTTGCAGGGCACTGTGTGCTGTCTGGGAGCTGGGGCCGCTGGAGCTAAGTGGTGCCAGGCTCTGGCTGACAGATGGAGCCATCCCAGCTCTCAGACAGCATGCAGTGTACTGCCAAGCCACACTGCACCTGTGCCATGGGGCAGCTGCCGCGTGGGTATCAGGCAGGGATAGATGATCCCCTCTGCCCCCCACTACCCCATGCTGCATATGGGGGGGCTCTATGAGCCCTCAGAGGCCCCAATCCCCACTGCCAGAGTGGGTGAGTTTGGGGCTTTTTTTTTTTTTTTAAGTGCTGGGAGGGCAGCCATGGGGGCTTCTGCTATGGCTCCTCTGTCAGTGCCTGCCTCTGCCCTGGCAGGGGGAGCCACAGGGGCTATGGTATGCCCAGCTGGCACCAGAAGGGGAAAGGGGGTGCAGGCGTGGCTTACTCCAGGCGACAGCAGGGCATAGCCCCCATCAGCACTGGGAGCAGGGGCTGTGCCTTGCTGCTGCTTGCCAGTCAGTGCGGGGGTGCATGGGATGCGGGCACGGCAGCATTGGGAGCGGAGCTGTGCCTTGCTGCCACTTGCCCCCTTCTGCCTAGAGTGAGCCACGCCCACATCCCACCTCCCCCTCCCTGCCCTGGCTGGGCAAGTGGCTGCAGGGCAGAGCCCCTGCTCCCAACACTGCCACAGCCACACCCCATGCCCCCCTTCCCAAGTAACATGCTGTTCCATCCATCCCAGCTGGGCAGCTTTCCCCAGCCCCAATCCCTCTCCCATGTCCCTTCCCCCCGCCTCCCCTCAACCCCAACGGACTTACCAGGTGGAGGCAGCTGTCAGCTACCTGTTTAGTCTTAGGGCCGAATCTCCAAATTGGCCGAATCTTTTCCAAAGCTTTTCAGAAGCTTTACCAAATTGATTTGCATGCTTCGAATTGATTCGGAGCTTTTACTTGCTCTCCTATTTGGATTCTGTGATTCAGTCCCTAATCAGGCCAAATCTCCTTTGAATCGAATTAGCTACTGAAGCTTCACGCAGACCAAGTATTTCATAGATTCATAGATGTTTTTGTTGCAAAGGGACCTCAGTAGATCAAGTCCATCTGATTTAATACGTCACTTTTTTTCCAGTCTTGGAAGATTTGCTTTAAAGGCTCCTTGGGACACTAGCCTGGACATTAATCTTCCTTTGGGTACTAAAGCAGCTATGCTGAATTTGTGTCTTGAGATTGAATGAAGCAAGAGCGGCTTCAGTGATGAGAGCCGAGGGGCAGAAACAAGAACTAACCAAAGATCAGAGGGTAGACACAGATACCAGGAGTGCAGAAACAAGGCCCAGCATTAAAGCAAGGTAACAAAATCAAGGCCCAGAATCTATCACTGTCTACCTTGCTGGTTTTAAACCTCCAAAGGTCCCTTCCAGCTCTGCTTTTCTATGATTCTGTTTCAGCACTGTGGTGTACTTCATGACTTACTGACACACTGCTGTAATAGAGTTGTACACAGGCAGGTACACATGGATTTGAATGCACTTTGACAGCTTGGCACTGGTTGTTGCTGTCTGTTGCTAGAAAAGCCTTGCAACACCATTGGTAAATGTAGACAAACACTGTGTCCTGATGGGCTTAGGAGGCACGAGAGCAATAAGTGTTAACCAAAGACCCACCACAATGTGTACACCCCAGAGTGAATTCAGGCAAATGTGCTACACTTCAAAAGAAAATGTACTACAAACGTAAGTTACTTTGTACTGCTGCAGGCAGAGCTAGGGAGCTCATGTGCTACATTATTCAAGATCAAAACCGTAAGTTTCCTGGTGTTAAGACATTTTGGTTTTGTTAAGCTCAGTGTTCTGGAATAGTATGAGATGCCACTGAAAAACCTACCCCTGGGTTGCAGAAATCGTTGATAGTGAAGTGTAGCAATGCCAAATGAGTTAGCTATGTTGAGGTCTGTCTTTGGTGCTGGGTGGATGGCCTTAAGCCAGCTAGTTAAGGATGACAGAACATGCTATTATGATTGACTAATGCTGACTTGAAGGAATGTGGTGTGTAGCTATGGGGAAAAACAAGCCACAAATGCAGTAACTGGAGGAGACACTAAAGCAATATTTTAGGTCCATTTGATATCTCTGGCCATTTTGTTTTAATGCAGCCAAGGGCTGGATATAGCAAGGACTAACTAAATCTGTTGCAATAATTTACTTTATTTTAGTTACTTTTCATGCAAATCCCATGACAGCAAAGCAGAGCTACATTCAATTATTTAGAGACTAGTTGTATACAGTGCCTCACTCCTGAATACACACATCTGTTCGTACCATTAGGAAGTTTAATATTTACCGAATCAAGTTTATTCAGCACAGTTCCAGCAGACCTGGAGCACATGGGTTTGATAAGAACTGACGTATGAAATATCCTCACCACCCTGCACCATTTTCTTCCTTAAGTTAGCCTATGATCATTTATGTCTTATCATTATGAACCTGAGTGATTAACTGGATTCAAAGAAAGAATGGGCTATTTTCTTTTTGAATGTGTCATGAGTAGAGAACTGCACAAGACTGATACATTAACCTAATCTACTTTATTTACAGTATGTACAGATCTTTCAGAATATGACTTTGAACAGAAACATGAAAGGGCAAGCAGCCAGCTTGGCCCCATGTTGTCAGATCTACACAGGGCCTTTGTAGTAGGAGACACATCTATTGTTACTGCTAGCAGAGCCAGTCATGCTCATGGTTAAATCACAGTGAATCATGTCTCCTAGTATCAACAGCAGCAGGATTGGGCCCCCTGAATTCACTGTGCCCTTCCCCTTTCCAATCTGCTGCTCCTTCTGTTCTCTGCCTAATTTACTGCTCTGCTTTCTGTTCCCTTTCTGATCTGCTGTTGTGCTGCCTGTCGCTTACCCAATCTGTCACATGCCACACATAGGCTGCCTGCACCACTTATGGCATGTGCACTGTAGGTTGACTACCTGTGCTTTAGGAGACAAACGCATAAGATGTGTAGGTGTACTATAGGTGTGATGTTAAATCAGTTTTGTTAAACCAGTGCAACTTGGTGCATGTATGGAAACTCTCATGTCAGTTTAAGCTTGGATCAAACCTGTTAAGCTTGCACAGCTGCTTTGTCTGAAGTGAATACAGAGTTTCCAATCTTCATTTGTTTTCTCAATGAGTAGTTGAAGATGGCATAAGCAGTCTGCACCACAATTCTGAGAAGGAAGAAAATACTTTACATGTCAGTTTTCCCAGCACTTGTTGCAAAATGACTTGGGGAATGCTTTTTCCATAAATAAAAGCAGCATCAGTGGCAAGAAAAATAGCTGAGTAGTTTCTATTCTGAATAGTTTCTATTCATGGGAGGATCAAGCCTTTGTTTGACCAGAGATACCTTCCTGTAAAAGTCAATGACTTTGTGTACATCAAGCATTTGAACACTTATACTTATTTTCATAGCATAGGGCCCATTCATACATTTTCTTTTTGCATTATTTTACATTAATTTTCTGTAAACCTCAACCTTTTCTTTCTCCAGCTGGGCTGAGTGGGGTTGTTCTTTTTCCATTACAGCCTAGCAGTTAGAGCACCAGCCTAGACCTCTGGAGGTGTAGTTTAAATTCTCTCTTCTGCCACAGCCTTCATGTATAACATAGGGCCAGTTACTGGAAACCTTTATTTTCAAAGCAGGGATCAGAGTATTTCTTGGCCTCAGGTGAGTCAAAATGGTCCATGGTTTGCCTGAGCTTGAACAGCCTAGTAGGCTAGCCTAGTAAAGGCACACCAGCTTCTGCAGCCAGTGGCACCCACATAGCCAGTATCACATCAGGCTGCCTTTGACTTGACTGAACAAAAGACAAAGTACCCACTTACAGCTGTCAACTAGGGGCAATTTTCAGCTGGAGGAGAAAGAGGCTCAAACTCATCACAGGAGCCATAATGAAGGGCCTTACCTGCACACCACTGAACTGGTGAGAGGTAAGTGCAATGGAGCTTGCAAGGAGCTCAGATATGACAAGAAATGGGGGTTGTGGAAGTGCTTAAGCTTGCTAGACATGAACTAGTTTCATCTTCCTGTCACTAGAGTTGTTCCAGGCCCCCATGCAAGACAGCATATGAAATTTAGAAGTTGGACAGCCCTGCTCTGAGCATTGTCCTTAACATGGACAGACTCAAGCACTTTCTGGAATTGGGGCCTTGGTTTTTAAAACACTCTCTCCCTAACTGCATAGAAACACTGAATGAAAACGCTACAAAAAAGTTGGAATGACTAAAATGCCTTCAGAAAAGGGTTGTAAGATGCCTTTTATAAGTGAAGATGGGTGTGATAGATGCCAGAGTAATGAGATCTCCCCATCAAGCCACATTCAGCAAAGGTGCTACCCTGAGACACGCTGATAATACCCACAAAAGACAGGTGGTGAACGCAGACAGACAGGGCTAAAGATTATGAGGGCCACCACTAGTGAGAGCTTTTAAAAGAAAAGCAAGGCTCTGCCTGCAGCATCCTGAACTATGCAACTATAGGAAATAATTTTTGATATCCAAGGAGGGAACATACCGGAGTGAAATTACCTTTCTGAACAGTTCTTTTGCCCATAGCTGTGTCCCCATGGAGAGTGATGGAATAAGATTTACTGGAATATATGTATTTCTCCAAAGACCATGCAATTGAATCATCCAGCCAATCTGATCACTTCTTGAATGAACCCCACCAAACCACTGCAAATACATTTTTCCTCTGATTAGAACAGTCCATTAAATGCTGCTCATTCTGTATTTTATTTCTGAGAGCTTTCTAAATTGCACTATTTGGAAGCAATATTTTGAAAGTGCCAGGCCAGTCCTTTTAGAAAAATGCCTTAGAGGCAAGTTGTGCTCTTCATATGAAGTATTGTTTGTTTTTTTTTTGAACAGTAAAAAGGAAACAAAACAGACTTTTCATAAATCCCAGAAGGTCTAGTCCATATGGACTATAGAGAAAGACCCATTCATTTGTAGTTCTGAAAGAAAGATGGTTGCAATTACAGCACTGGCTGGTACATAGGAAATCAGGGCTCAAATCCCTACTCTTCCACTTCACAGGAAGTAAGCAAGACTTTAAGGGCCCCTCTATATGGTAAGCATACTGCCACTACAGTAATAACCTCAGTCTCTGCATTGCTTCAGCTGGGCTGTCTCCTGAACTGGACAAATATATAGGTTTGGTTGTAAGGGGTCAGAGACTGAGCCACAGAGAGCCTTTCAGGTCCACCTCCCACTCCTTGCAAGAGAGGCACAGTAAAAACATATTCTTGAATGGTGTCATTTTGAATTGCCATGCTAGGTAAGTTTAGTGGTTTATTTAAAGCTTGATCCTTTACTGCTGAAACCAACAGAAGCTTTGCCACTGACAAACAGGAGCCTGGAAGCTAATGTGTGTCCAAAGTTCACTCTTCTCTCTCCAGCAGTATCCTTCTCCTGATGCCTCAAACATGGCAAGAGTGGACAATTTTGGACTGGCCTTCTCAGAAATTTCCTTCTGACCCTCTCAGTCAGAGGTTGGCTTATGCTTCGTAGTATGAATTACTATTTACCTCTAGAAACCTGAACTTGGATTTTTTATGCAATTGCTCTTTATTCGTATAAACATCCATTCTTTCTTTATACATCCCACTAAACTCTTCGCATCAGGAAGATCTTGTGATGATGAGTTCCATGGACTAATCATAGGTTTGAACTTATTTCTAATATCGGTTTTAAATTTTCTGCCTTTCAGTTTAACTTTTCCTCACTTTAATTTAACAGACCCTTGTTTCTGGTTCTTATAGTACAATCACAGTGCCTCAACATACCTTTGTTATGTTACATTACCTGTGAACCTTTATCACATATGCTTTAAATGATTTTAATCTTTTCTCTTTCTTTGCATGTGGAAGTCCTTTTGTGCCTCCAATTAATTCTGTTGTTCACCCTTAGACCTATCTTGAATCTATGACCTTTTGTGAAGCAGTGTGCCCAGGAGTGGGCAGAGAGGTCCCAGCGATGAATCGATACACCACGGTATATAGCACAACATTATTATATTTTTAATATTAATCTCCATTACATTCCCTATGCAGTCTCTCAGCAGTGCCAGACCCAAACTATCTGAGCAGCTTCTCTAAGCTCTAGTTATTTTATATGCATATGCTATTGTTTTACAGGGGGCACAGCACAGAGGATTAATTAGAGGGCATTATACAAGCTTACAATTGTGGTTTTCTGTACATATTTTTTCTATGCATAGAGAAGCAATGTTAAGAACATGTACACAAAAGGACAAATTACCTTCCCAGCAAACAAGACAGTGTTTGTCATGCTGTATTCATCATGGTTATCAGAAATCAGTTTTGCTCTGGTGTTCTGTGCAGACCAGCAGCCATACATTTTTTCCCAAACATAGTATCAAACACAAGGTAGGCAGGAACAAGGCAAGAGTTGATATAGGGCACCAATGTAGCATCCAAATGTTACAGTGATTGTAGCACCCAATTCTTATCAATCAGACAAACCAAAATTTCCAATACTTTGTCCTAGCAAGCAGTACGTTTGAATACAGGATGGTGGTAGTGAACTACCTTCCATTCTGCTCACAGTCATGCGGGGCACCCCTGCTTCTGTTTGTGACTGTATAGTAAGAAGGGAAAGTAGTCTCACAGCCACATAAACTTTCTGTGGTAGCTAGAGCAATTGTGTATATGGAAAAACAGCATTAGGGACATGCTTAACTTTTAGCTGCTCTCTCAGTACAGTTTAGCAACTCAAAATAAAGATGAAGAGCCAGCACCATTTGACCAACCACCTCTCAGTAGACCACAATCTGACATTCTTGTAGACTGGACCAATGGATAAATGCAAGGTTAGTAAAACTCACATATCCATGTCACAAAGCATATATATATTTGTTTACCAAGTTTACAGGCAAAAATGATATGCTCTACCAAACACACATTGGCAATTGTTTTTGTTCTTTAACATTTTTACAGTGGGGGAGGTGAAAAAAAAATCTAGCCCTCTGATGGCAGGCAGTTCCTGCAGGGAAATGACTGGATGTATGCACAATGAGCTAACTGCCTCCTCTGTCTTTTAGTGAGCCAGCACTCAGATTTATTAAACAAAAGGGTTTGTCCAAATATTTTGACACCTAATACGTTTGGGTCAAATTCCCCTTTTGGTTGTGATTATGCTGGAATTCTTAGTTGTGTTTTTAATAAGTCAAGTCACGCAACTCTAAATTTTAATGTAGACAGGACACAAATGTTCCTACACTAGAACTTTCAATCAGGTTAATGAAGACAACATAATTAACCTATGTTAAAATATAAGTAAAATTCAAGTGCTGACATATCACCAATTGCACTGATATGAATGCATTTCAGCCCCATTAGGGCACTTTTACACATGCTCTGAAGGTATAGGAGGCGGTGCTTTAATTAGAGCAGCTCCAGCAGATGCTCTAATTAAACTGCCACTGTGTCTCATGTACAGTATGACCTCATAAATTCAGCATCCTTAAGACCTAGCACCTGCCAGAAATTTGAAAACTCCAAATTTTTGAAAAATAAGGAAAGTGCACAGCCTTAGGACAATTATACTTTGCACGTGACTGAGTATTGTTCAAAACAATAGCTGTAGGCTGATGAACAAAAACAACGGTAGTGAGAGAAGCATTGGACTTCCGGAGGAATTTCTGGATTATTGGGAAGCTATTTTTAATGCAATAATGTAGCGTACTGTAGTTTTAAAAAGTGCTGGAATTTTGAGAATTCTGGAATTTTGAAAGCCAGATTTATGAGGTTATACTGTATCAGCATCTCTACACTTAAAAATGGCAGCAGGGGCACTTGAACTAAAGCTCATTCAACGTTCAACGAACTTTAGTTCAAACGCTCCGTCACCATTTTTAAGCACGGGGATGCTGATCCACAAGATGCGGGAGGCTGTTGGAGTACAGCAATTGCCACACTCCAGCAGACTTAATTAATTTTGTCTGCTCTGATGTCCTGGAATTCCAGTGAGTTGGAGCAGCCTTTGCACTCATGTATAGGTGCCCTTAGTTACTATGGAACTGTTCCTGATTTCCATTAGTGTAGTCAAGTTTCTTTGTGTATAGGCAACATATTGTGAGTCTTTGGAAGTAATAATAACTTATTTTCTAGTTGCTCTTCCCAACTAATTTGTTTTTAGAACTTGTAGGCTCAGTTATAGTTAGCAAATTAACTTAAATCAAACTAATTCTTTCAATTTATTTAGTAAGGAGATAATCAACAATGCTGGGATTTAAAAATAATTTAAGACACAGTGCACTGATTCATGTATAGAGATCTCCTGGGCCTTGGGATCTATACAAACAGGTGTGCACAGGAGTAGCTCTTAACTGGGGAGAATACACTGATATTATTCACAGGACCAATTACTCCTGTTTGCAGGATTAGGCCATTTCTGCAAGGACATTTATGGTGACGGATTCTTGCCCCTGCATATTTATTTTGTGAGAAATAAGTTTTAAAAGGGTAAAAGCTCTTGGAATCTCTCAGTTACTGAACAACATACCTTCCCTACTTGGCACCATAGCTTTGGGTCCTTAAAATTGTACGTAGCTACATATGACAACTGAGGCGTAATAACGACAACAGGTGTAATAACGACAACTTTTGCTTTGCATCAGTTGCATGTTACTCTTGATATTGCTAACTTTCTGTGTTAACACAAAAAACAAATATTAAGGAAAAATACCACTTGAGAATAAAATTCATAAGTAACAATAAATGCCCATCTTTTTATAACTGCAATGCTAAAATGAACTGCCCTTCACTTACAGAAAGTATCCTGAAAAGTGCCTCAGTGAAATCAGCGGATCAGTCTCAGAAAGTGGTTATGTATTCATTTCTGATGCTGGCACTGGTCTCTGTGCAGCCTCCAGTATCTCTCGTAACGGTAAAAGCCCTTTGTCCAGATCTGTGTGGCAGCAATAGTTTGTAGGCTGCTGCCCTGTATTTTTTTGAAACGAGGTTATAGAGGATAGGGTTGATGGATGCACTCAGATAGAAGAGCTGAAAAGCAAATATATTGAAGTACTGGGAGAAAAACATCATCTTGGTATCCTGAGTGTTTATAAATATGATCCTGCCGATATGGAATGGCAACCAGCAAATTACAAATGCCAGAACCACCACAGCTGCAAGAAAAAAAACCACAGAGAAACAGTGAGTCAGGATATCGAATGATTGAACTGCTAAGATTTTGCATGACCACAGGTATCAAACTGTATGTGAGAAGCCCAATTCTGCTCTCATTCACAATGTGTAAAACAGGGGGAACACCAGTGAGGCAAAGAAGTTAGACTGATATCAAGTTATCAAACTGGGAACAGCAGCATCAGGTCTATTTACTACTTTTCAGGACAAAATAAGGCAATTGAAAATCTCTCCAGTCACTCCTCTCTGCATAGAAATTATTTGAACTGGAGAGAAGCACTCGCTTCAGAGATTCTGACATTGTAACCAGCTGTAACATCCCTATCAGAGACCAGAGTAAAAACAAAGAAATCTGCAAAACATCTGCAGCTTCATTCATGTTGTAGGAAAACAGAAAAACTAGATGGAAAAAGAGAGTGGGGTTTAGTGGAAGTGCCCAGCGAGTCTGTGCTTTCTGTAGGCTTAGTCTTTTAAGGCATGCATGTTGAAAGAGGCTGTGCTGTTTGGCTATTCTAGTTTTTTGTGTGGATGAGGTGCTCTGTTCCTAGAGCTCTGGGATATGCTGCCATGTACGTATACCTTTTGTAAAATGACTTGTATGTCCAAGCTCATGTAGATACAGGGATGTTACTTTTGTGAGGGTCCTTTGTGGAGCTTCACAGAACAAATTATACAGTTTTGGGTGTTAGAGAAAGAGGAACAGTCTGAGTCAGTGGTTCTCAACCATTATTAGACTCAAGGCATTGCACCTCTGGGAAATGCCAGCTCTTAGTTTTCCCTAATTTTTTGACTACAGAAAAATACCAGAGCAATTCTGTTGCAAACTCAGCAAGCCCACAGCAGGGCAGAGCATTTTGGACACTGCAGATTCCTATTGGAAATCACTGGGTTTATCAAGTGAATTGCACTTGTGCACCCAGGAGTGCTAACACTGTCTGATACCCCATGGTACCCCTGAAAGGATCTCCTGGGACAGGTTGAGAATCACTGGTTGAAACTCATCCCTAGTTAATCCCACCGGCTTCTCCAGGGGAAATCAAGAAATGTGGGGTTTGAGGAAGTCCCTGTGGCTGTGCAAGCCCTGGGCACCTTCCCCCTCCACCCCTCCATCAGACCTGAAGGGCTGTAGCAGCCTTACTTGTGGGCAGAGAGAGGGGAAGCCTGGGGGACCCTGTGGGCAGCCCTCCCTGCCAGGTACAGGTGGGATCCTCATGGGGGATAACACAGCAGCACCTGGGTGGAGGCAGTCAGGAGCCTCATGGGTGGTGTGGGCAGCCTTCCCTGTGAGGAGCAATAAGGCAACAGAGTTGTGGGGCAAGGAACCAGTAGGACACCTAGGTTGGGCTGGGGAGGGTGGAGAGCGGGGGCAGCAGGCAGCACTGAGGGGACCTCCCTTCCATTCCCCAGGTCCAGATCCTGCTTCGGGCAGCCCTAGGGGGGGTCTCCCTATTGGGGTCCCGAGAGGCACCCCAGGTGGCCCTCATGCATGCAGGAACTGCATGGTGTGGCACTGGAGGTGCCCCATGGTGGTCCCAGGCCCTCAGGAGCCGCACAGCATGGTTCTGGGGCCCCCCCCCGCGGCAGTCCCAGGCCCCCTCACGCACCCAGGAGCCGCACAGCATGGTTCTGGGCCACCCCCCCCGCGGCAGTCCCAGGCCACCTCACGCACCCAGGAGCCGCACGGTGTGGCGCTGTCCGCGCTGGCGGGCAGCGGCGCGGGGCCCGCGGGTCTGCAGCTCGCTGCTCCACAGGCGGCGGCCCACGAAGCCGTAGAGCACGTGCAGGCAGACGACGGGCAGCACGAAGTAGGCGGTGGTGACCCAGAACATGGCGCCCAGCAGGCCGGACTCCTGGGCCGCCGCCGTGGGCTTGCACTCGCGGCCCAGGTCGCTGCGGTTGCCAGCGGCCGGCGGCTCCAGCCCCACGAGGAAGAAGAAGGGCGCGGCCGAGAGTAGCGCCACGGCCCACAGGACGGCGATGACAGCCTTGGCGCGGCGCTTGGTGGCCACCACCTTGGCCTTGAGCGGGAAGCAGACGGCCAGGTAGCGCTCGGCCGTGAGCGCCGCGATGTGCAGCGCCGTGCAGTACGTGCAGCCCTCGGCCACGAAGTGCGACAGGCGGCAGAGCAGCGCGCCGAAGATCCAGGGCCGCGAGCGCCACAGGCGGTACAGGTCGAGCGGCAGCCCCAGCAGCAGCATCAGGTCGGACACTGCCATGCTGCCCACGTAGAGGCTGGTGGTGCTGCGCCCGCCGCGCTCGGCCCGCACCACCAGCACGGTCAGCGCGTTGCCCGCCGCGCCCACGAAGAACAGCGCCGCACACACGGCCGTCACCGGCACCAGCGCCCGCAGCGGCAGCGCCGAGCACACGCGCTCGTCGCACGGCGGCACCGCCCACGGCTCCCCTGCAGCCACCGCGCCGCTGCCGTTCCCGCTGCCCATGCTGCCTGCATCCCGCCTGCCTGCCCAGCGCCGTCCGGGTTTTATCCCGCCCCCCTGTTTTCAGCGTCGGATCCCACGCCCCGGCCCCGGCAGCTCCTCTGCCTCCTGCCCTGGTCCGCCCCCAGGAGGGAAGCGGGGCCCGTCTCAGGCTGGCGGCTCCGCGCGAGCGAGGAAAAGCACGCCGGGCTCCTGGAAAGGCGGGACGGAGTGCCCCCGCTCCCCTCCACGGGGCTTCTGCGTGGCCACGGGACTCGGCCCCCGCCCCGAGAGCGCTTCCTCTCGGGCCCAGTGCTGGGCTGACGGCGGAGATGCGAGACCGATGCAAGAAAAGGGGAGGGGGCCGCGCAGCTCCTCGGGCTCGGGGACGAGCTCCGGAAAGGGGCTGGACGTCGTCTGGGGGGCAGTAGGAGCTGCGGAGCAGGAGAGCGAGGGGCACAGCCTGCGAGTCTACGTGTTGGTTAGTCCGTCTTAGATACCGCCCGTTTAGTTTACTGCTTCCTTAAGGAAGTACTAACCGCATTCAGTAACTAGAGCTACTATGTGCAGTAGCACCTGCGGATTTTTAGTGATGCTTACTGAGCATTAGCCTAAAAACACCCTGCAGGTTTTTGCTGGGACACACTATTGTGCAGCATTCATTGGTGACGTGGAGTGGTGCACGTGCACCCCCTGAGGTGGGCTGTGCACCCCCTGGAAGTGCCAGCCACGAAACAGGAAGTGCTGGCAGATCGGCTGCTGGGGGAGGCCCCCCTGTTGGCAATCTGGTGCCCCCCCAGACTTGGGAGGCGCCAGTCGTCCATGGCAGTGTTATTAGGCTTATGTGCAGTAGGTATCTCATGTAGATGCACCCAGAGCTTCCCAGACCTTCAGTGCCAGTGGGACAGAAACAGTGGGGAACAACCCTAGTCCTACGCAGTTCCATCCCACTCAGCAGCTGCTCACTGCCCCAGTGTGACATGCTGGGTAAGACAGACCTAGGTCTCTAGGTAGCAAGCTCATGTGCTGCAGTATTTAAGACTAAAAACGTAACCAACCCTACCCAGTTCCCTCTCTCTTAGCACCTGTTGTATGCCACTATTGTGATAGGAGGCTGGGCAGGATAGACCTATGGTCTGACCCAGTAAATTCTTATGCTCTAGCTCAGCGGCACTTGAATCTTTACACCCCATGGGTCAGATGGGCAGTGTGACCTGGCCCATGGGCAGGGTGCTGGTTCCAAACCGGTGCCCGGGGCTGGAATGCCCCATCTGGCCATGTGGAAGGGGGTTGGGGGGGAACCTGGCCTGAGCCTGACTTTGAAGGGGGGCAAGGAAGTTTTGCCCAGCCCCACAGGGAGGGGAGGGGAAAGGGGACATGACCTGGCCCTGATCCAGTCCTGCAGGGGAAAAGGCACAGCCTTGTGGGGGGAAGGGGGCACAGCCTGGTTCTGAAAAGGTACATGGGGATTGGGAATTTGGCAGGGGGAAGGGTGGTTATATTAATAGCCACTGCTCCTCCGCCTCCAAATTTCCTGACCCATGGGGAGACTCATGGGCCAGCTGCACTTGGCCTGTGGGCTGGAGGCTGAGCACCCCTATTCTAGCTCACTCTGTCACAAAACTGACAAAAGACCTAGGAACTTGCCAGTATTTTCCACAACGGTAGGAACACATCAGTCTGCCACAGAAGGGAAGTGCTCCAAACTGCTGCATTCTATCCAAAGACTTAACAAAGCTTGAAAAAGAATGATACTTTTATTATCCACAGATTTTAAAGATACTTATGCTACATAGTTTATGTATTTTTCTAGGAGATTATACATTTTTCATCTGCATGAAGTCCAACATTTTACAATTTTAAAGTGATATGTTTGGTAGTGTATCTATAATATTTTTAAAAAGTTTAGAGATTTTTGGAATGTACAGTATATGAGGTAAAATTAAGATTACATTAAAAACTGTCTTCACTGCAGTAATCTGCACTGAGGCTCAAGTGGCAAATACACTATTAAATGACATTTACTATCAAAAATAGGAGTTCATTTGAATTTTACTATGAAAAACATAAGCCACTGCAGATTAACCCCAGTGACAAATCTTATCATTTTAGACATTCAACCATATAGAAATCTCTGGGCTATTACACTCAAACCTCATTTGTACTGCCAAACATGGCACTTTTAAGAAGGTTCTAGAAAACATCTGTCACTGTATTTTGTGGGAAGGTATCAGCCTATACATAAAAGTGACAAATTTAAAATAAAATGTAAACATACAGTACATTTTAAAGACAGATCATTCTTACCACTTGGAGGGCCAAGTTCTTATCCATTTCTGTTTTAAAAACAAAACTCAGCAACATTATTCTACAGCACAGATCATTGGACGTATAAACAATTACAATACATGCCCGTTCTAATATAAGAGAAATTCTTCAGAGATCTTCAAAGCACAAGACAGACGTTCCTTTTTTATTATTATTTTAAGACTGACAGAAGTGCTTAATACCATTAAAATGCTAAACCCAACACAACTAGAAGTCATTAGTGATCCACTATAACTCAAATAAATTAAAACTGCTAATTACAAAGTGTATAACAGATAACATAAGTGTGATGAGAAGAATTTTTTAAAGATAGTTTCACTACAAGCTTTGTGTAACCGGCAGTCATTGACATCTAGCAAGATGTTCAATGGGATACTTGATAAATTCAGTCTGGTCATTCAAGAACTCACATATGCAAGCTCACAAAACATTGATGAGTTATGCAATTGCAAAGTGCTCTAATGCAACATTAACTACATGCAATCAACAATTTGGTACAGTATCCAAAAAGACATTACACATTAAACATTAGGTTCTCAAGAAAAAGCAGCCTGAAGTTTTCTGGTGCAAATTACTACACTTTTGTCTTCTGATTTGGTGCCCCAAAGGGAAAAAAAAAGGCAGTGCTTGATTTTGGTGGTAATGGCAGGTGAATGTCAGGGTAACAGCAAAAATTACTTTTTTTAAAGTAACAGATCTAAAAAGAGCTCTCGCTTTTTCTCTTTTATGTCTGTAAGAAGTTAAAGAGGCCTTTTTACTAGTAGACATCAAATCTAGGGGCAAGATACATCACTTGTGCCATTCTTTTTAGTCTTTGAAAATACCTATTTGCAGTGAAGAACTCCACATTTATCAGATAAGAAGCTTCTTTCATGCATACTCTTCCCTCCAGTTTATTGTTTGCTGCCTGAGAAAAGCCCCTTCCATTTTTCATTATAATTCTGCTTCCCAAATAATTAAGACAAATGAGGAGGTAGAAATACAGCGCTAGATTGCTTTCACAGCATCAGACTAATATTTTATACAGCACGAGTATATTAGTGTAAGTTTTAAATGCATTTTATACATTTTCCCCCTTTTATGGTACTAATCCGTAAAAATATGGACCAGGTTACCATTTCTGCACTCCTGTTTACTGGTCAAAACTTTATACATTGCTTGCCCCTTATAAAGTTTGTACTACAAGGCATGTTAAAGAAATTAACAATTCTGCGGCTTGCATTCTAATACCTGTGCGAGCCTCTACCTAATAAGCATTTTAAAGTGACTGAAAAAATGTGATACAGTCCCAATGCCGGTGTTAAATGCCTGTTTTTGTAAAAGCAAGAGAACAGAAATATTTTTAGATATGAGAAAATAAAATGTAATGGATAGCATTCTAAAATAAAACAGTTTCTTCACTTTATTACAAAGTACTGAATGATAAAGGCAATCAGAATGGAAAAGATAGCAAAGAGCAGAAGGATGACAGCAGCACACTGTTCATCACTTAAAGTCCGTTGTGTCCTTGTGATTTCCACAGTGTCTTTGTTGGTGCTGGTTGGTGGTTCAGTCCTCTGAGAGATGAATAGTACTGTGGCACTGTAGGGTCCTATCAGGTCCTGGTTACCTACTGTCTCTTGGCACTGTCGAATGGCGCACACACGAAAGCGGTATTCACAGTTCAACTGGAGCCCTGAATACCGGAAAGACCAGTCAGGACCTTTATAAATCTGTCAATGAAGGAAAAAAAAGTAAAAGTAAAAGTGCTGCAACTATAGCAATATAGGTCCTTCTCTTTACTATGGGAATTAAAGTGAAACAATAAAAAATTGTAATTTATCACTTCTTTTGTTGGCCACAGGAGAAGGGAGTAGGGAGAGGAAATAGAAAAATAATAATAATAAAAAAGATACTTTCACATTACCTAACATTTGTTATGTTGGTAGAGTACAAAGTACATAAGACTATAAGTAGCAAAGCCCTGAATTCAGCTCCTCTAATTAAGACAATGTTTTTAATGCTAAATACAATTTAATTGCCATTGCCTCATGCTGAGTTTCTAGGAAATTAATTAGATGTTAGATCAGTGTATTCATTAATTCTTACCAAATTTTAACAAATTTAAAGAAGTGTAACTAATTTATAACAAGAAAGCCACAATATATTGTCCCAGCTTTTCTCCGATTAATAAGCTATTCAGAATCCTCTTTGTAATTCTTCTGAGTTCGGAGATCCCAAGACACGGCCAAGGAAAACTCTGTTAGGGTCTTATCAAGGCGTTCCTTAAACTGTTAAGTGACATGGGCATGTTCTCATAACTGCTTCTCACAGCTGTGTCCTCATTTTGGGTGCAGAATGAGGCCCCCGCAGTGAGTGAGGGAGTGGGGCTGGGGCAGGAGCAGGTGCTACCCAGCTGGGGTGGGGTGGGGTGGGGTGTGGGGTGGAGCCATAGACATCTCATCTGGGGTGCAGCTCCTGCCACTGTGTGCACCCCTGCGGGAAGCATAGGGGGCATATATCCCCTGGATCTGTGCGTGGGGTGAGGGTGGGGTGCCCATTGCAGGCTGCACCAGCCTCTTCTTGGTAGGGGGGCTGGGCTGGGGCTGTGGTCAGGGTGGACAGGATCACAGCAACACTGGGAAGGGAGCTACTCCTCCCCCCTGTAGTTTCCCTCCCAGTGCTGCCGCCGCCCACCCCAAGCAGAGCCCTGGCCCAGTCCTCCCACTGGGAAGAGTCCAGTGCAGCTCCTGGCCCCAGTGGGTAGCCTGCTCGTGCTTTGTGAACAAATCGGGGGGGCACATGTCCACCATGCCTTCCCTGGGGGTGTGTGCGGCATTAGAAGCTGCCCGCCACACCCCATGAATGAGCCACCTGCAGCTCTGTCTTGCGCCACACCCTATCCCAGCTGGGCAGTGCCTGCCCCAGCCCCACTCCCTCCCTCATGGTGGGGGCCTCAATCCGTGTCCCTACACACAACCCTTCCCCCCCAAAGACTTACTGGCCAGACACTGCTCTCCAAGCTGCCAGGCTGCATATCGGCAATCAGATTGGTATTGGCCAATATGGTTGGTTAATAAATGGCAAACGGTATCAGCCAAAAAACTCTTTTAATCGGTGCACCCCTACTACTACCTATTAAAACCTGTTATCTACAATTAAATCAGTCTGGCATTCCTCATTTATATTTACAGGGTTAATACCTTTACAGAAATAACTGCTTTCTTCTCAGAGGTTCAGCTATCTAAATAACTTACCTGACCCCACATTTTGCACTTCTGGATCCAAAATTTGACATAAGCAAGTTCTAAAAACTAACATAATAAACCGGATACACAATTCAATCTGAAATAGTTATGATACATTTAAAGCAAATACAGTACACCTAAGGTATATGCTATCAAACTGATACATATGTGAAACAAAACTCAAAGGTTGTAAGTCTAGGTTGTAAAAAGGCTCATGATATGTACCATTATAACTGTAATTTCATTTCATACTGATAGCAGATTATCTATCTAGGTCCAGTCATGCTAAAACTATTTGCTGTCCCCACAGACCCAAATGGCTAAAACAAGGCTGTCCAACTGGCAGCTCCTGAAGGGTTTGTTTGTGGCCCTCAGGTTCTCATTTGGCTGCCACTCCCCCCATTGCTTTGACTACTGTGTCCGTTTCCTGCCATCACTGCCGTGGGTGTGGCAGGGCAGGCCAAGACAGATCAGTGTGCTGGGTGTCCTCTTGGCCTGGGGTGCCCATGCAGGGCCATGGATTACATTGGTGTGTCCTGGCCACTTTGAAGTTGGACAGCCCTGGGCTAGACCATGTAGACACTACAGAGATCCTAAGATTGTAGCTATAATGTGGGGTTGGCTGCTACTTTAATGACAATGATAGTGCCAAGATACTCAGGCCCTTCTACCAGCTCTCTTGACAGAAGGTTTTTAACAGCAACTAGAGTTATGCTAGTTTCTCCAAACAATGGAAGCTCTGCTGACACAACTGTGTCTACACTGAGGGTTTTGCCTAGAGTTGAACAGCTCAGATGTGTCATGTGGTATGTTATCTAGACAAGTCCAAAGGGTCCAGAAGAGGAGTACGTACAGAAGTTGTAATGCAGATATGAGTCTGCACATGGGTTGCACACTAACACAGCTACTACAGCTTTAAAATGGTTTCTACTGCTGAAGCAGCATAAAGTAGCCCCCAGCCCATAGAATCTAGCACTCACAGTTTAACCTACAGTGGCTGCATCTACACAAGTGGCATTTAGTACTTGCTTATGCATAAGCATTACTGCGTGGTACTGTTGCTGCACAGTTTTTTCCTGATGCTACTGCACAGTAGCTTGTTACTATTGTGCGGTAGCATCACGTCATGGTTAGCGCTTGGCAATGCCACCATGGGGTAGCAATAAGCTACGGCACAGCAGGTTGTTGCTACTGCACTATAGCGTCTCATGTAAATGCACTCAGTATGTATTAAGTCATCCACTGCATGGCAATTGCACAGCTGATGCGAACTGTTGTAGTACCTTTGAGAATCTGCTGATTTACACCACATGTGGTAGTGAGAAGTTAAGCACACCACTTCTATCTTGGGTATTTCAAAAGGACTTCTCACTGAAGTATCTAAAAAGCCAAAAACCTATTTCCATGCAATAAACTGCTTTCATATTCTGCCTCTCATTTTTACAAACTCATGCTTCTTTTAAAATCTATCCTAATATATTGTGCTAAATAATCACAAAGCAGCCCATACAGTCTTAGAATTAATTCTTTCAGCCCTTGTCTATATTAACAAAGTATTGCTAGCACAGCCGTGTCATCTTTTCATGTCATAGCTGATGTGGCCCAGTATATTTATTGGGCAATGCATATCATTCAAATAGCAGTCCACCTCCATTGCAAGATGCAGTTACAGAGCAATGACCTAGTTTTACTGACATACAAACTGCATTTGCAATTTTGAAGTTATAATGAAGTCAAGAAACAAAATATTTATACTACATGATAACAAATACCTTGCACTACAGTTCAACTTGTTCCAGAAGTGTAACAAATTGATGTTAAATATGTATTGCTATGCTGTAAGTTGTAATTTTTAAGAGTACTAAGGTCCATAATCTACCAAAGCACAGACTACGCTTATCTAATTTGGGCCTATAATAAAATAAAAATGCTTCAAAATTAATTGTGCTTCCTCTTTGGAAGGAAACCTGCTCATTTAATAGTGTGAAACAGAGTATAAAAGCCTAATTATATGTCAATTATCAATTTATAGGGAAAACCATCAGACACTAAATTAGTATTGTGCATCCTCTGGTAAATGCAGACTAATTTGTAATTTGGTATTTGAAACTGTGTCTCCATGTAGTCAAACCTGAAATTAAAATACCCTCTCAGCTGCTTGGCACTGGTGCTTGCAGCATATCTCATGACTAGGACAGGGACATATGACTAGAAACGTAGAGTAGTTTTCTACGTCTGTTTTCTATTCTGACTATATTGCTTATATGATTTCTTTGTGTCGGGTAGAGCCTCTCAGCAACACAATAAAATTTATATTTAGTATAAACACTTACAAACAGTATATTTAATATACTTTCTATAGTATATTTAGTATACTTATAAACAGTATATTATACTTAACACTTTTGACAATATTAATAGTTTTCCTTGAGCAGCTCTTGATGCACAACGGAACATGTACTTTATTCTTGTACTCTTTCTTCCTGAATCTTACTTCCATACTCTTTAATAAACTGCATTTCCCTTTTCTTAAATTCTTCCCATAAGTGGAAGTTTTCTGATGCTAAGATGTCAAGAATTAAATATAATATTCTAGCTATCTAATTAACATAGTAAAGAGATTGAAACCTCCTCCAATATTTATATTACTAAAGGCACTTCTCTCTGTAAATATTTTTGAGGAGGAAATCACTTGGTATCACCTAGTAACCTAACAGTAGCATGAGAGAGAAACAGAACATCACTGTATCATCATATTCTTTATTTTCAGTTAACCTCCACCAATTCTCTCCATAGAAACAAATGCTAGCATTTAATGAACTATACCTGTTTGAATTCTGATTCTTTCCCCACCATAACCTGAAGACTGTAAATGACTGGATCTCCTTTCATTGGCTGCAAAATCTCCCATGTGATTTCACATGTGTGATCGTTTACTCTCTCTATTCTTGGTGCTGAAGGAAAAAAAAAATACATATATATTAGGTTAACTCTATATTATCTCCGGTTAATGCTGTTTCCTACTGAGTTGTCAACTGTAATAGGTTTCAGTGAGCTGTAATATGTAAAAAGTCTGTATCTTCTCTAGTATTTGTCTGTGAAAAACAGAAAGAAAATATTTAGGTTCAAAGGTACATTATCAACTCTCATGTTGGCAGGGCCGTCCCTGCGAGGGGACAAATTTGGGTGACCGCCCCGGGCCCCACACTTTGGGGGGACCTACAGAGCCAACCAGAGTGGTGCAACAACTCTGCGCTGCCGCCGGCTTCACGTCCGGCTGCTTGGGCCCCCTGCTACTGAATTCGCTGCTGAAACCAGTGCATCCGGCCATTCGCCACCCTCCCCCCTCCTCCTACTGCCAAATCTGTTGCCAGCTTCCTCATGTCCTAGGGTGGGGCCCTGCACAGGCTGATTTGCCTCAGGCTCTGGACCCTGCTGGGATCTCCTCTGCATGTTGGAACAGCTCATGCAACGTACATAAGGATTCTACATCACACTGTGTTCACATATATTTTGTTTTCAGCACCGGGAAGCAATGATTTTGACTTGTATAAATGTATATCACATACAAAATGTTAGCTGCCATGCAAGATATTTTATTGTAAAGTGCTTTTTTTTACTAGATCTGCATACAGAATCAGTTTGAAATCAGCTAACCCACTCCAAATTAAAGAACTATATATGCTGTATCAGACCAGATGTCCATTTAGTCTGCTGTCAGATTTCAGACCATGGCACATGCTGGAGAGTAAAAACCCTGCAGCAGCCAGATGCAGAAGTCTGCTCCTCTTCTTCCTGCTAGAGATTAGTGTTAGTGTAAGCCCTGAAGGACAAAATTTCTGATGCCTTCTAAGAGCTTTATTATCATTAATTATGATAAAGCTGAATAGTCTTGATATAAATAGATATGGATTCCTGTTTGGAATTCTGTTAACCAAATAGGCTAACAGCATACTGGGCTACGTTGCCAGGAGATCCCCTTTATTCAGCACTGGTGAGGCCACATCTGGAGTAATGTGTCCAATTTTGGGGCCCTCACTACAGAAAGGATGTGGACATATTGGAGAGAATCCAGCAGAGGGCAATGAAAATAGTTAGTAGACTGGGGCACATGACTTCAGAGGCTAAGTGAACTAGGCTTATTTAGTCTACAGAAGAGAAGACTGAGGGGGGGATTTAATAGCAGTCTTCAACTACCTGAAGGATGGTTCCAAAGACAATGGATCTAGACTGTTCTTAGTGGTGGCAGATGACAGAACAAGAAGCAAAACAGTCTCAAGATGGAGCAAGGGAAGTTTAGGTTAGATGTCAGGAAAATCTCTTTCACTAGGAGGGTGGTGAAGCACTGGAACAGGTTACCTAGAGAGGTAGTGGAATCTCTATCCTTGGAGGTTTTAAGGCCTGGCTCAACAGACAGTGGCTGGAGTGATCTATTTGGGGATGGCCCTTCTTTGAGCAGGGGGTTGGAGTAAACAACCTGAGATCTCTTCCAACCCTCATTTTCTATGATTCTATAGCTATTCCCTCTTTCTTTTAAAAAAGTTTTCAGTTTCAACATCTTGTCATAGTGAGGTCCACAACTTAATCATTTCCTTTATTTATTATTGAGTTTCCCCACTTCTAAATTTACTGTAATGTCACTTTCTTCTTGTATTTTAAGAGAACAGAAGTTTCCAATTTATCCTGCTCTAGACCTTCACTGTTTTATATGTTTTTAACGTGTCCCCTTTCTAAGATGAACAACCTCCATCTTTTCAATCTTTCTTCATGAAATTTTCTAAGTCTTTGTTTATTTTTATTACTGATCTCGACTCCCTCCAGTTATGCAATAAGGTTTTAAAAAAAGACTGATTATCATGGCACACAGCATGCCAGACAAGACCACATAACTGATTTGGACACAGATATTATTCTATTTCCAGTATTATTCTTAACCCCATTCCCTCCTGCATCTTAATGTCTCATTCGTTTTTTGGCTACAGCTGCACATTGATCTTTCTACAGTGATTCCCAGATGTCTCTCTGGCATTGAGATGGTTAAGTTGGAACTCTGGAAGATGTAAAAGTATTATATTTTCTCACATGCCAAAAAATAAAACACGCACCTTGTTTTTAGGAAGGCAGAATGAAGAAATATAGATTTTTCCAGAGTTATGGCCACATACAGTAGGGACAGAGCCTAATCTTTAGCTCACTTACCTCTCTTTTCCTGCTGAAGCAAAGACTACACTTTTAACCCATTCATAACTGAATTATCAACAGCTATGGCTGCTCAGCTGAAAGCTGAAACATTAGCTGCTGTTGAAGACTGGACTCCATGGACAGAGCCAGGATTTTGAAAAAAAAGCTAAAAACAGTCTGCAGGACTATGAAATAAGAAAAGAGAAATCAGGAATAAATAACAAAAAGCAAAATTACAGAAGAAAGGATAGCTTGATTAGCAGAACATCAAGACCACTAAAAAAGAGAAAGGGTAATTAAAACCTGTTGAGTGAAGAGCAATTAGCAGGAATCAAATGGATTATAATGAGCCACAAAGGCAACTGACTCTTTCAGCCCTGCCTGTGTAGAAATGCCACTGCTGTTATTCTGGGCAGGAATCAGCTTCCTCCCCTTATTTTTGGACACACACCCTAATTTTTGAAGGCTAATTTTTTGGGGGAAAGTATGTGGGGTATATGAGTAAATATGGTAATGCTTTTTCTTAGTCTTCATAGGCAAAGTCAGCTCTCAAACTACTGTACCTGGCAGCACAGTTTGGGGAGGAGGTGAGCAGCCAACAGTGGCAAAAGAACAGGTAGGGAATATTTAGAAAAGCTGGACATATACAAGTCTATTGGGCTGGATGAGATGCACCTGAGGGTGCAGAGGGAGTTGGCTGATGCGATTGTAGAATCAATGGCCATAATCTTTGAAAACTGATGGTGTTTTGGAGAAGTCCCAGATGACTGGAAAAGACAAACATCATGTTCATATTTATGAAAGGGAAAAGGGAGGATCCAGGGAACTATAGACCGGTCAACCTCACCTCAGTCCCTGGAAAAATCATGGAGCAGTTCCTCCAAGAATCCATTTCTAAGGAGAAGGCAATTAGGAACAGTAAGCATGGATTCTCCAAGGGCAAGTTATACCTGAACAACCTGATTGCCCTTTATGATGAGATGACTGGCTCTGTGGATGCAGGGAGACCAATGGATGTGGTATACCTAGACTTTAGCAAGGCTTTTGATGTGGGCTTCCACAACATTCTTGCAGAGAAGATAAGGAAGTATGGGCTGGATAAATGGACTGTAAGGTGGACAGAAAATGACTGGAACATTGGGCTCAGAGGGTAGTAATTAATGGCTCGATGTCTAGTTGGCAGCTGGTATGAAGTAGAGTGCCCCAGGGATCAGTCCTGGGGCTGGTTTTGTTCAATATCTTCATCAATGACCTGGAAGATGGCACAGAGTGGACCCTCAACAAGTCTGCAGATGACACCAAGTTATGGGGAACAGTATATATGCTAGAGGGTAGGGCTAGATTCAGAGTGACCTAGATAAATTGGAGAATTTGGCCAAAAGAAACCTCGTGAGGTTCAATAAGGACAAGTGCACTGAGGATGGAACAATCCCATGTAGCAGCTATGCAGAAAAAGACCGGGGGGAGGCGGTTTCAGTGGCCAGTAAGCTGAATATGAATCAGCAGTGTGACCTTGTTGCCAAGAAGGCTAACGGCATACTGGGTTGCATTTGTAGGAGTACTGCCAACAGGTCCAGGGAAGTGATTATTCCCTCTCTATTCAGCACTGGTGTGGCCACATTTGGAGTACTGCACTCAGTTTTGGGTCCCATACTACAGAAAGGATGTGGACAAATTGGAGAGAGTCTAGTGGAGGGAAATGAAAATGGTTCAGGGGCTGGGACATACGACTTCTGCGGAGACGCTGAGGGAACTGGTCTTATTTAGTTTACAGAAGAGAAGACTGAGGGGGTATTTAATAGCAGCTAGAATGGAGCTAGACTGTTCTTAGTGGTGAAAAATTACAAAACACATAGACAATGCACACGCATGTGTACCCCCTGAGATTGGTGGTGAACCTCTAAAAGAAATGCCTGTGGGCAGTTGCTGCTCGTTACCCCACCTCCTGTTGCTGCCAGTATCTGCCAGCATCTGTGGGTGGTCACCGATCACAGTTTAGAGCTTTCCCCCCTACCACCGATACCACTGCAGCTGCCTGCGGAGCTCCCCACTCACTGCCGCCACGTCCCCGCCGCTGCCTGCGGGTGGTCACCGTGTCCCTTCAGGTGTACACATCATCCCTGACAGAACAGATGACATTACCAGGAGCAATGGTTGCAGGTTTCAGCAAGGGAAGTTTAGGTTAGGTATTAGGAACAATATTTGTTCAAAATCTGGGCCTGCTCCCACCTTCCCTGCTGCAGTGATAGGGGGAGGGGAGGAGCAGGCCTGGGTCCAATGCGGAGGAGAAGCTGGCATGCCTCAGCAGGGGGAACAGCGGGCCTGGGGCAAGCCGGTGGCGGTGGGGGGACAGGAGGAGTGAGGGAGAGGGTGGGGGAGAAGTGCACCTGGGCTTGAGGCGGGGAGGAGGCCTGCTCCTCCTCTCCCCCTGTCCACTGCCAGTGGGCCAGCTTCTGCCAAATATATTTGTATTTTTTGCTAATATATACTTAGTGATAATTTTATCAAAGCAGTTTGTAAATATTACTAACATTAATGTTATAGAAATTTACAGAAACCTGAAACAAGTAAAGGACTTCACAGATTCATAGAAGTAGGGTCGGAAGGGACCTTATAGATCATCATGTCCAACCCCCTGCCCTGGGCAGGAGAGAAAAACCGGGCTCAAATGACCTCAGCCAGGTAGATGTCAAGCCTCCTCTTAAAGACCCCCAGGGTAGGAGCCAGCACCACTTCCCTTGGAAGTTGGTTCCATATCCTAGCCACCCTGACTGTGAAGTAGTGCCTTTGGATGTCTAGTCTAAACCTACTCTCTAACAACTTGTGGCCATTATTTCTTGTTACCCTGGGGGGCACCCGGGGGAACAAGGTTTCTCCCAAACCCTGCTGGTCCCCCCTAGTGAGTTTATAGACAGCAACCAGGTCCCCCCTGAGCCTTCTCTTGTGAAGGCTGAACAGGTTAAGGTCCCGTAGCCTCTCTACATAGGTTCTGCACTGCTGTCCCCGGATCATGTGGGTGGCCCTCCTCTGGACCCTCTCAATGCTGTCCACATCCCTTCTGAAGCGCGGTGCCCAGAACTGAACGCAGTACTCCAGTGCAGCCTGACCAGTGTCACATAGAGGGAGAGGATCACCTCCTTGGCCCTGCTTGAGATGCATCTGTGGCTGCATGACAAGGTGCAGTCAGCCTTACTGACTGTGACCTTTCATTGTCAGCCCATATTCATCTTGGAGTTAATAATGACTCCAAGATCTCTTTCTGCAACATGCTCTTGAGAAGGGAGTTTCCCAGCTTATAAGTGTGCTGCTGGTTCTTACTGCCCAAGTGCACTTACTTTCCCAGGCACAGGACAAAGTTAAGTTTGTTTTCTGAGAGGGAACTGAGTTAGTTACACTAACATATAAGATGATATAGTTCATATTCACAGTGTTAATACGTGACTATATGAACAATGAGAGTAATACAAATATTTACATATTTTCTCTTACATGGTCATTTTCATATGTAGCCATACATTTTTTGTATTTGAAAGACAGTAAAGTAGATTTCAGAACATTAAATATTATATATAAACATATGCACATAGTGGCACACATTTATATGGAGCATCATAAGTGGAAGTTTTCTCGCATGCATTTAGGGAGACCTTAATTAGCCAGGTTACCAGGAGCCTCAAAATGTTAGATTTCTACCATGCAATTTCCTAAAGGAATTCCTAAAGGAATACCACATTATACTACTAAACAAACTTACTTCTAACTTTAACAGAAAATTAAATTTGCACCTTAATAGAATGGTACATGATATGTAATCTTGTGATCCAAGCCTAAAACATGTAAACTCTGAAAAATGTATTCTTACATTAAATCATAGAGATGTTAATGCTACCTTTATTTAAGTTTTTTTAATGCATCTGCTACTGAAATCTCTGGACAATACTGCGCGCTATGTTCAACTGCAAGATAAAGAGGATTTGCTGAAATTCCTAGAAGTGAATTTTCATTGAATAATGAAAATTCATTCAAATTTTCTCCCCCCAAAAATAAAAAAAAATTGAAAGCTAAATTTGGCGTTGAGGCCTAAGTTATTTGACAATGTCCTTAAACCAGGCATTGGCAATGTTTTTAGGTTGTGAATCTGAGTGACCCAGTTCATGTCTGAGGTAGATGGGTGGGCACTAGGGCCCAGCTATTGTCACTTTGGCACTTGCCATTGCCAACAGTGGCAAGGGGAAAGTGCCAAAAGCCATTGAAGCCCCATGTCTGTGGGCTGGGTCTAGCCAACAGACCATTAGTTACTGACTCCTGCCCTATACTACAAGCTTGTTCATCATAAAACAAGATGAGTGACATTCATTTATTAAGTAAAATAAGAAAAAAAATATCATGACAGTTTAAAAAGAACACGTGAAATCAGAAACCATTACCTTTCAAGACAGCTGGAACAGATTTGGGAGTAGTGAAGATATATTCTTGAGAAAGAGGACCTTCACCAGCCTCGTTACAAGCTTGAATACAGAATCTGTAGGATGTTGACTCACTGAGTCTTTGTACTTTGTAGGTATGACATGGTCCTCTGTATAAGGATACAAACCTGAAAGCAGAAAAATGTCTGATTTTAAGCAGATGAAAGGGTGTGTAAAATCTAAAAAAGTCTAAGGTTTGCTTGATCCTGGCAGCTCATAAGACTAGCATGGATAAGTGCACCAGCTTCTGTAGCAATTGGAAACAAGGCATTGCATCTGGCCACTTTTGACTTTGCAGTCAAAAGAATCCATTTACAGCTGGGCTCGTAAGGGTAACCTTTTCCCAATTCCAGAGCAGGGAGGAAACTTGCATGGCTGGAACAACAAGAAGATGCATGAACCATTCCTCCTGGTTTCGTGTTTTATTTTGAACTCAGCCTTATCAATTTCTTCTATTCATGAAACCTAATGAGAAACTCACAAATATTTCTTTAAAAGTAAAATAATGATCTGACAGTGATATAGAACAAGAAGTTCAGTTTCTAATGCTAGCTTTTAGGGCTGTGTGAAACTTCATCAGCTGTTTCGTTTCAACACTGTTTTGACTCATTTCAAGGTTGAAACAGCAAAATCTAAACAAAACAAAGGGCTGCGAAACAGCCTCAGAACAAAATGAGGCTAGTTGAAACATTTCGAAAGTCAAAATGTTTCCACCATAGTGCTGGGCAAACAAAATCAGCCCAGCTGGGCTGACTGCCCATCCCCCCCAGCTCTAGATGGCATGGGTGTCCATGAGTCAGCCCAGCTGGGCTTCTTTTCATCCCTGGTGCTGGATATCTGGGCTGATGAACTCAGCCCAGCTGGGCTGACTGCCCATGCCCCCCATCTCTAGATGGCGTGAGTGTCCATGAGTCAGCCCAGCTGGGCTTCTTTCCATCCATGGTGTTGGATGTTCTGGTGCTGGATGCCTGGGCTGATGAACTCAGCCCAGCTGGGCTGACTTTCCGTCCCCAGTGAAACATCGAAACAGCCTTTCTGTTTTGACGGAATGGAATGGAACAGCTGTTTTGAATTGAAATGAAAATCAAAACAGAATGCTGTTCCATCGAATCGTCAAAACTCAAGGCGAAACAGAATGGTGCCGTTTCACACAGCCCTACTAGTTTTCTATTGCGCAGGTCTTTGGAATAAAATTTTAAGTAAAAAGTGTTACAGACTGTCTCTTGGCAAGCATAACTCTAAGGTACTTTTTGGTACTGTCATGTACTTGAGAGAGATGGTAACTTTTTCTTGGCGTATGGAAACAGGACAGCAGCTTACTGTGATGCTTCCCATCCCTTTCTGCTTCTCAAAAATGCATGAGACTGGATTTCAGCTAACCGCAACTCTGGAATACTTCTTATTAGACCTAAGAAAGAGCCAAGCCTTTATAATTCCATCCCATTGCTCTTCCATATTTTTATGAGGAAGGTGTGACATGTGGCCTAAAGCCCACATTTCGGGGGGAGCGGTGTCATAGTTGCCAAAGCTTGAAGGGGTTTTCTAGGTTGTATGTGCTCTATCATGTCACAGCATTATAGAATCATTGAAAAACAAAGCTGGAAGGGACCTTAGGGGGTCATCTAGTTTAACCTTGTGCTCAAGGCAGGATGATTCCTATCTAAATCATCCTATAAAAGTGTTTGTCTAACCTATTCATTCTTAAAACTGCAAGAGCAACCCTGTCACATGACTACCAGGCACAATGCCCAAAAAACACCAAGAATACTCTGCTTTGCCACACATAAAGCAGGGAGATGAGAACACTGTCAATGCCCTTCCACTTCTGCTTGTTAAAATGCACTTGGGATATCCCAGGAAAAGGACCATGCCCCCCAAGAAGAGTACCATGCCCTTAGCCTGTTAAGGCAGGCTGGTCTGAAAGGCCAATCTGTTTAATCTTAACTTTTCAGGGCTCAAGGATGCAGCAGTGGTTTGTCTCTTTTAGTGACTGTAGAACAGTATCATCACCCAACCATTCATAGTTTCATAGTTGTTAAGGGCTGGAAGAGACCTTACAGATTGTTGGGTCTAGCCCTCCAATTCATTTTTTTTGGAGTTGGGTGAGGTGGGGAGGCGGTTGAATATAACTTATTCTTTGGTGGTACTGAGGACAAATACCCTGCTGCGTGGATTCCCATTTCTATTTATCTTTATTTTGGGGCTACTTCTACTTAGTAGAACCCTAATTATGTGGCATACTACAGATATACTACTTGTTGACTCATATTAAAGGAGCACATTGGTATGGTATTATTTTGTGTTTTGTTATTTAAGAAGAGGGTTATTTGCTAATCCCTATTTATGGTTTGTTCCAACAGAAGAGAGGGAGAACAACTGCTAGTTTACAGAATATTTTTTACTAGAGATTTAAAATTAAATTCCACTACTCTTTTCCCAGGTAAAAACAGTAGGAACTATATTAGAATCCATTCCTCATCCTAAACAAAGCACATCAAGCTAACAGAACCAGATCAGATTTAATATGGAAGAAGACTAAAATATTGTTTTTAAATGTCAGGAAACAGAAGACCATGCTGGGACAAGACACTCCATGCCAACATCAAGCTACATACAACAGTTAATATCTTTATTCTCCTATACTTTCCAGTGCTGAACATCAGACTCTTTCCTCTTTCTTCTTAGAATATGTCTTACATTTGTTTTAGTCAAATGTACTGTATCTTCTTTCACTTGACATCGCCTCACTGGAAAGATTTCATAGACATCAGGGCTGGAAGGGACCTCGGGAGATCATCGAGTCCAGCCCCCTGCCCAAAGGGCAGGAAGTCAGCTGGGGTCATAGGATCCCAGCAAGATAAGCATCCAATTTACTCTTGAAGGTGTTCAATGTAGGTGCTTGAACCACCTCCGCTGGCAGACTGTTCCAGACCTTGGGGGCTCGGACAGTAAAGAAATTCTTCCTTATGTCCAGCCTGAAACTGTCTTGCAGGAGTTTGTGACCGTTCGACCTCGTCATCCCTTGGGGTGCTCTGGTGAACAAACATTCCCCCAGATCCTGGTGGTCACCCCGATAAACTTATAGGTGGCCATCAGATCACCCCTGAGCCTGCGCTTTTCCAGGCTAAAGAGTCCCATGTCTCTCAGCCTATCAAGATGACACAGAAAACATGAGAAAATAAACAAAGTTAGTGCTCACCTTCCATTCTTATCCTCCATCTGAAGGTGGTACTGAATGGGGTCAGTCAATGCTTTTGCAGTTCCCTCTCCCCACTTCAGTCTGAGAGTCTGAGAACTGAATGCAACACATTCCAGGCGAGGTGGATGAGGAGGAAGTGGCTTTGTTTTCAGTTTTATTGTGTGGCTGAAAGGACCTGCTCCAAGACTATTTAGTGCCTGAATTCGTATTCTAATAATCAAAAAGAAAAACAAATGAATAAACATGGATACAGGTTTAAAAGCAAAACTGGTTAATTTCTAGCATTCATATTCAAGAGAACTGAAGTACAGAACCATATCACTGAATGGTTGCTTTATATGATACAGGTGTCCTTCAACATTAGGATATGCCAATCATAACAGGCATTCTGAATACTAACTCATCCTATGCTACTTCAAATAGATTAAACACACAGGAATCAGGATGAAGAATCAAAGTGCCATTGTCTAGGATATCAAACAGTCCTAAGTTCAGCCAAAAAGCTGAAAGTCACAAAACTGTCTGATCCCCTTTTAGTTACTGTAAGTTACATTATGATGGTAAATGATGCAGTAAATTAGAGATACGCATTCAGCTTTCTATGATGATAACGATCCAAGTCAGCACTGTCTCTAGAGTTGCAGGAAAACCACAGAGGAATATGGTATGTGTGGCAAGGAGGACATCTGGGTGGCCACCAGTTTCTCTCTTGCAGAGAGATTGCCATGGAGCTAGTGTTACTGGTGGTAGACCACGAGTCCTCCCCAAATATAAACTGTCCACCTGGAAAGTGTAAAAAAAAAAGTCTAAGGAAAGGTAGCTGGGGGCTGTGTAGGTCCTTGTAATCATGGTATGGTCCTGTAATAACCTGATTTTTCTGCAGACATCTCAATGACAACTTTTTAAATCCCTGCAACAAGTTTACAATTTACAGGTTTGTGGATCAGTGTATAGGCCAGAATGTTTTTAAAAATTAAAGCAAAAATTGGATTGAGGCTGAAAGAGAACAACAAGTTAGTTATGCAGTTACAGGCTTTTCAGACTTCAAAGGCAGCTTTGGTTAGATTAATAGTCTATGACTAAGTCACCTTGTTTTCCATAAAGATGTCACCAACTAGTGCCTGTATGGTTTGTTTTATATTAAGGGCTGGGCAATTGGAAAAACGTAACCCAAGCTCTAAACAATGAAAGGCCATGATTTCAAAATGGTGGAATCCTTTGGGTGTGTGTGATTTTGTACACCCTTTATATTACTGTAAAACCATTTATTTTTCAGTACATTGATTTATTACATTATGGCATTAGGACTATATTTTGAGTTTATTTTCACAAGGATCTGGCAGAGTGTATAAAATTTATTACCTAAAAGAAACTTTGTGGGACAAAATACAAAAATATCTCTGAGTGTAAGCGTCTTATTTTCTAGTACTTTCGGTAGCTTGCTCAACCAAGGTAGGCAGTAGTTCTTTCAACTGCTGATATCACAATTTAATAATTACAAACAAAACAGAAGTGGCTTATTTCTACAGACAGCATTTTAAAAAAAAGATTAAAATTTGATCTAGCTGTCTATAACGCAGACATCATATGGATGAAATCTTAACTACACTGAAATATTAATGATAGGTTTGCATAAAATTTCAGCAGGACAAGATTTCAAAGTACCCATATTTGTAACATGAACACGGCTGCCTGAAATGACATAGTACAGTTCTTTGCTTATATTTTATACAGAAGTTATAAAGTTATGGAATATAACTAAAAAAATGGATCTTTTCTGTAATCCAAAGTTTGTAAAGTCAACCCAAAATCTTAAATTTATGTCCTTTCTACCTAACTGGATTGCTACCAGAAACAATGACTGCAGAAATGGCATCATGCTTTATAACAACCTATGACCAGGTCAGACATGGAAACTAATGACAGAGGACCAAACCCCACAGTCTATAGCCCTCTCCTGGACAGATTTTATATTGACAGATATGAGGGGTCTGTCTCTCTTCAATACTTTGGCAGAATTTTTGCCATGACAATAAAGCCTTAATGAATTTGTATTTTCAATCAGAACTTAGTTAATAAATATGAAGCTGATGTATGTCCCAAAACAAAACCTGTTTCTCTTCTCTAGAACTGCACATTGACTCTGTCATGCTAACAGAATGAAAAGTTTATTCACATAAGAAAATTAAACAAATAGCCACTGGGCCAATATTTATGAAAGGCATGCAATACAGTCTTTTTTCTCACCATAGCTACATACTAGTCCTTTGATAATGTTTGTAAGCAGTGTAATGACAAATGGAATAGGTTATTTTCCTTCTATATACAACAGTAAGGAAGCCACAGCTCTGCACCGCGTACCTGTAAGTTGTATCTGGCTGCAAATTATCTATAAAATAGCTCAAAACCTTCCCAACAGTTACTGGTTGCTTATCTCCAAAGTCTACGCTGTAGCCAAGGATTTCAGAACCATGGTCACAGGGCTTTTCCCAGCTGAGAGCAAGGCATGTGGAAGGTGAATAATGCAGATTCTCCACTTCATCTTCGCTTAGTCCCCGAAGACAAGTCACAACTGCAGGTACAGAGGCTGGAGTCATACATGCAACTACTTCACTGAAAGTGCCTGCGCCTGCAACATTCACAGCCTGCCAGTGCAAAGTAAAATAAACTTTCATGAACACAATGAAATCTGGCAACAGCAGGGTACTAACAATAATTCTACTACTTTACCTGAACCCGGCAGTAGTATATAGTAGCAGGAAAAAGTCCTTTCATTTCATAACTCAGTCCAGGCCCACAGTAACAGATCTGCATGCATCCTTCAACACCACCCCACTCCAACCGATATTCTGTGACGTCAGCTCCATTACTAGCTGGGACCTTTAACATTAATAAAAATAGTTAGGTGTTAAATCTCACCAACTCTCAAGATGCTTTGTACAGAAATGTGGTATAATGAAAATAGCATTTTAAACCATAAAAGCAAGCCAGGCAGCTGTAGAAACTTCATTTCATATGAAAGTCACCCTCTGGTTTCACTGATCTCCAGTTTCTTACCATCTGAACAAATCATGCTTCATTATATTACTGACGACATATACTATGGGCATTTCCCCCCAGCTTCATGTCACTCTTGAAACTGCTCCTGGAAAATAAGCCCCATGCATTTGTCCCAGTTTCACATGATCCAAACTTGGAACTTAAACACAAAGGATGTGCCTGGGATGCCCCTGTTGCTACTCAGAAGATTTTACTCTGGTGTGCTTGAGAGGAAAAGTTAGGGCTGTTCTCAGATCATCCTCACTGTCTCCAGTCAGGTTGAGTGTGTCTAGACTGGGAGCAAGGTGAAAGGACTTATTTTTCAGTACTGGTCTCTAGAGCAGTGTAGAGTCAGTGTAGACATGCCCTAAGTGACATAAAGCATCTAAGTGTAGTCCTATTCTACCCTGCTAGAGTCTCTGAAAAACTGCAAGTGCCATCATCTTAGTGATAAAACTAAGCTATAGAAAACAAGGAGACTCCTCCCATCTTTTGCATTAATGATCTTTCACAGGTAAAACAGGTGAAATAGGATTTCACTCTGATGTCTAATAAGTAGAACAGGATCTTGCTGTAATTTCTATAATGATTATCAAATGTTTAAGTGTACTGCAATGCAAGTTCTCAGAAATGACAGGATTAGTATCTTC
This sequence comes from Crocodylus siamensis, assembly GCF_052110815.1. Taxonomy (NCBI): domain Eukaryota; kingdom Metazoa; phylum Chordata; order Crocodylia; family Crocodylidae; genus Crocodylus; species Crocodylus siamensis. Next base: position 366,771,442 of record NC_143395.1, on the reverse strand, counting down.
ATTAATAACTTGGAAGAAAGAATTGAGTGTATACAGTTAGCAAATTTGTAGGTAAGAAACTTGCTGGGGAAGCAGATAGTTTGGAGGACAGGATTAGGATTCAAAATTATGTTGATAAATTGGATAAATTATTTGAAATTAATCAGATGAAATTCAATAAGGAACAGTGCAACATAATTAGTTTAAGATGGAACAATCAAATACACAAATGCAAATTGCAGAACAACTGGCTTGGCTGTGGGAGTTACTGTGCAAGCTGAAACAGGGGAACAGTGTGCTACTGTTGCAAAAAATACCTATACAATAAGGCAAGTGACTTGAAGTGATTCTTCCACTCTAGTCATTATTGGTGAGATGTCCCCTGGAGTACTGTGTTCAGTGTTTTGGGCCTCACACTTCCAGAGAGATATGGGCAAACTATAAAGAGTCTAAAAAAATGAATATAGGCCTAAGAATTGTGACTTCCAAGGAATTGTAAGAACTGCAATTATTTAGTCCAGAGTAGAGAAGGGATGCAGGTGGAGGATTGGATTGGAATCTTTGAATACATGAAGGGTGGTTATAAAGAAGTTGATAATAAACTATTCTCTGTGATTCTGACTGAGGTCCCGTCCAGCCTTATTTTCCCCATGATTTTATGGAAATCCAATTCTGAATTTTACTTGCTCTTAGTATTTTAAGATGTAACACATTCTCAGTCTGATGTAGTAATGAATCATAGCTCCAGAGCAAGTTTTATAAAAAATATGACTCACTGATTGAGAAATAGGCTATATACAAAATACATGTAAATGAATATAAACAGCATTTAACAGGATAGTATTTGATGTCCCTGAGCCATGACAGGCAGAAATCTTTCTTTCAAATAATTTACAATGAACTATCAGACACTGGAGTATGCAGGATATGATGGAAACAGGTCACTATGAGCAAGTCTGACCTCCCGCAATCTTCAAACATACTTGGTTTCTACACTATCAATATTTTGCTTAAGTTTAATAACCAGCTGACTCTGCTGTCATGGGCTCATCTTTAAAAGGAAAGGAACAAGAGGATCTTGTGTGTACACATCTAAGTATCTATGTGCACTTAGTTATAACTATGGCAGGCAAGGTTCTTTGGGTAGATGTGATATCTTTTATTAGACCAACTGAGTAGTTAGAAAAGAGTTCTTTGCAAGCTTGAAGGTGCAATCACCTTTCTTCAGGCATAGGAAGTCTCTGCTGTTCTGAGACTCCAAGGAACCTTGTCTGCCTATGTTCTTAGACCACTGCGGCTACAACCAAAAGCCCAGTTATAACTATTGCATAAGTTAAGGGTGACTAAGATCCAGCCTCTGGGGCTCCTCACAGGTCCAGAAATTTGGTGGCCAGAGAAGCAACAGCAATGGTTCATCCTGCTGCTATACTTCTGGACCTGTGGACAGCCCCACATGCTGGACTGGGCCTGTGGACCAGCCCCGTGCCAATCATCTGGCTCACAGGGCCAGATGAGTGGGGTACCACTTGCAGAAGAAAATGGTGAATGATGCTTTGAGGACATACGTGAACCTGTATGTTTGCATTTTAATGGAAAGTTATTAAGTAGATCAGGCAGACTGATTTTTTTTTTAGTAAGTACTTAAGTACAGTGTAAGTTTTTTTTAAGGCTGACATACAAAGGTAAAAGGCAACCACACCAAGACATTACATATCTACTATGCAGTGTATAACAAAATAGTCCTACCTCCCAAGACACATGTGCACATGTTGCAGATTTGCATGTAACTTGAGGGGGTTTACATGGATCTGGTGGTCCAGGGGCTGTAGTAATTTCACATTTTTCTGAAAAAGGTCCGAACTATTAAAAAAAAAATTGGCATTGTTACTATAAGATTTGAATTTAAAGTCTTGTTTATAGTAGCCATAAACAGAATTTGAAGATCCAGCAGCTAATGCTGGGTGACTGTAGCTTATAAGAGAACTTGTCATGGCTTCAGGAATTTTATTTCAGCATCTGAGTGTTCTTCAGAATTACCAAAATACACCTCTTCAATTGTAGATGCAGTTGGAATAAACCTGATCTTTCACATGCTATAATTTGTAAGAGAACAGTCTTCTTTAAGTCATGCTAACCAAGTTATAGGACATCTAATGTGTATTAGGGAATGCTGTACAACTGTGTTAATTTAATCTATAAGAAACATAAGACTCCGAATAAGCTACAACTGTACCCCACAACAATTCAACCTCACTAACTCTGCTAACCCTGCCTACTAGTACCTCTCATGACACTGACACTGATCTGTGTAATGTGGACTCCTCTATACCCTTAATGAACTGAGGATGTCCATCCATTTTACCTTAAAACTAGAGTTTGGGATATTTAATAAAAACTACGCTTGTTGTAGAGAATTGGTTAATTTTAAAGCAGTTAATTTAATCCTCAAATATAAGCATCAAGAGAACGTTTCTTTATACCTGGAAAAGTATGTATTCATAGATATGAAAAAAAATACAGAAAATGCTAGAAAGCACTATTTTCTGTGCTCCAAAAGCTCTATAGCTGTACAACATTCATAAAACAAAACAAGCAGTTTGCAAACTGCAGCATATAAAATCATTTACCTACTTTTTCACAGGGGTTTTATGAAAACTTATTGAAGTCTGTGCAGTGCTTTAGAAAAAAGTGTTAAAAGGGGCTAAATATCATCATTATCAACATCAGCATATACATTTAAGCTGCTCTTTTCACTTTCTTTCATCTAAATGAGACAGGCTTATTACAAATAGGTGTTCAACTGTTGACTGCAATGTAACAATAAGCCAACTAAAACAATTAAGAGTGCAGACAGAAGTGACAATTTTCACTCGATCTGGCCCCTGAAAGCGCTCTATAGACATGACCAAAAAGAAATGCTTGTCTGCAAAGAGCTTTAAAAGAGCCTGATCCCGCAAAAATCTGAACCCTCATTGAAGACGTTTCAAAACAGAGTAGTTTCAGTATCTTGTGTCTGCACAACCCCTCTTAGCCTTGAGCTGTTTTCAGCATGGGAGTGGGGAAGGGGAATGGAGGGAATTCAGTCTAGGATTTTTTCAGCCAATGCTGGAGGGTGGGGCAGGTTGGGGGGCCCCAATCCCCCACCCTGCCCTCCAGTGCCAGCTGGCAAACCCCTAGAATAAGCTCCCTTTGCTCCTTTTCTCCCCTTCCATTCTGCAAAAAGTGCCTGGCTGGGAGAGAGGAGGGGCTGTTGCTAAGGAATAGTGGCTGCGGGCTCGCTGTCAGCAGCTGGATTCACCTTCCTCCTAGAACCAACAGTGAACTTCTGTTTGGTCCAAGGGATTGGTGTAACTCAGAACATTTCCTGCAAAGCATTCTCAGTTACAGTGGGGAGCTGCACTTCTGTCTGCACCCTAAATTGTTCAATTAAAATCATATTAAGAAAACATGCTATAAAACTTAAACCAGCTCCTTTGAAAAAGGAACAGGCATAATAATGACTGCATGCTATTCAACTGATTTCACACTACCTCCTTACCCCAGCTTTGTTAGCTGCTCGCAGTCTAAAGCTGTAGGTCTTCCCAGGAAGAAGGCTGCTAATGGTGCATTCGACATCAGAGCCCTGGTAAACCTCTCTATGTTCATCTGTTTCTACTGGAGACATTTCCAGACCATAACAGGTAACAGGTGATCCGCCATCTATCTGAGGTGGTCCTGCAAAAAAAACAAAACAAAACAACCCCCACAAAAAACCACAAATGAAAATTAAAAAAATTATATAAGGTTAAAAAAAAAAAATCAAGCTGCATATTTTAATCTCATACATGACAGTCATAAAATAAGTACCCCATCGCAGCTGAATTTCCCTTGCTTTCTGTCTGCCCTGTAATCTGGGAGGCTGGCATGTACCAGGAGCAACTGCTGGTGTCTGTACAAATAAAGAATCAGAAGCCTGCAGGAAAGAAAGAAACTCTCAACAAAAACCTTAAGGTAAAAATGTAGCCACATATATTAACTCACAAAGAAAACAAGAGCACTTTGCATTAGACTGACAGGATCAACCATTTTTTATATATCAGCTAAAGTATGTAGCTATTGCCTAAATGGCTGGGTAATATACTCTATTTATATTCACAGAAGACTTCATAAAAAAGTGATTGATAACTACACTGAGACATTAATCACATTTCTCAGTGGACACTGAGAAATTAATCTTGGTCTGTTCTGGTCTGTACTGAGTGTTTATGAAGATATAACTTTGGGTCTGGTTTTAGTTCTTGTTTTTTACTGTTACAAACTTTGTGTAGATGGCACACATTTGCTTTCCATTAATATTATTTGAACTCCTTTCCAGACAGGAATAAGTCATACCTGCATAAGCATTTATACAACCCTACACCTGCATCATGCAACTTTTGTATATGGACAAAACTTCACTGAGTGAAGGTACGTAAAAACGGCAACCAAAAAGGAAAAATACCATTTTAAAAAAAGGAAAAGTTGAATTTTTCATTTCTGCATTACTTTGTAGAACCTAACATGCAACAAAAAATCCCTCCCCCCAATTGGGGCTGAACACAAGGATGCTGAGCATAACCACAAGGCAGCAGAGAGTGCCACTTCATGAAGGCTCCTTGTTTATGCTGAAATGAAAACAACCTAGAGACCTGGCTGTTCTGCAGATCCTTCAAGATGTACTGCTGCATTAAAAGCAGACATATTCCTCTGTGGTTTGAAGAAACATTCATGCCCTCTCCTACTCTCATATATACTCAATGCACAGGCCAAACATTTAGACTCGGTGTTAGATGGATGATCTGGCTTTAGGAGAAACCAGTATTTATGTTACTGTGTTGAAGTAAGCAGGCATAACAAAGAAATATTTGTTATTATTGATCTATCATGGCAGAAAAGGTATTAGGATGATATTTTAATATTTTTTTTATTTCTCTTTAAAAAATTTAAGGAACTAAAACTTGTGCAGAATTTTCTTGAAGCCCCAATTATAGCTATTATATTACATATTGTTGCATGACTATTCTGAAACAATATTTCATATTAACAGCTTAACAATAAGACTTCCTTAAAGTATAAAGTTTTTATCAAAGTTTACATTTACATATAAAGTATTAGATAATATTACCGCACTCTGTCCTCCTTCCCCAATACAGTATACATGTAAGCGGTATGAGCAGCCTGGGTTTAGTCGATCACACAAATGTTCCCTTGTAGCTCCACTATATATTATGTCCCATTTGTTTCCTGAAAGGTTAAGAATTGGTGCAATGAACCAAGGTGTAGTTCTCAATCGTTCAGTATCAGACACGGTAGGTATCCTAGCTTCACTAAACAATTGTGCATGCATTTATCAGAAAAATTCAAAGCTAGCTTTGAGTTTCCTGGAAATGATCTAATTATCTCATGAAGATAGTTTCCTATACAAATTTGTGTAGATTTGTTGAAGTGAAATTTCTCTGTTACTTGGCATTACCATTAACTAAAAGGTACAATTAGCTTTTAATAAAGCATTTTAAAATGTGCTCACTGGCCCAGTAATAACATTATAACTAAATAAATTGAAAAAAAAGAGCCCATGCAAAAGATGCCTTAATTATATCTCATATATTCATTTTATACAGCATGGCTACACTTTATAGGATTAAAGTTTGATAAAGTTAGCCTGATGCCTCAACACTAAAATAAAGCCAGAAGCACCTGAGACAACAGACTCTAGCTTTCAATCAACATTGAAGTCTAAAACTTAGTGGGCTGGGCATAAGTATCAAACACCCTGTCACTTGGTTTATCTAGCCAGACTCCATAAAAGATTCTAATTTTGCAGAACTTAAGCTTTAATTAAAAAATCCCAGTAACTTCTGGTTCTAATGTATGCAAAGAAAGCACTCATTCAAGTTGAATATAACATGATCTAGATCAGGGATGGGCAAAACATGGCCCATGGGCTGGATCTAGCCTGCCAACTGATTAGATCCAGTTTGTGGTGGAGGAGGGGGCAAGGAATCCACCAGTTGATTGGATATGGCTCACGGGTGCCTGTACAGCGTGCTGCATGGGGCTGAGCCCCACCCGAGGCAGCCTGCACTGTGCTCCAGCCTGGGGCTGCTAGCCTGGCCCTGGTCTGCGTAGACAGCTTATCAGCAGGGCTGCTCCTTGGATCCCCTCACCTCCAGTGGTGGCTCCTCCTTCTGTTCCTGTTGTGCTGCTCTGGGCCAGGAGGAAGCTTCAGCCAAGCAGCTGTGGCTTGAGGTCCTGGCTGCCTTCCACCCATTCCACCCGCCCAGTGTGGGTGGCTGAGTGGGTAGAAGGCAGCTGGGAGCTTCATCTGCGTGGCTCCTGCTGCAGTGCAGAGCTCTGGCTCCAGCTCCCAGCTACTTTCAACCCACTTGGCTGCCTGCACTGAGCAGGTGGAGTGGGTGGAAGGCAGCCAGGACCTGAAGCCAAAGCCCCATGAGCTGGGGCAGGACCTGCTTGGCTGAAAATTCCTCCTGGCCTGGAGCAGAGCAGCAGGAGCAGGAGGAGCTGCTGAAATCCTGCCAGTAAGCTGTTCGCTCTGGCTGGGGCTGGGCCAGCAGGTGTGGGCTGCCCTGGGCAGGGCTCAGCCCCATGTGGAGCACTGCAGGGGCTGCCATAGACCACACTGTCTGGGCAAACTATACTGTACATGCCCCCTGCCCCCTCCTCCCTCATCTCAGCCCTGGCTGGCTCCTGAGTCCTAGCATCCAGACAGTCCCCCCACGCACACTCTCCTCACAGGGCAGGGGCTGCCCTGTGACCCCGCCTCGTGATCCTGGCCTCCCCTGTCCTTTTGCTTCTGAACACTGCCCCCCCACCACTACGTGTGGAACTGGTGCATAGAGTTGGGTGCTGCTGCAACTGCAGGGCTGGAGCTCAGGGCTTGCGGAGCCCAGACAGGTCTGGGGGGCACTATGGGGCTGGCCATGGTCTGGGGGGTGCTATGGGAATGCCTCCTCAAGGACTGGGCAGGGAAGGGGGCATGGGGTCCAGCTGTGGCCATCCGCCCAGACAGGCTTAGTGCTGTTGGGAAAGGTGCCCTGGGCTGCTGGTTCTGAAGGCTGGGGGATATAGAAAAGCTATGGCTCCAGTCTCTGGGGTTCCCCACTAAGCAGCTGGGAGTGTGAGAGCCCACAGAACAGGAGGGTGGAAGGGGGTGGGGGGACGACTGCATCCTGAGATACCAGATGATTTCAATCTGAGCAGCACATCTGTGGAGTGGCCACATGATCTGTGGAGTGGCCACATGTTACTGGAAAAGGAACTGAATTGTGCAGATCAGAGATAACCCTGCCCTGGAGTGGCATAACTTTGAGCTGCGTAATGAGTGCTTTAAGACACTTAAAGGTGTTAACACGAAGATGATTTAGGGGCTAAGAACTCCAAGAGCTGCCCAAAATTAATGTGCAACAAGGCTCTTAGTTTCTGAAGTAAGATACTGCCTGACTTTAAACTAACGCAGCTAACCACTTCTGTACCAGTGGGATACAATATAAAACTCACTAATGGCAACTTTTTTCCATGGTCAGAAAAAGAACAAATGTTGGTATGAAAAGGTCATCATTTATATTATAGCAGTTGTCAATGGTGCAAGTCAAGACTGAGCATCTGTTATGCCTACTACTATACTTACACACATAAAAATGATCCTGGTCTCAATGAACTTAATACTTAAAGCATTTAAAATATCAGAGATACAACTGGATGCTAAAATTCTATGAACAATTACAAGGATACTACATTATTTCTTACCATTTAAGCCTTCAGACATTTCCACAACATATTTAGTTATTACTGCCCCTCCGCTGTCTTTTGGTGGATCTACCAAACATAAACAAAAAAGGTCAGGAAAAATTCCACACTACTTTGGACAGCATTCTACTTAAATGATATAGACTGAAAACTTTGTGAAAATATTTTGAGGGAGATTTGCAAAGACACAAAGGGTATTTAATAATTGAGCCTCACTGACTTGAACTGGAAACTGGGGGCACCTATACATGTGATGGAGATCTGCTCTGACGTGTGCTAAGTAGCATGTGTTGGAGCAGACTCGATTAATTGAGTCTGCCATGAGTCTGCTGAATTCTGCAAATTAGCATGCTCTAGCAGCCTCTGCATCACGTGTACTCAGCAACCCCACATTTCAGAATGGTGGCAGGGGCACTTTAACTAAAGCTTGTTGAACAAGACTATGTGCCTCCTTAACCACTAGTTTTGAGTCCAATGCAGAGTTCTGGCAACAGTGAGGATCCTCAAAAATTTAGCTGTATGGCATGATTAGTCTCCCTCTGAAAGAACAGCACAATACTTTAATGGCAAATGATAATTTCATAGAAGAAACTATGATACAATAACTTGCATTACAGACTGAAGGAGCTTTTATTAATCTCTTAAAAAATATAATGCTAACACTAGAGATTGAAGTTGAGTGTGAAGGTATAGTATGTGGAAAAATGGTGCTTTCTCAAATTATTACTAAATCCTTAATTATGGGAGTGAGAAATTAAAATTTTGTGAAAAACAACTACCCATCTTCAAATGATACAAAGGAGATCAGATGCTTGACATATAGAAGGTCAGACTGTCACACTGTAAAACTGCTTGTATGAAAGGTGAAACTTACATTTTTTCCAAAGGGAAAAAAGTAATGATCCCAATAATAAACACTTGCATTAAGAGACCCTGGTATCTTTTTTATCATTAAATTAACAAAGATTTTAAAAAGGTTAATTTTATAAACATTTAAAAATACGTCTTGATTCCATAATTTGCTACAATAAATGAAATACTTTTATGACCTTTTACAATTCTAAAGCAGTGATTAGCAGTCCAAGTTCTTGGGCCATTATCCAGCAAAGCATTTAAATATATTCTTACATCTACCTTTAGTTCACTTGGCATGTGTTTAACTTAAAAATTGAGCCAGTGCTTGAGTGTTTTTTGACTGGGACTGGCTTAAGCAGTTCTTTTTCTTGCTGAATACTGTACCACCCATCTTCTGTCCTGTTTTGCTGTCTTATCATACTACTACATTTACTGAGTGTTTTGCAAATTTAAACTGACAATGCAATAAAGGCAGATAATTTTAATACCCTGAAAAGGTCTTTAGTATTTAATGCAATATAATGCACTTTGCCCTGAAGGGTTCCACAGATTCTTATGCTCAAATACAGGAATACATTAAATTGCTACTTGCATATAGCTGTCAGTAAGACAGAAAACAGTGAACATAACCACCATACAATATTAGGGGAAGGGGAGACTTTAGCCAGGATACCAGAGCAAAGCCCTACACTTTTCAAGTTTATGTAGCACTTTTTGCAACAGTCACAAACGAGCAGTCTCTATTTTCATAAGACTTTGATTTTATGGCTTCATTTGGAAGACCTCCACTAAACTACACAGACCTCAGTTATATGGGACTACACTAGAATGGTGTGATGGTTTTATTCAAGGCCTAAAAGGATCTTTCTTTCACTTGGTTTCACTATGAACTAAACTCAGCCTTGTGTCATCCACATAATTGTGGATCTGGGCCTTGAATTTAATAAATTAGGAAAGTTTACAGTTTTATACTAAAATAATGCAAAACTCACGATTTCCAGTATTCTCAGCAGGAAATCACATACATCTTTGCCAGTTCTGGTACAGTTTCCTTTTCAGTCCATTCTAATGCAGAAAACTCAAACTTACAATTCACAGATACTGCTGGGGTAAAAGTCAAGCCCAACAGCTTCCTAAGACCCTCTGTGAATTAAAAAGGCCAGATTTCTTTAAACTATTTTACACTATTTTTGAACCATTACAGCATCATCCTAGACATGCTGAAATCTCAAGGTCAATAATCTGTTCTCAATTATACCAATGTAAATCCAGAATAACTCTCCTCACTGCTGTACTTCTAAGGATAGAACTTGGCCATCTATATACCAAAGTACAGACGGTCAAAAGAAAGTATCAGAATAAAACTGGACAAATAAACTTTACCCCAAATTATTTTAAAACTTTGTGCATGGATTTTTCCTTTAACTGATGGTTTTGAAGGTATTCCAGGCTTGTCTGGACAAGTCGTAAAGTCTACTACTTCACTGGGATTGCTCTTGCCTTCAGAATTATAGGCAATGACCTGTAAATACATTTTATATAGAAAGTATTATAAATACAGTACAGATACTTCTTGTTATTCTATATACTGCTAATGCTTTGGGTGTCCAAATCATTTATACATTTAAGTCGTAAAGCAGAGCAGAAAAGAAAGATATCATATAGTTTTGCATTTCATACTAGTCCCACCTTTGTGAAAGGTTTTATTACTCAACCTTTTCACTTAAGTGAAAAAAATGGCAGAGAATTACCATCAGGGAACTGTTACGTTCTTTAAAGAAATGAAAATATTAAATAATAAGCTTTTACCAAAGCTCAAAAAGCTTCTCAACTCTCCAAAACATTCAGATCTATGTGCTTAAAATCAGGTTCCTAAACCTATATTTAGGCATGTGAAACTAATTTAAACCTAAAAGGTACTTGAGTCACAACTCCCAATGACTTTTAGCTGAGTTTTTGGGTGATCTATACTTTTCAGACTCTTCCTCTCTTTTATTTCATTACCTAAGTTCTAGTCCTTAGATTTGAAAATTTGCTAAAAGTATTTCTGTCTATCTTAGCTAGACAAGGTCCTTCACACTGAATCATAAAACCATTCTCCTCATTTATTTCACAGAATACCCTCGAGAGCCAACTGACACTAGAAAAAATGTATGTATGTATTATATAACCTCATAAACAAAAGTTGTTACAAGTGTCCATGTAATACATGTAATGCGATGTGTCCACTGATAAACATTTCTATATCATGCAAAATTCTACATATTTTACTGATGAAGCTTGAAGTACTATAGTTTGAAATCTAATGGATTTTCTGCTGTAGTAACATCTGAATTTGTAAAATACTGAAATAATGTAATATTCTAGTAAGTGCAAAATGAAACAAAAACATAGGTTGAGTTCTTGTCTTTTTACATTTTACATTAAATTACAGAAATAAAAAGTTGAAAATTGATAAAGTGGCTGGGCTAGTAACTTGCCTTAACAAAAGCATGGCAGGTCTGAAGTAAATCTGCCCCCTTTTTACTTCTGCTGGTTGTACCTATAATATCCCTTTGTCCCTTGTGGAAGCCCTAACTAAGCTAGAAACAAAATGGTTTAGAAACTACCAAGATGACAGAATACATGGAAAAATAAGATTGTATTTAATGTGGCTTTTATTGTCTTTAAAACCTCACTAGAATCCAACTAATAGCAATAATGTCAATATAAATGGAGAAGATGAATGTAAGCCAACAAGCATCTTACAGACATTAAATCTCCAGATAAAATTTACAGAATTAACAATTACTTGGTTGTCTTTGTGCTTTTAAAAATGAAGCTAAGGAGATGCAATTAGTATTTATGTATTATAATAAGGTTTCCAATGTTTATAAAGCTTCTTGCAAAAGCCTTAAGGAATACTACCACTACTAATACAATTTTTCCTTCTGTAATAAAAACTGAAGACCTGATTAACACAGCATTTGTTATTTTTCCCTTTTTGTGTAGGAAGTGAACAAGAACCATTCATATTGAAAAGTATCTCAGTAAACCAACACAGGGTATGAACATTTTGAGTGTGTACTGTGTTTGTTAAAGATAAACTTAGGAGTACTTATGGTTACTATACATTTATCTCAAATGTTCACAACAGCAACAGTATAGCACCAAATCCTCACAACTTTATCTCCAAGAACTGATATAAATGTTTACAACTTAAATTCATATGCAACCAGAGGCCTTAACTTGTTTCTAGTATGAGGTTACATTTGATATTTATGAAAGACAATGAGAATAAAGCATGTTGTTAGTTTGTTTTCATCACAGAAACCTGCTTAAACAATAAAAGTTTAAAAAGAGCACTGCAGAAAATATAGCCAAAGTACGTGAAAATACTTACCCTAAATTTATACTTTGTACTGCGCCTCAAATTCTTCACTGTGCAGGTGAGATCATCACCATCATATTTTGGCTTGAAACCATATCCCTAAAGATGAATAAAATGTTCCTACTTGAAATATACATTTATAAAGCAGGTTATACAGCAAAATACATATAGTATAAACATACAGAATCTGAAACACAGTAATTCATTAGGTTTTGATTTGAAGTTATGAAAATTAATTTTTATTCTGTAAACATAAACCACTTTTTACAGTGACCCTCTACTGCTGGGAGGCTCTATAAAAGGAACCAAAAACTATGATCAAAACAATATAATAAAATCATAATAAATTCATCATCCTGTGGCTATAATATAGAAAAACAGAGTCTGTAATGCAATAAAAGAATAAGGAAAAATAAATATGGAGCCAACAGAGGTCATACTAAACCAAGTCTGGGGTGGTTTAGCAGGATTCATTTAAAAATGAAAGCAGACAGCCTGAAATGACTGTTAAGGGGAGAAAGTTCCAGACTGCAGTGATTTGGGCCTGGATCCTGCAAGGATTAATGCTTAACTTAATATGCACAAGTACAGTTTACATATAAACTTTACATAGTTAAAAATACACGAGTCTCTGCAGGATTAGAGCTTAATATGACTGCTAAGGAAAGCTGTGTTCCAGAACAAACCGGGAAAACAACGTGGCTTGTATTAAAGGAGTGCCATAATTTACTTTAAGATAAACCACATGGCAAATATTACACTGTTTAAATATTAATGGGCTGTCCATAGAAATTACAGTGAGTATATACCTTTAATACACAATAAAATCTATCTATTAAGTTCATAACTCCTTAAAAGCCCACATGTTTGAATACAGCAAGACTTGTGACTTAGAAAAGTAGTTTTCCTGCAAGGCCAGGGACAATTTTTTAATATTTATATGATAAAAAATGTACCAATGTTTAACATTAGAATGCAATCTCATTATAAGAGAAATATGTTATTGGAGACATCTGGACCCAAAGTCTATGTAGCAATTACTAAAGGATGTTGCTGCCAAGAAATATGTAGACTGCACAATAACTTTCACAGTGAATGCTTTCAACTATTTTTCCAATTTTTATAAAACTTAACTTTTCCCTCTACATGTACAGCAGATATAACACAAATATCACAAATCTCAGCTGAACAACATGCCTCCTTCTCCCCAACAAAACAACCTTGTAAGGGCTATCATTATGATGGTGAAATACTATTAATTCATTCAAACATCCTTTTATGTTCTCTTCTCTTAATGAGAATATTAATTACATACTTACTGAGGTCTCATCCTCCATCTCCAAAATATATGATATTCCTTCATCTGATGGTGTTCCTGAGGGTTTAGTCCACTGTAAGCACAACCAAGTAACTCCAGCTTTAATGAGCGTAGGACTTGCTGGCATGGATGGGGCAGTGCCCGAGGTATGATACAGGACTTCTTCACTAAAACCACTGTTTTAAAACAAACAGTATATAAACCAGTATGCTAAAGTAGTAATAAGAGCAGAATTTCAATTTCAATTTGTCAAACAGGTTCTCAACTGGAAACTGTGTGCTGGCACCAAGCCGATTAATCTATATGCATAAACAGTATCTCAGTGTGTGTGTAACTTACAGACAACACAAATTCTGAATACAGCTTTCATTTTCCTAGGAAAGCTTGGTGCCTTATAAAAGTACATATTTTTTAATAAAACAGGCCATGCAATTGTTCTGCTGCTGTTCAGCAACTGCTGCACAAGAGTAAGTGTCTAGAACACTTGCACATTTATGTACTTTACCACAGCGTTTCTCAACCCATGGGTCATGACCCAAAAGTGGATCAGAAGAATATATGAAAAGGTCCCAAACAAACTTAAAAAATGGATCAACAAACTTTAAAAATGGATTCTTCTTTAAAGTAGAAAAAAGTGGGAAGCCATGGCTTTTCCCTTGTAGGCTGGCAGAGTTCAAGCCTACAAAGGGGTTCTTGGTTCCCCTTCCCCCCTACACACTGTGTGGCTGTGGCCTGAGGGTAGTGGGGTGGGAGTGAGGGGCACTGGGTTGGGACTGGCCATTGATGTACTAGCGGTTTTCACGTTCACTTGACACTCAAACACTACCAGTGGCTTCCTTTGAGCTGCAAAAAAATCACATCAATTCTTTGAAAGTCTGTGCAGTCAGAGGGGGGAGCAACAAGTGGGATTTTGTGAGGGGTGTGTGCTATACCAGCATTTCTCAACCCGTGGCTCTTGACCCAAAAGTGGATCGCAAGAATGTATGAGAAGGTCCTGAACTTTAAAAACGGATTCTCCTTTAAAGGAGAAAAACGTGGGGAACCATGGCTTTTCCCTTGCACACACCAGCAGAGTTCCAGCCTGCAAGGGGCCACGTGCTCCCCCCCACCCCCCATTCCTCACACTGGGGGGCTAGGACCTGGGGGTGAGGGACAGTGGTCGGATGTGAGGGACACTGACCTTTGATGTTTACAAATGGGTCATGGTACAAAAAAGTTTAAGAACCACTGGTTTACCCAATCAATATCATAGCACATACTTCCCATTTATACTGCTTAAAATAGCAGTATAAATTACCTATCTGTAATGAATGCCAAACAGTTTAAGATCATTCAGTGGTATATCTACCACCTTGCAATTCCATTTGGGCATATGGCTGCTATTCCATAACGAGAACATGCTATCATATGTTGTTGCAAAATAAATGTGTGCTGCATATGCATGCTTATGTATACAACTCACCTCATGCCCATGTCATTTTTGGCTGCTAGTCTAAAGGTGTACCCCATTGCAGGTGATAATTTTGTAATCCTATACTGCTTCTGCTGGCCATAGTAACACTGAGAAAACTCTCCATTTCCTTTTCCCTAAAAGAAATAATGATATTAATTGCACTGTTTAGCCTGTTAATTAATCAAGAATGTATATCAATTAAAACATTGTGTATGATCTTGAAGAAAGTTCATTCAATTACACTAAGAAAGCCAAATATGCTTCAAAGAGGTAGCTGTTATACTGAAATTGTTATGAATGCTGAACTGAAAATGCTATCATCTTTCATTCCTCAGCTCCACAGGGCTGGAGGGGGAGACTGTGCGTGCAACCACTGCAGCACACCTATCTCTTTCCTGGCTAAGCTACACGTAAGTGATTTGGAAGATGTTTCCTTGGGAGCAGCTGAGCCAGCCTTGCACAAAAAAGGAGGAGACTTGGGACAAGCCTTCATTCACAAGTCTCTCAGGGGAAGTATCTAATCACAAGAAAGAAAAAATCTCACAGTAATGACTCAAAGTAATTTTAAGAGCCATCTGATGATATGGCAATTTTAGATACAGCAAATAAATTTTGGGAAATATATCTCTGGTTTTACACATCTTCTGAAAAGTGTTTATTACCAACACCAGCCTCAAAGATAAGTCATAATTTTCATCTGAATGTGTGCGCACAACCAGGGGTGGATCCAGGGGGGGCACTGTGGTGTGGTCATCATCCTCCCTGCTTCTACTACGTAAAATGGTGAGCTTTTTTGAAGACACACTAGCAGTTCCACTTCCCTGTGACCCCAGATACTTGGGTTGCCTCCAGAATCTGGGCAGCAGGTACTGAGCTCAGATCATGGGGGGTGGAGGTAGGAGGGAGGGGATAGGGACAGGTAAGCAGGTGTATGAAGGGGGGAGCTGTCCATTGCTGTCCTCAGCCAACTTGGGGATAGGGGTAACCTCAGGGCTACTCCTACCCATGGGTGACTGATGCCTCCTAATATTGGGGGTTGGTACCAATAGCCAATCACCAAACAGGGGTGGGGAGGGGGCACCTCAGCAGCTGATCACTGACCGGGCCCTGGGGGTGGAGGGAGAAAAAAAATTGGGGGACAGCTGAGCATGTACGCATCCCCCACCCCTCCCATGCAAAAGTCTGCAGGGGGAGGGGTGGGGGGAGAGGAAAGGGCCATGTGGGGGGCAGGGGGTGAGGCTGGGGTTGGCAACAGGCAAGGATTGGGCTTAGAGCCAGGGTCCACTGCACCCATGCGGCTGCCCCTTCCACTTGCCAGGGGTCACTGCCCAGCACTGGCACTGGTGTCCACTGCCCCCTAGCCTTGCACTGGCCCTGGCTGCCTCCCCACACTGTGCTGCCATGCGTGTCCCGCTGATGGGTGGGCCTGGCAGGGAGGTACATGGTGCTGTGCCATGCCGCTTTCAAAGGCTGCAGAGAGGCACAGAGCATGCAGAGCCCACCTCGCCTCACAGCTGCAGTCTGCCCTTGCCCTGTGCAAAGACTGGGGGGGAGGCATGTGCCCCCTTTTATTCCCCAGCGCTGCAACTCTGCAGGAGCCACTGGGTTGCACTTGTCCCATGACCCAACCCGATTGGGGCTCCATTCACCATGAATAGGGCCCCGACCGGGCCAGGTTGTGGGGCAATCAGAGCCCAGTGGCTTGTCTAGGGCCATGGCGCATTGGAGCCAAGGGGTTGGATGAACTGGCTTCCCTGCAGTGCGTGCAGCAGCAGGAGCCACCAGGCTCCAGTTGCCCCACGACCTGGCCCCCAGGAAATCTCAGTAGGTTTAGATTAGACATCCGTAAGAACTACTTCACAGTTAGGGCGGCTAGGATCTGGAACCAGCTTCCAAGGGAAGTGGTGCTGGCTCCTACCCTGGGGCTCTTTAAGAGGAGGCTTGATGCCTACCTGGCTGGAATCATTTGAGCCCAGTTTCTTCTCCTGCCCAGGCAGGGGGTCAGACTTGAAGATCTACAAGGTCCCTTCTGACCCTACTTCTATGATTCTATGATTCAGGGGGTGCAGGTGCACCCCCTACATGTCACCAGTGCTCCTACCCCATGTCAGCCAAGTGCTGTGGGGAGTGGCTGCAGGGACAGAAGCAGTAGCAGATGGTTCCTCTCTTGACCCAGAAGCAGGCACAGGAAGGGGGAACCCATGTTGCCACTGCCATCTCTGCCCAAACACTGTACTCTTAAGTTGCCATGCTCTGCACCCTCCAGCTCTCGTGTGCCAGGAGCTGCTCTGGGACTATCCCTGCCCCAGGTCAACCATGGACAGGGGCAGGTGGGTCCCCCCTTTCTGTGCCTGGTCCCTGCTCTGTCCTCCACTGGCTGGGGAGCTCCAACTGCACCTCACCCTTGGACTTTGCAGGTAATCCAAGTATCTGGGGCCATGGGGAAGTGGAAGCTGTCAGCATGTCTTCCAACCTGAACATCATGCAATGCCTGATGTAACCGCTCAAGCTGGTGGCCTCCCAGACTACTGTGAGATCCTGAGAACCAGGGGGGTTGAAGTCACTGCTGCAGTGCCAGTCACATCTGCAGCACCCCCCTTTTCAAAAACCTGTATTTGCCTATGTGCACAATTACATGTAGGGTTTTTGAAAATTGAAGTTAAAAAATATAAATAGTAGTGTAAATTTGCTGATTACCTCATCCCATTCCAAAAGGTAACTGTGGATTTTAGAACCATTGTCACAAGATGCCTGGAACAGGAAAACAAGAAAATTAGATTGCCATAAACAGGGAGACAAGATCACCAGAGGACACTGGCTACTGGCTTGAGCCCTTCCTTCACAGGTCTCTTGCTCCTATCAAACTAAAGTCAGAGATGTTCTCTCATGTGACTGTTTGGTGTTCTGTGCAACACTAATATGTTCATCTCATCTGTTTCCATCTAGTGGACATTCAGTGAAATTTTCTGAGGAAATATAACAGGGTTGGTCAATTTGCAGTCAAGTGTCACACATGTTATGGGCAGACAGACAGTGTGTGGGGCACGTGGCAGATCAGGGAGAGGACAATCAGCACAGTGGCAGATAGGGCAGGAAGAAGAAAGGAGAGCAGCAGATTGGGTAGGGACCATAGAGCAGAAAGCAGAGCAAATTGGCCAGGGGAAAGGGATTGAAGTGGTACACAGGAAAGTGCAGGACTAATTCATGGTAAACCTGCCTAAAAGGTTGGCTTCTCGATGAACTAGACTAGGGTTCTGTCCTATTCACATACTCTCCACATGAACCTGTTCTACTTTGCTTAAATGATTACGCAAACACAAGACAACTTCAAATTTAAAATTATTCTCAATAATTAGATTGTAAACATGGAACATTTATAAATTTGTTATAATTTTCCATGTCTAGAATCAAATTATTGGAGTCATTTTAATTTGTCCCTCCCACTGCTGCAGTGGGACAAGCAGTGGCAGGAGGGCAGGCAGTGGAGGGAGTCAAGTGGCTTAACCCCCCCCCCTTGCTACCTGTCTCCCTTACTGCTTGGCTCCCCCACTGCCTGCTCTCCCTTGGGGCATGCATGCCTTGGCGCCTGCCCCCTACCCACAGTGACTGCACCTTCCCCTGTACCTTGCCCCTGGCACTTGCCCCCTCTTCTCAAGGTGCTACCATCCCTTGGTGCCTGCCTCTTCCTGCTTGCCCTTCACTCCCAGCCCCTCCTGCCTACCTCCACACCACTTACTCTCAATCACTGTTCCTGACCTGGGCATGGACTACGTTGTTGCTCTGGCCACGCAGCAGTGGTTGCAGTGGCAGCAGCTCCAGCCCTGGGTCAGAGCTGGAGCTGAAGGTGGAGCAAGAACTGCTGCTACCACTAATGCATGGCCAGTTGGGGGGTTGGGAACCTGTGCTTTTTACCTGTGTTGAAACCAGAAACATGATGGAGTGGCAGGGGATGGAGTGGGAAGAAGAAACTGGGGGAAGAGGTGACGAGGGAAGCAGAGGCTGTGTGGGGCAGCAACTACAGCTCTGACCCCAGGCCAGAGCCAGAGCCAGGGCAGCCACCTGCCTTCCCATTTATACTTGAATCCAAGATAAGGGGCTTCCCCCCATGTTGAATGGGGGGGGAACCTCACCTTGAATTTGAGTAAATATGGTAAACATACATCAAAGGTGGGGTGGGGGACAGAAGAGTACTAACTGTAGTCCAGCGATTAAGGCAATGGGTCCCAATCCCCTCTGTCCTATGAGTAATGATTACAGATCCAGGTTTTCTGTTTCCCACAGAAAAATGGAGAAAACCATGGATTTTACCCTTTGCTGGAGGCAAATATGGATTTTTCATTTTACCAGAGAAACTTGCAGACTTTGCAGTTTTGCAAACAGCTCTCTGCAGGCTGGCAGAGTTCCAGCCTGCAAGGGGCTGGGGAGAACCAGGGGAGGGTGGGCAGGCAGGGAGCATGGTGTGAATGTATATGCACATGGCCACCAGGCAGCCTGGAGAGCAGCTCTGGCAGGTAAGGAGGGCGGACTGAGGGTCCCATATGGAGGGAATTGGGCAGGACAGGGCCGGGGTTGCTGCCCAGCTGGATAGTATGTGGGGTTGGGGTCTGGGGCCACAATGTGTGCCTGCAGGGCCTCGGCAGGGAGTGGGATGGGGCCACAGGCAGCTCATTCAGGGGGTGGGGGGACTTCCAGGGGAGCTGGGGGAGGACCCATGCCCCCAGATCTGTGCGAAAGATGGGGGCAAGGGTGGGTGTGCGCTGTAGCAGAGGCGGCAGTGTGGGGTTGTTCCCTCACTGCTGCCACTCGCACAGGGGATGCATTGCCAGGGCAGTGTGGGGCTTGTAGCAGCAAGCAGCTTTCCTGTATGGCCCTGTTCTGCCCTGAAGCGCCAGGTCCCACCTACTGGGCTACAGAGGCCCTGGGGGAAGGCAGCAGGGTGAGGAGCTCAAGCCTGCAGTGGATAGCCTGCATCCCCCTCCCCTTGTACAGATCCGGGGGGGGACATGTCCCCCTTGCCCCTCTGGAAGTGTATGCAGTGGCAGGGAGCTGACTCTACCTGTCCAAGCCTGCAGCAGGCAGGCAGCAGTGGGAGGGGAAACTGGGCTCCATTTCACTGCAGCAGCCGCTGCCTCCTGCCAGGGGCGGGGGGCTGTGGACCTGGGTCCCTGGCCCTGTAGCCCTGGCAGCCAAGGTCCCCTCTGGCAGGGCTGGGGGTGGCAGGGGTCTGTGGGTGGGGTTGAGGGGCACGAGCAGGGCTACGGGGCTGTAGGAGGTTGAGTGAGTGGCACCAGTAGGGCCCAGGGGTTGTTGTGGGGGGAGTGAGGGGCCTTTCATTTTAGTCACAGATTTTGGAGTTTTATCAGAGAATTTGCAATTTTTTATCAGAGAAAACCAGGATCACTGGTAATGATGTTAAGCAAGTAACATGCCACAGGCAACATTATGCTTTGTTCTTTCTCTCAACCTAGATGCTAGTAGTAAAGGACTCCGTTTAAATTTTTTATTTCTTGCTACATGCACTGTTGGAAACTCACAGGCAACATGATGCCCACAAACCCTGGTTTAGGTACCACTGGATTTGGACATTTACCTGTGGCCTAGGGAGCAGGGACTTGAACCTCTGTCTCAGTTTTCAGTCTAGTATCTTATATCAACAGGCTCTTTGCTATACTGTGGTAAGGCTACTTCTCTTTTTGAAAAGAAATTCTATCCTGGACCTCAGAAAACTTTCCCATGAAAATTTTGTTGAAAGAGATATATTTCTACAACATGTTTTGGTTTCAATTAAATGTTTTTGTTGGAAAAAGCCAATTAACTGAAAAGTTATTGAGTGGCTCTGTAAATCTCTTTGAAAGTACATATAAAACAAACCTTACCTTCCACTGAAGAGTAAGAGAATTTTTGGTCCGATTTGTTATCCTTGGAGGATTTGGAATATCAGGTTCACAGCTCATTGTGGTAAAACTCTCTGCTTCAGAAGGGTTTCCCTTTATGCAGTTGCTTTCTGCTTGAACTCTAGAGTAGTAAAACAGTTTGATGTTTTGCTTCAGAATCTGAATAATACTTTCTGTAGAACTGTAGAATTATTTAAAGATACAAATAAAAGCAAAAAAACCAATTCTCCCTTTCTCTAAAGTATTGCTGTTAAAAGTAACATCTAAAAATACTCTGACTAATAAAGTAATGCTCATAGGCGGATCCAGGATTCTGAAAAAGGGGGTATATGAGCAGTGTTGCAGGAATGGATGCACCCCCCCCCCCGTGCCCAGCCTCAATTGTTACTAGGTAGACAACAGCATGGAAGCAGTTGGAGACTTTTTAGGAATCAGGTAAGAATCTCTCTCACCCCACAGCTCTTGGCACCCTCTCCTTTTCCCTCTGTGCTCAGCGGCATCTCCCCTCTTCGCCTATTTCCCCCTTACCCTCTCTGTGTGAGGAAAGGCTGAGTGGAGAGCCAGGCTCAGCTGGGGACAGCAGCAGTAGGCAGGTCTCCTCTTCCTATACCCAAAGGCATCAGTAGAGAGGGCAAGGGGCAGAATGGTCAGAGAGGGGAGATGCTCCTGAACACAGAGGGGAAGGGGAGAGGGTGTCGAGAAAGGTGGGCTCTTACCTGCTTTGGGGACTCAGAAAGTCCCTGGCTGTACTCCTGTAGCATGGTCTGAAAGGTGGGTGTGATCACCACTGTACCCACTCTGGATCCGCCCCTGGTCATGCAAGGGGCAAACATAGTACATTGTTTTGGATATGCACTAGTTCCTGTCAGTCACCATTTATTGTCTACATAATTATACATTATGCATTAGTCCCTGTATCTAGATAAAGTAACAAACGCAGTACCTTGGATAACAACATTTCATAAGCACTTGTAAATGATGACTGATGGTGACTATTGCATTAAAAACAAACAACAGCCCAAACCCAAAATTCTCTAATGTACATATACCAAATAAAATGATAATAGCCTTCCTCCCCAAACATACACCAACGTTTCTCAGTTAACTTTTATACTTTGGTTATAAGCAAATTAATTACAGATTCTATACATATGCTTTAACTGTAAATAAAGTAAAAACTATTTTAAAAAGATATGAAGAATTATATTGAGGCTTATGCAATATCTAAAATATCAGATATATAAAATATGTTAAGATACCATCAATTGTTATAATTTCTTCAAAACAAAAATATCAGGTATAGTATTTCAAAAGTTTCTTAGAGAAAACAAATGGTAGAACATAACACTACAACTTTAGCACACAGAGGTCGGAAGGAACTGACTCCTAGAGATAAATAATATAAAACAAGATAATGTAACATTAAGATGAAAGATACAGGACTACCTGCTGGCAGAGGGGCTATCTACATTGAACTTGACCACTGCCTCCCTTTCAGCTGTACCCAAAGTTTTATTATTGCTGTAACTCCTAAAAATCCCATTGATCTGCTACCTATGCAGGTTTTTGTACTGTCTGCCTGATCAGTTTTTGTATTCATCTACAAGGATGCTACTTTTGACTGGATCTAGGGCGGAGGTTCCCAACCTTTTTATGCTGCGGACTTGCAAACTGCAGACTAGCAGTGACCAGCATATGTGGGCAGGCAGCCAACCCTTTTTTATACTGAAAAAACCCTCCTTTGCCTCCCTGTTGGGAGCCCCTGTTGGGAACCCCTGATCTAGGGTCATCAACAAGAACAGAATGCATGTCTTTCAAGCTCACCCCCTGTGAACTGATTAGTTGTTGAAGACTACCATACATTGGGGTCTGGAGAAATTTCTTCTTCTTAACCAGTTTTTCATTGCAAACAGTGGAACCCAGGATGGCTGTGGAATCTCCTTGCTGTTTATCCTCCTACTTCTGCAGATGAAACGGTGCATCGAGTCTCAAAACATTATGAGGGAAAGAGATCTTGCTTTTTTATTGAGATGACTAAGGGTGCTGACAGAAGTGATGTTTTGTTGTGTGACTGGCCCCCTGAAGCTGTCTATGGCCATGCCCTGACAGAAGTGCATGACTGCAGAGCATTTTAAAAGTGCCCAATCGTGCAACAATTGGAATACACGTGAGGGTTCAGATGAAGGTGCTCCAAAATGGAACGCCTTCATTAACTTTTGTAAGTGCATTCCCTAATCCCATCCCTGTGGGACAGTGATCCCGCTGACCCAACAGATGTTTGCTTTTGGGTCCAGGGGGTTGGGGGACTGAGCTCCATTTTGGAGCATCTGTGTGTCTGCAGCCTCTCTTCCCTAGTCCTGTCCCTGCCCCCCTCCCAGTTCTGGTGCTGCCTTCAGGATGGGAGAGGAGGGGAGGGGAGGGGAGGGAGCTAGGGCTGGGGTTTGCCTAGTTTGTGCTGAAAGGTGGGGCAGGTGGTCTGGAGTGGACTGGAGTCTAATCCACCTGCCCCACCCTCCAGCACAGGTTATGTAAGCCCCAGCCCGAGCACCCTCCCCTCTCTTCTTCCCATCCCATCCTGAAGGCAGCACTGAAGCTGGGTTGGGGGGCGGGTTGGGACTAGGGAAGAGAGGCTACAGAAATGCAGCTGCTCCAAACTGGAGCTCAATCTCCCAATCCCCTGGACCTAAAAGCAAACATCTGTTGGGTTGGCAGGATCACTGTAACTCACAGCGCTTCCTGTGAAGCACCATGAGTTACAGCATGAGTTACAACAAGGAGTTCCACATCTGTCAGTGTCCTAAGTTGTTTGGTTTCCTAATTGCCCAGTAAGGTTCTCTCCAAAAAGGAGTACATTTGGTGTTAAATTTTACTGGTTGGCTTTTCAGTTGCATAGTCACATCTTCCATCCTTCCTGAATGGGCCTATAGTTCTCTTTTTCCTGGCAACTTGTATCAGGCGTGCTCACTTCTGACTCATCTATTCCTCACCTTCTGGAATTCTATCCTCAGGTTGCTAGTACAGGGCTCTGATGCCTCACCTACCTGCACTGGTTCTCAGGGATTCATTGGTACTTGCTGGATTGATACTTCATTGGTATTTGCTCAGGAATTCATTAGAACATGTAATTACAAGGAACCATGGGATTGCAGTATCCAAGAATAATCCCACTGGAAGGGTAACAGACCACTGAATGCTGATGGAGTTACATACAAAGACAAACTATGTCTTTGTATGCCTGTCTTGCTGGTCTTCATTAAATCTCCCAGGATAAAACCAAGGGTGACATTTATACTCTCCACTCCCCTCACTATTTGCAGGATGGGCAAGTCTGCTTTTGACCCTGGTTATTTGGAACTGTTGGCAAACCTGTTGTGAATAGCTGTGATTCAAGTTTTTACTTCTGATCATGGTAGAGGCAATAACTAAATATTTTCTTCAATGCATCTGTAACTGTCTCATATTCTTTGAATCTATACTCCCCGAGCCACCATATACTTTCACGAGATGTCATACTCTCTCAGAAAATACCTGTTTTCACCTGGCCTTCCTGAGAGCAACCTTTTCAAGTCAGTCTTTTCATATTCCAGCTGGCTAGGTGCTTTATTAATCACCAGCACACACTGGCAATGTTCTTTGTAAGCTGGCTGACAATACAGTTCTGTTACCTTCATAGACCCACCTTTTGGTAGCTGTATCAATGCAGTTGGCTACTGAACTACACTAAATAGCCTCAGCTGGGACTCCTAAAATGATTTATTGGCACACCAGCAATAACTCACGTTCTAAGATTGTTCTTGACTGATGTTGCCAAAAGACTAGTCTGAGTCTATCCTCATTGCCCTTAACCAGCTAAAAGCATCTGCAACTACATTTTGCTTTCCAATTTGTTAACAATTGTGAATGCATATGTAGAGACAGTTCACGGCTACAGCAGGTTGGGCTTTATATAAAGCCACATGCATGGTACTGTTGTTAGAGTACACTGTAATTTCTATGCCCAGTAAAAATGGAAAACAGGCTGGTTTTTCTTGCCTACTGGGCATGGACTTTATCCTTGACCATAGTCAGATAAAACTATTCTATATGTGGTTTCCTTCTCATACTATCTCCAAAAACCACTTGTTTTTATGGATAACAAGGTTGTCAATCTGTTTAAGTATAGATCTGACAACAAACATTAAGGCATCAAAGATTATCAGCATCAACAGTCCAACCATGCTATTTCATGATCTCATCAAGAGAAGAACAGGATGGCAGATGGCAGACTGAAAATGTTGGTCAATATGGACATGCTGTTATATATACAGATGCAATTAAATATTTTCAAATGTAATCTAAAATATTTCCATGGCATTTAAAAGGTGAAGAAAAATTCTTACCTTGCATGATAATCAGTTGCTGGTCTGAGATCATTGATAGTTACATTATTTTTTTCTCCACTGAAAAGAAGCATAATTTTGTTTTAAAAATTGCTTCTGACTTATAGAATTTAAAGATGGAAAAGGCCCACGAGATTATCTAACCTAACAGTGCAGAATTATTCTCTGAAATATGTTTACTAGAGGCTAGTTGCTAAAGCATGCTAAGTATAGTAGAATAATCTATCTTTTGCTCGCAGGTCTTTAAAATCATCTTCCACTTAATCACAACGAAATATATCATGTGAGTCTTGTCCTGGGGGGACAGTATATGGTATCACTACATTAAAATACTATACATGTACATAAATACTTTATAAATACTGATCATCAGACATACTTAGGTACATAAAACACATTACCTAAAAGTGTAAATTAATGCTGTTACTCATATTCATATTAGTGGTATGCACACTGGCATACATGAAACGTGGAGACTTCCTGGAAACTGGTTCTCAATGAGCACCTTCCTGTAGCACTGAAGAAGTCAGGCTCTATAGGGGCTGTGCAATCCTAACCAGGTCATATTTTCCCCATAAATCCCAGTCATAAAAGAACAGAATTTGGAGGCAGAAGGAAAGGCGGCAGTAGCGTGAATATATAGAGTAATACAGGAAACCCTTGGTATTAGTGGGTTCAGCATTTGCAGTTTCAACCCACATTTTAAATGCACTTTAAACACTTACCAGAGCTCCTTGGGAGCTCTACGCTTGATGCCGCTGGGCTCCTGCTGTTGCTGCTGGAGCTGTCCCTCACCCCCCCAGCTGCCAGGGGCACTGCCTTCATGAATCCAGTGCCCTATACACAGATTTCGCCATTCACAGGGATCACAGAAAAGTATCCCCTGTGAATAGTGAGGGTTGCCTGTACGCTCAAGAGACACAAAATTAATCTGGTAAAACATTTTTAGATATGCTATGATAGTTCATTTATTCTCCCTTGTTTTTAAGGAGAATTAAAGAGTTGTATGGTCTATGATTTTGTTGATGGGAGTCCAGTCTTGCTTACATTGTGCCATTGCCATGATATTGTGTTTTGAAAGTAACTGAGGGAACCTGCCTTATTTAATGTTATATTATACAAGGCTAACAAAAGCTCACTGAGCCTGGGAAAGGGGTGCCCTTATTGTTAGTAGTGGTGTAGCAAAACCTCCAGTTTTTCTTTTTTTTCCTTTTAAAATGCATTCCCTCCGCTTCCCCATTCATTTCTGACTTTTTCTTTCCCTCTCTGTTCCCTACAGTTAAGTATAAGTGAGCTAAGACATAGGATAAGCTTCAGCATTGTATTTTGGTAGCAAGTTATATTTGTTTTGCTTTTTCTCCTTCTTTATATTGTATAATAGTATCATAGTATCATAGTAGCTAGAGTCGGAAGGGACCTAGGTAGATCATCTAGTCCGACCCCCTGCCTTGGCAGGAAAGAGCACCGGGGTCAGATGACCCCGGCAAGGTGCTTATCTAACTTCCTTTTAAAAATCCCCAGGCTAGGAGCCTGCACCACTTCCCCTGGAAGCCGGTTCCAGGCCCTAGCCGCCCTGACTGTGAAGTAGCGCCTCCTAATATCTAATCTAAACTTACCCTCCGCCAGCTTGTGACCGTTATTCCTGGTCACTCCTGGCAGCGCACGGGGGAACAGGGACTCCCCCAATACCCGCTGATCCCCCCTGACCAGTTTGTAGCAGGCCACAAGGTCCCCCCTTAACCTTCTCTTGTGGAGGCTAAACAGGTTCAGGTCTCGTAGCCTCTCCTCATAAGGCCTGCCCTGCTGACCCCTGATCATACGAGTGGCCCTCCTCTGGACTCTTTCCATATCGTCCACGTCCCTCTTGAAGTGTGGCGCCCAGAACTGGACGCAGTACTCCAGCTGCGGCCTGACCAGTGCCGCATAGAGGGGGAGGATCACCTCCCTGGACCTCGAGATGCATCTGTGGATGCATGACAGGGTACGGTTGGCCTTCTTGACTGCCTCCCCACACTGCTGGCCCATGTTCATCGTGGAGTCAATGACGACTCCAAGATCCTTTTCCGTCTCCGTGCTGGCAAGAGGGGAGTTCCCCAACCTGTAAGTGTGGTGCCGGTTCTTCCTCCCCATGTGCAACACCTTGCACTTATCAGTGTTAAACCCCATCCTATTCTCATCCGCCCACCGTTGCAACTGTCAAGGTCAGCTTGTAGCCTATTGCACCCTTCTAGTGCACCCACATCCCCCCACATCTTAGTGTCATCAGCAAACTTGAACAAGGTGCTTTCTACCCCCTCATCCAAGTCACTGATGAAGATGTTGAACAGTGCGGGCCCGAGGACCGAGCCCTGCGGAACCCCACTGCCCACGTCCTTCCAGGTCGAGAAGAACCCATCCACTACCACCCTCTGGGTGCGGCCCTCTAACCAGTTGGCGACCCATTTGACCGTGTGGGCATCGACACCACAGTCTCCCAGCTTTTTGATGAGGACAGGGTGAGAGACAGCGTCGAAAGCCTTCCGGAAGTCCAGAAAGACTACATCCACAGCAACCCCTGCGTCTAATGATTTGGTGACCTGATCGTAAAAGGCCACCAGGTTGGTCTGACAAGACCTGCCACTGATGAACCCATGTTGGTTGCCCCTGAGCATGCATTCCCCCGCAAGGCCCTCCTGGATGTGTGCCAGGATAATTTTTTCAAAGAGCTTACCCGGGATTGAGGTAAGACTAACTGGCCTGTAATTTCCCGGGTCCTCTTTTTTTCCCTTTTTGAAGATAGGGACCACATTGGCCCTCTTCCAGTCCTCCGGCACCTCACCAGAGCACCACGAGTGCTCATAGAGCCGCGCCAGGGGTCCCGCAATGACCTCGGCCAGTTCCTGTAGAACCCTAGGGTGAAGATTGTCCGGACCAGCGGACTTGAACACATCCAGCCTCTCCAGAAGTACCCTAACTAACTCCTCGCTAACCCCTGGCCCAGGTGTGTCTCTCCCGGGGCCCGAGGGGGGCCCAGCAGGGAGGTGGCTGAACTGGTCCCTACTTAGGAAGACAGAGGCAAAGAAATCGTTAAATATGTTAGCTTTGTCATCTGGCGTGACGACTAAGTTGCCCATCGTGTCCTGCAGGGGCCCCACATTACCCGGGACCCTCTTTTTACCCCCTATGTATTTGAAGAAGGACTTCTTATTGTCCCCAATCCGGGAAGCTAGTCCTATCTCCATCTCTGCCTTGGCCCTCCTGACTGCCCCCCTACATCCTTGGGCGACTGTAACATAGTCCTTCTTGGTGATGACCCCATCTCTCCATTGGGTGTATGCCTCCCTTTTAGCAAGGAGATATTCCCGGATGCTCTTAGTGAGCCATGGGGGTTTATGTGCCCTCCTGCTCCCTTTGACCCTTGTTGGGATTACCTCCCTTTGGGCATGGAGGATCGTCTCCTTAAGGAGCAACCACTCCCCTTCGACATCTGATTCCCTTCCCCTCTGGGTCCTCAGCGCTTCCCCAATGATCCTCCTTAGCTTGTTGAAGTCAGCCCTCCTAAAGTCTAGGGCTGTTGCCTTGCTGTAGCCCTTTGCCACCTTACGCTGGATGGTGAATTCCAGCAAGCGATGATCACTGTCTCCCAGGTGGCCCATCACCCGCAGCCCCCTCACCAGGTCATCACCC
Source organism: Crocodylus siamensis (assembly GCF_052110815.1). Classification (NCBI taxonomy): domain Eukaryota; kingdom Metazoa; phylum Chordata; order Crocodylia; family Crocodylidae; genus Crocodylus; species Crocodylus siamensis. The sequence goes on along the minus strand of NC_143395.1, from coordinate 366,742,743 downwards.
GTGGCCAGCACCAGGTCCAACAAGGCGTCTCCCCTGGTGGGACTGTGCACCTCCTGGGTTAGATGGAGGTCCTGCACTCTGGCTAAGAACCGACGTGAGCGATCAGACTTGGCTGACTGCTCCTCCCAGCAGATGTCTGGGAAGTTCAGGTCCCCCATGATGACCACATCCTTAGCCCTCACTGCCTCTGTGAGCTGACCTAAGAATTCCTGGTCGAGCTCTTCTCCCTGGTTGGGAGGTCTATAGTAGACTCCCACCGTTAAGTCTCTAATAATAACATAATTATTATGTTTATATTGATTTATACTGTTCTATATTACTGTTTTACTGGGACTATATGATTTAGGCCTACATATGTTAGTTAGCATAAGTCATGTCAAGTTTCCATTTTGTTTGTCAAGTCTCCATCCTGTCCCCATGCCCAGCTGTGTAACCCATGACTCACACCTACCCCTCCTATGTAACTTGGTTCCTGAATGAATGGGGATGAATGAAGGTGCTTGACAGACAATGGCAGTAGGTCTAAAAATAGCTCCCTCTGAATGACTGAACCATCAACACCAATACCTGGACCAACGACCCAGCTCTTGGAACCATCCTCAGCATTCAAGAAACAAAAGATGAGGCAAGCCAACATTGTTCCAAGGCTTCACGTGCTCAGTAAGAACACCTGTGCCCCTCTGGAACAAGACTGACCTTGCCTGGACAGGCCCTCCCCATAGCAGTTCAGAGGAAGTCTGCCCCATAAAAGGGGTAGTGAAGACTGACTCCTTGGGATGCCCTCTCTATCTGAACCAGCACCATGCCACACCACTTATCCACCCAGAGGCCCTGCTGGCGACCCCCTCTGGACAACACCTACTGGACAAAGACCCCTTTCCAGCCTGGATAGGTAGCTATCACCCCTACCCTCTCTTCAACCAAGGACTTGGACTCTGTTTCTCTTCCCTACCTGGACTTCAGCCCTTCCACTGAGAATCTTTCTCCTGCTGCCATTGTGAGTGCTTGTGTGTGTGTGTATATATGTGTGTGAGTGAACTAATAACTTCATGGGGCTGTGTGGCATGCTGTCTGTTTAATAAACCTGTTATTTGGACCTCTGAGTTGGATTTTGCTTTACTATTGTTCAGCCCTGCTCCAATCTCTGCTCCTCGCCCCTCTAACTTCTGTCTCATTTCTCCCGCTCCTGCTTCTGGCTCACTGCCACCTCCAACACCTGTCCTGAGCTCCTCTCTGCCTCCAAATCCCCTGCTTCTTTGCCACTGTCTTATCTCTACTGCCTTTTCCCCTAAGCAACCACGTTTCTGCCTCAGTTTCTTTCTTGGCTGTCTCCTCCTTGCCACCACTTATCTGCCCCACCACAATATATCAGCTGTCTGCCTCAGTTTCCAGCCCCAAGCTCCCAGGTTTCTATCTCTCTCTCTTTCCTGGTTGTCTCCTCCTTGCCACCAGGCTTCTCTTTTTTCTTTTTTCCCTCTCATGCACCAGGGACCTAGAATAACCCTGGGGCCACTTGATCTTAAGTAAACCCAAGCCTCAGTCCCTTGGTCAGCTTTTCTCTAGTCCACCGGTTCCAATCTCAGTTTTGGCAACTTTTACTCCCTAACTTTAACTCTCTCTCTCACCTTAACCTTCCCCCAAGTATCCCAGGTACCGCAAGCACACACATACATATTGTACCATCCAAGTTAGGAACTTCTCTATGTGTAGGTGGGTTGTATGTGTGTGAACTGGTAAGGGTATGTGTGTGTGTGTGTATATATATATATATATATACACACACACACATATATATTATATAATCTTGTGTGCATTATATGCAAATTAGTGATCTGTGTATGTGTACTGAGTGTGCGGATATTGACAATTGATTTCTGTCTAATTTTTAGTGTGTTTGTGCTTGAATTGGTGATAGGTATGCATGTGCCTAGGCTGGTTTAGATGTGTATGTGCCTGAGCTTGTAGTGTGTGTGTGTATGTATGTGTATGCACCTAATTGATTTGTGTGTTTGTATATGTGCAATTGTGTCACACCCTCCTGTCTAACAGCACAATATTGAGATCCTGAGAGTTGGCCTGACTCCACAGTTGGAATTTAAGCAAATAAATAAATAAATAAAACAAAATATGTAGTTCTGGTCTTCAGTGTTTGAGAGCCCTCAGCCTTCCACTGTAGTCAACTGAAGTGTAGTTAGTGAAACTTCAAGGCATTATCCACCTCAAAGTATTAAGCCTTTAACTAATACATTTTTGTTAAAAAGCAAAAAATCAGAGTTCCATCTTACTGATTAAAATAGTTTGTCTCACAAGGGAACCTGCATGGCACTCAGGTTGTAGACAAAAGGCAGGCTTCTAAATGAGGCTTTAATTCACATAATTCAATGCAGTAGTAATTTAATAAAGATAACAAATACCTACGTATACATAGTTTTGTATTTTCCATCTTTTCCGGTGTTTGAAATCAGAACTTCATAAATATACACCTCTGGCATACTATTTTTGTCAGCATCCCCATTGATAGCACTGGATGGAGGGGACCATGTAAGTATTACTGTTCTTGCCTGAATATCTGATACCTGAAAAAACATAACATTTGAGCACGCTGTTAAATAACTGCAAGCATAAACAGGTGCTATAACAGGTGTAGAATCAATAAAAGCTGAAAATAATATAAATATCAGTTCAGAATATCTGTTCAATTACAATAGCTCACTGATTAAGTTACAAATGTGTCCAAATCCCATATTTGGAAAAAATAGAAATGGCATCATCATCTCCATCCTAAAACACAATGCTGACTGCAACCAAGGAACATTTATGTATAAAGCGCCATCTAGTGGCTAAAAAGTGAATGGTGTGATTATATTTGTGATCCTTGAATATTAATTCTGGGAATAATTGTTTTGGAAATTCGTTGCCTCCAGAAATAAGAGAACCCAATGGCTATCTTCACAGCTGGCAATATGGAATTGCCATTTAGGAGCTGAGTAAGAAAACAACCTTCAAGAATTAAGTGGTTGATAGGACGTACAGAGAGCAAACAGAGTTGACAACTAAAATTGAACAGTTCTGTGTAGGCTTCAGCCCAAGAGAGCACCAAAAACTGGTCAGAGACAAGAGGGAAACCTTGCTGGGAACTCCATGCTAAATGAAGTGAGCAGAACATTTTGCAAGAGGCAGAAAGATAGCAATAATAGAAAACCATCCTGCTATCTTCACATGAAGCATAAATAAGTTCCCAACAAAAAGACAGGAAATGCTGCTTTGGTGGTACATCCACACTAGTACCAAAAACACTGCATTAGGCAGCTTTCCACAGATCCCAGAAGTCCTTAGGGAACTGGGAAGGAACCAAGAGAGAGGAATATCCAATCTTAGAAATCCTTCCTGTCCCTCAAACCAAAGAAGAAAAAATGCAGAAGGTAAACAGTTATTTTGCATGGTGGGCAAGGCAAAGGACAGGTTTTGTGGAATACTGGCAAATCCACTCATTGCTGGTGGTGATGTGATTCTGACAGATCCCATCTGAGTAATGAGTATCAGTTTCTCTGGGGAGAGATTAGCTAGAGCGGTCAGGAAAGCTTTAAACCAGCCAAGATGGGGAAGAGTGATAGATAATAAGGTAATCACACATGTAAAGCCGGTCCCAAGGCATCAGTCACACGACAAATCCAAGAAGAAAAGAACATGAGGCATATATTTTTAAACTATCTTTATACTAATGTTAGGAGCCCTGATAATAAACTAGATACACCAGAAAGGATCATATATGAAAGGAAATACAGACTGGTTGATGGCACTAAACACGAGTGCTGGAACACGATGCTTAATGATTACAATTTATTTTTTTGAAGCTAGATAATAAAAGGGAAGCCTTCTACATTGATTACAATATTAAAGTCACAGGCAACTGAATTTCACAGGACTTTGAAAATGTATATGTTAAAGTTCCAACTAGTAAAACTAAAGCTGATGTACTGATAAGAATCTGTTAAAGACCAACAAAAATCACTAAGACAGGACAAATTTTTCTTAAGCTGTATTGTGTAAGAAGAAAAATCTTATCATTTATGATTTCTACTTTAGGGACATTGCCAGTCACCTCAAGCAATCAGTGACAAAGCTTTTTTTTTAAGAAACTCTGAAAATGATAGGTAACTTCTCAACACAGGAAGTTATGTAACTAGCACAGAATAATTCAATATTGAACTTCCCTCTGATAGACAAAGAAGTGTTAATCACTGACCTAAAAAAGAGAGGTTGCCTAGGTACCAGTTAACATGAGCCCATTGAATTTACTTATGCAAGCAGAACAAGGTTCCAAATATTAGCTGGAACTCTAATAGGGTCATTATGCCAAAGCTCAAAGCAGTAGGCATAATGGACTCTGATCATAAATTTAAAGTGGAAAGTATTAATGAAAACTGGGAACTGTTAAAAAATCCATGATTCCAATGAAGTTACTGTGTACAAAAAGCCATCATAATTTAAAGGAGATAAGGAAGTGTCAAAAGAAAAAGAAATAAAACCCAAATATATGGAAAGGATGAAAAAAAGTGAAACTAAGTGGTAATGACTATAAGTTATGAATTTAAAATGTTTAAGTACCTAATAAGGGTAGCTCATGTGTTCAATAAAATATTAATAGATAATAGGTTTAAAGAACAGTAAAAGTAATTTTTAAACACAAGAATAAGAATTATTTATAGCTCAAATACAGGCCCACTGCTAAGTGCAGCTAGTAAAATTATAAATAATGATGTGGACAAGACAATTATATTCAACAGATATTTCTCTTCTGTACTTGGATGAAACAAAATGATGCATCTGTCTTATCTGATAGTATGGATTGCAAAATAAGTTTATTTTCTGTAACAAAGGAGAACGAGAGACAGCAGCTGTTAAAATAGTTTTCATATGAAAAGACATTAATTATTTCCACTTTAGAGTCTTAAAGGATGGAAGTAAGGAACTCCTTAACTCCCCCGTCCCCTCCAATGTTAATTTGTAATATATCTTGGAAAACTAGGGAAGTTCCAAAGAACTCAAGAACTCCCAATGTAATTTCAATATTTTACAAATAAAAGAGACCTGGGGAACTGAACTGGTTAGCTCAATGTCAGTCCCAGATAAAAATAAAGACATGAAACTATTTTAGGACTCTTAACAAGAAATAGAGGTTAAAAATATAATTAGTGCCACTTAGCATGCTTTCATGAAAAGAAGTTCTGTCCAATCTAATTTGCCTTTTTTTCAGCATGACTACAGGTCTTGTTGCTAAAGGCAATGGTGTTACTACAGTATACGTGGATCTCTCCATGATATTTGACTTATGACATTATTTCTTACACAGAATGAATAAAATTTTAGTTTACCAAGAACATCAAAATGTTGCTGTAAATTGGGAGATATCAATGAACGGGGATGCTTACAGTGGGGTCCTCCAGTTCCTAGTCCAATGCTACTCAATATTTTATCAGCAGGGATCTGGGTTTTGTTTTCCATGGAAAAATAGGAACCCCCCCACGGATTTTCTCTTTTAACTGAGAAAAACATGGATTTTTCTTTTTTTAATGGAGAAACACAGATTTTCCTTTCTAGCAAAGAACTCTCTGCAGGCTGGCAGAGTTCCAGTATGCAAGGGGCTGTGGGGAGTAGGAGAAGGGTGGTCAGGCAGGGGCACCATGTGCATGTGTGCAATCATACATGCATATGGCTGCCAGGCAGTCTGGATACTAGCTCCCACAGGTAAGTCTAGTAGGGAGGCAAGGGGGGATTGAGGCTCCCATAGGGAGGGATGGAAGGAGTTGGGCAGGGCTGGGGCTGCTGCGCAGCTGGCATAGTGTGTGGGGCTTGGACCCTAGGACCAGAATGCACAGCCACAGGGCCCTGGCGGAGACTGGGATGGAGCTATGGGTGGCTTGTCCGGGCTGGGGGGCAGCTCCCTGTCATTGTGTGCACTCCCGGGGGCGGGAGGTGGGGGGGACATGTGCCCTTCAATCTGTGCTTGAGGCAAGGGTGGGTGCAGGCTACCTGCTACAAACTCAGGCTCCCCACCCTGCTGCCTTCCCCCTGGGGCCTCTGCAACCCAGCAGGTGTGACCTACTGTGGCAGGGCAGAGTGGGGCAAGGTGGGGAAGGTCCTTGCTGCTGCAAGCTCCGTGCTGCCCTTGTGAACCACCCCCTGGCTGCTCGGCAGCAGCAGGTGTGGTAGTGCAGAGTTGTGCCCCTAGCTGCTGCCGGGTGGGCAGGTGGCACTTTGCTAGGATGACACTGAGCTCCCAGAAGAAGCAATGAACTTCCCTGCCTGGCCCTGCTCTGCCCGGATGCACTGGGTCCCACTCACTGGGCTGTGGAGGCCCTGGGAGTGGGCAGCAGGGCAGGGAACTTGATCCTATAGCAGGTAGTCCGCCCCCAGCACCTCCATGGGCTCTACTCCTGCTGTGCTGCTTGTGGGGCAGGGGGAGCTGGTTTTAACAAGGTTTTAACACTTCTTTGCACAATTTTTGAAGACGAAATTAAAAAACATACCATCAACAAAAATATGACGTGTGGCTGAATGTTTGGTACTATTATAAGTGAAATCTAACATTTGAAAACATTCTGTTCTACTCAAGATCCTGCATTATTCCCATCACTATAGTGCCTAAGTGCCTTTCAAAAGCGCATGACTCGCATCTGTCATCAGCAAGTGATGTGATCTACAACATGCCATGCTCTCTTCCCTCCTCTTCCCCAAAATGAAATCTGTGCATGAATTACTTTTATGTTAAATTTTTAAATATCTTTATGCCATGTTCTGCATCACTATTAATGAAGGTAACTTTAAAGTGCAGATTGTGCTTTGCAATGGAAAGGCTGAAAAGGCTGGTAATAGCCTACGGCCCAAGAGCTGGTTTTGGAGCACCAAGCAATTGGATCGATTTGTGAAGCTTGGACATCTGCAGTGGTTCAACAGCAGCACGATGTCTGCTGCACTTCTGCAGGAGGTTGGTGCATCTAGGGGAGTATCTGGAGGGAACAAAGCAGGAGTGGGGAAAGCAGTGTGACTCACCTTCTGAGCTACCTCTGTGGAAACAGTTCACCACTCCAAAAGTCCCCTATCCAGCCACAGATGGTAGAGTACATTACTTGTGAGAACTCTGCATTAGTGAGGAATGTAGGAGTACTTCTAAACTGTGGATTGACTTTACCAACTGTGGATTTGCATGTTTAGAATACTGTCTTTAAACTCCTCAAATTATTTTCCTCTGGCAACCAGCACCATCTCTGTTTTGGTCAAACTTAATTTCAATCAGCTGCTTTTTATCCAAAAATAATAGGTCTAGCAGGAGATGAAGTTATGGATTTCATAGATTTCATAGACAATAGGGCTGGAAGGGACCTTGCAAGATCGAATCCAGCCCCCTGCCCCAGGGGCAGGAAGTCAGCTGGGGTCATAGGATCCTAGCAAGATAAACACCCAAATTTCTTTTGAAGGCGTTCAAAGTACATGCTCGAACCACCTCCAATGACAGACTATTCCAGACCTTGGGGGCTTTGAAAATAAAAAGATTTTTTCCCCCACTTAATTTACTCTGTGGATATCTGTGCTTTGGGTCCTTATCCCCACTTAATTTACTCTGTGGATATCTGTGCTTTGGGTCCTTATCCCCACTTAATTTACTCTGTGGATATCTGTGCTTTGGGTCCTTATCCCCACTTAATTTACTCTGTGGATATCTGTGCTTTTTCAAAATCTCTCTTTTCCCCCTATATAGAAAATTAAGTCAATTTCCCATTTGCACCAGGAAAGAAAACGCGTTTCCTTAAACAACTAAAAAATGTTTACATGCACAAGTGTGGTACTGGAAACTGTTTTTAATTTTTAAATTGACTACATTTCAAGTCTATTGTGTCTCATTAAAAAATGCAAATTTTTGTTTGAGGTTCATGTGTAAGTAAAGTATTTATGGTTATAAATGCTGTCTAATGATTATCATTTGAAAACTGTAGACCTTTTAATCAATGTTTACAAATTTCAATTTTTGTTCATAAAATTTTCTAGTTTAAACTGTGCATAGCTTTCTGGTGTTTGAAAGTATTTCTTAAAGTCCAACATCCATTTTATGTTCCTATTTCTCACAAAAAAAATGTATGTTAAAAATTATTATTAAGGCTGTAAAATCAAGTACTGAAAAACAGCAAAATTAGCTTGTTCTTCTTCTTACAATGGAAACAGACTTATTAATTTCCTGATGAGAATGCATCACTATCATATCTAAGTACATTACACACCTCCATGAGATGGATGTGTCATATTATTCCCCATTTTGCAAATGGGGCACAGAGAGATTAAGGTCAGAAGCAGGCACAAATTTTGGGTGTCCAGTCTCAGGCATCCAAGACCCAAGTTTTCGGAGTAAATTACAACTTTACTCAAAAGACAACTCTCTTTAGCTTTGTAATTTTAAGTACTCAGGACTTGTATAAATCAGGTTGCAGGGTTTTAAGTCAGGTACCCAAAAATGAGAAACAAAATTAGTGCCCACCTGTTTGGTTAAAGCAGTGGTGACCTGGCCCTGCAGGCTGGATGAGTGGTGTGGGGTCAGTCCATTGGCCAGATCTGGAGCATGTCATCTTGCCTGCAGAGCTGTTATTTGTGGAGTGTTAACTGCTGTGGCTCCTGGGGCTGTGGCAGCCACTGTTCTTCCCACTTCCAAATTTACAGCCCAAGGGGTGAGATGCCACAGCTCTGTGTTCTGGATCCAGTCTCTAAGTGGTAGGCCTGTACGAATAGGGAAGTATTCGATTCGGATTCAGCCAATTTGGAGGACAGTGATTCGATTCAGTGATTCGAATCACTGTCCCCATTTGATTCAGCCAAATCAGAATCGGAGATTCGGTGCTGGTTTGGCACTTCGGATCAGCCAGGGAGAGGCAGGCACAGCTGGGTGGCTACAGGTTCTCCCATGGCTCTTCTGGCTGTGCCTGCCTCTCCCCAGGCACGGGGAGCCGTGGGAGAAGCCCCCATGGCTGCCCTGCCAGATTTCATCCTTTGTCTGGCCCCAGCCTCCCGGCACTTCAAGAAAAACCAAACCCCTGCACTCACTGGTTTTGGCAGCAGGGATCAGGGCCTCTGAAGGCTTGTGGCAGAGCTCCCCCATGCAGTGCAAGGCAGTGGGGATTGCCCCCTCACCTGGCACCTGCATGGCAGCTGCCCCATGGTGCGGGTGCAGCACGCTGCCTGGGAGCTGGGACTGAGAGGTGGCAGACTCTGGGTGACATGTGAAGCCGCCCCAGTTCCTAGACAGCGTGTGGTGTCCTGCCAAGCTACGCTGCACCCACGCCATGGGGCAGTTGCCATGTGGATGCCAGGCAGGCTGGGGGTGATCCCTGCTGTCCCACGCTGCACGGGGGGGTTCTGCCACAAGCCCTCAGAGGCCCTGATAACCACTGCCAGAGTTGGTCAGTGTGGGGCCTTTTTTTTTTCCCCCCAAGTGCCAGAAAGCTGGGGCCAGGCCGGAGGGGTGGGGTGGACCAGGTGCAGGGCTGAGCAGGGGTGGGGGAGATCGGGAGCGGGTGCTGTGAAGGAGGTTCTGCTATGTGGCCACACAGCCCCTGCTACATCTGGTGAGTAGCAGGGCTTTTTTTTTTTTTTAAAAGTGTTGGGAGCATGGGGAGCCACAGGGGAAGTCCCCATGGCTGCCCTGCCTGACCCAGTTGGCAGGGAGGTGGGTGCAATGGAGGTGCAGCTCGCTCCGGGCAGCAGCAGGGCATAGCCCCTGCTCCCAGTGCTGCTGCACCTGGATCAGCACTGGGAGTGGGGGCTCTGCCCTGTTGCTGCTTGCCAGCCAGTGTGGAAGGGTGCAGGATGTGGGTGCGGCAGCCCTGGGAGCAAGGGGCTTTATCCTGCTGCCACTTGCCTCCTTCTACCTGGAGTGAGCAGTGCCTGCATCCTGCCCCCTGCCTCTGTCGCACCTGCATCCTGCTCCCTGAGTAATGCGCCCCCCCCCACCCCAGCTAGGCAGCTTGTCCCAGCCCCAGCCTCATCCCCAATCCCACCCTCCCCACACCCCAACCCCAACAGACTTACCAGCTGGAGGCACCTGTGTCAGCTGCCTGTTTAGTTTATGGCCGAATCTCCAAATGGCCGAATCTTTTCCAAAGCTTTTCCGAATTGATTTGGATGCTTTGAATCGATTTGGAGCTTTTAATTGGTCTCCCAATTTGATTTGGATTTGCAGATTCAGTCCTTGAATTGGGCTGAATCACCTCCAAATCGAATTGGCTACTGAAGTTTCGTGCAGCCCTACTGCAGGGCTCCTCTGGAGCTAGCAGCAAGACAAGCAACCATTAATGCTGCCACTGCTTACCATGGCACCGAATTTCTGGACCTGTAGGCTGTAGACATGATCAGAGACTGACGGACCACACTGACTGGTGCAGACTATGGAGCTAATAAAGCCCAGGGCTATGGATAATACATAGTTAAATTGGTATATAGTTAATAATCAACAAGATTAGCAATAGCCTAGAAAGTATAAAAAACATCTGTTTATCAAAGCCACTAATATTAACTTAAGCCAAAAATGAATGCTTTTTGGAAAAGTGTGTAATAGCAGCTAAAAGAAACAATTAATGTTTTGTCTTTTAATAACAATTACATTGTTTGTAGTCAGCTAGAATCCTCCTGAAATACGAATATGTCTTTATTAATGTCCTGTCAGCCTTGGACACTTTCAAGGGACTTACGCTAGTGGCTAAAGCAGGCCCCAAAGCCTGTTCCAGAGTGAACCTTTGCAGATGTTGACAATTGGCCTACTTGGCAAAATAAAAGAAACAAATCATGACAAGCAGCATTTCCAGATGGTGAGGGAAAGAGGTACGTAGTTCTCTTTCCCAGTATTATACTTTTCACCAGGACATACACCCAGCTAACTGGCATCTTCCAAGTCCACAGAAAAACTGGTTTAGTTCAGTTCAGTTCCCAAAGTCTCAGTGAAGAAAAGAAATATGAATAACATCAATTAGAATATTTATTAAAATATGTATAAAAATGTTGGGTGCATACAGAGGGGCTTTTAGGAAGATGTTAGCAAATTCAAGACGACCTGAATGCCACCTTCCTCCTCTTTCCTGCATCTCCCCAGCCAATATAGATGAGAATCTGTATTGTGCTGTTGCAGGCAACTAGACAGGCATAGAAACAAGCACTTATTCTTGTGCTTCTGAGTGTAATTAATAAAAGGTTGGGTATTAAACCTGTCTCTTGCCTCACTACCTGACTTGGGTGATAGCAACACCTTACCTGGTAAGAGGGAATCGAGGATCACTGGGAAATGCACGTTGTATTTTGATTTGGTTTGAAAAAAAAGGCAATCATTAAGGAATTTGTAACTGTTTCTTAATTTGTATCTGAACTTGCAAGAGTCCTGATCATAGATAAGCTGTGGTCTTGTCTCTCAAAAGAATGAATGGTACTGATACACAGGGAGCCATGAGGGTAGATGATTTAGCCTGGAATAACTTGGTCACCTCTGCTTTAAAGTAGGGGTATCAAACTTTTCTGGACCCACAGGGTGGATGAATGGTGTGTGGTTGGCCCTGTGTGCTGGATCAGGCCCATAGACCTGCCCTCTTTCTCCTCCTGCATACCAGATACAGCACACATGGCACTTGCTCTGGCCAGCCTGGGACTGAGCTTCATGCGGTGCCCAAACAAGGTGGGTCTGCAATGCATGCTGCATGCAGCACCACTGTGATCGGTCTGGGACCCATACTACATGTAGAGCCCACCTAGAGCAGTCGGGGGCACCACATGCAGCATGGGTTGTGGATCAGCTAGATTGGGTGCTACATGTGGCACTTGTCCCAGACTAGCTAGGGCAGGCAGTGTGTGTGGCATGTGTCCTCCACTGGCTGGAGTGGATGCCATGTGCAGTGAGCCCTATGAATACCACATGTGATGAGTAGGTCAGCTTTGGATGCAGAGGCAGCACCACAGGCCAGACGATGAGGTTCCATGGACCAGATTCAGCCCATAGGCTGTATATTTGACACCCCTAGTTTAAAGGATACAACTAGGATCATGTAAGAACACTGTGGCTAAGTACAATCAAGAAGCCTGAGGCTGAAACGATTCAGTCTTTGTAGGTTAGTCTACATTGTAGAGATTAAACTGAGAAGCAAGTGAACAGACATTCACTTTTGATTCAGGAAAATGCCTGCAGTGGCAAAGGCAAGAAGCCGAGGAGCGCTAGAGCATGCCTCCCAGCCACTGCCAAAGGGAAGGGACTGAAGCTCCGAGGCTATTCCCTCCTCCCTGTCCAAGCTGGGGGAGCATGGCCAGGCCCCAGCCTGAAGCAAGCACACTAGGGTAGGGGCTTAAATCCACATGGGACCCCAGCCTAGGTCTGCCTGGGTGGGGAGGGCAGTGCCTGCCAGGCTTCTACCCATCCACCACAGCTCCACACTCAAGTGGCAGGGAGGGCAGCCCCTTCCAGGCTGAGGAATGGGTGGGTAGGGAAAAAAGTAGTGGCACTGAATTCATAAAAACTTGAATAAGAACAGTCCTTTCTCTGAAGCCAGCATGTATTGAACACAGCAATTTGCAACCTCAAGCACGCAACAAATAGCAACCAAAAATATTTGCCTAAGCCGAGATACAGCTCAGTAAAACACAGTGAGAGCAGACACAGCTTAGACTAACTTAAAATGGAATGTAATAAATTAAAAAAGATCAGAGAAAGCCTTGCTTATGTAATCCCGAGGGCAGAGTATCTCTTTATAGCTGGGTATTCAGAAAGTCCTTCTTGGGAAATCAGCAGGTGGTCTTAGGTATTGGAGTGAAGATCATCTCTACTTGGGTTTTTACAAGTACACTTGTACTCCTTTCTCCTCCTTGGGTGCCTTGACATTAGGATGCTTGTCTCCTATAGCACCTTTGGCAGGACTCTCATGACTCAGAGTCTTTTGCCTCTTCCCACTTTTTACAGTTTCTGCTTTATAATGTAAATGTAGTTTTCTGCTTTCTCTAGTCACACTAGCCCAAGCAGTCTGGGACCCTCTCCTGTTTCCTTAGCTTCATCTCCAGTGCATGCTTGTGATGACTGTGTAGCAAACCCCCCAGTTTTATTTTTTTAAATTTTAAAATGCATTCCCTCCCCTTCCGCAACCATTTCTGACTTTTTTTCTCCCTCTCTACTCCCTATAGATAAGTATAAGTAAGCTTAAATGTAAGATAAGCTTTAACATTTTACTTTAGGTAGGAAGTTTTATTTTTCTCTCCCCTCTTTGCAAATAAGTGCCCTGCTATTTTGATATAGATATCCACTGTTTTATAAGTGATAATTATTATGTTTTGTATTGATTTTTTTTTACTGCTTTTATATTGTGTGATTATTGTTTTAGGCCTATATATATATAAGTCAGCATAAGTCATGTCAAGTTTCCATCTTGTAATGTCAAGCCTCCATCTTATCCCCATGTCCGGATGAGTAACCCATGACTCACACCTACCCCTCCTATGTAACTTGGTTCCTGAATGAATGGGGATGAATGAGGGTGCTTGACAGACAATGGCAGTAGGTCTAAAAAATAGCTCCCTCTGAATGACCAAACCATCAACACCAATACTTGGACCAACGACCCAGCCCTTGGAACCACCCTTAGCATTCAAGAAAAAAAAGATGAGGCAACCCACCATTGTGCCAAAGCTGCACATGCTTAGTAAGAACACCTGGGACCCACTGGAACAGGACTGACCAGGCCCTCCATATAGGAGATCAGAGGTAGTCTGCCCCATAAAAAGGGGAAGTGAAGACTGACTCCTTGGGATGCCCTCTCCATCTGGACCAGCACCATGCCACACCACTTATCCACCCAGAGGCCCTGCTGGTGACCCCCTCTGGACAAAACCTGCTGGACAAAGACCCCTTTCCAGCCTGGATAGGTAGCTATCACCCCTACCCTCTCTTCAACCAAGGACTTGGACTCTGGTTCTCTTCCCTACCTGGACTCCAGCCCTTTCACTGAGCCTCCTTCTCCTGCTGCCATTGTGAGTGCTTCTGTGTGTGGGTGTGTGTGCAAACCAATAACTTCATGGGGTTGTGTAGCACGTTGTCTGTTTAATAAACCTGTTATTTGGACCCCTGAGTTGGGTTTTGCTTTACCATGGTTCAGCCTCTGCTCCTCACCCCTCTAACTTCTGTCTCATTTCTCCCTCTCCTGCTTCTGGCTCTCCGCCACCTCCAATACCTGTCCTGAGCTCCTCTCTGCCTCCAAATCCCCTGTTTCTTTGCCACTGCCTTATCCCTATTGCCTTTTCCCCTGAGGAGCCAGGTTTCTGCCTCAGTTTCTTTCCTGGCTGTCTCCTCCTTGCCACCAGACTTCTTTTCCCCCGCCCCTCCCATGCACCAGTGACCTTGAGTAACCCTCAGGCCACTTGATCTTAAGTAAACACAAGCCTCAGTTCCTCAGTCAGCTTCTCTCTAGTCTACCGGTTCTAATTCTGGTTCTGGCAACTTTCACTCCCTACACTTTAACTCTCTCACCTTAATCTTCCCCCAAGTATCCCAGGTGCCCCAAGTACACACATACATACCATGCCATCCAAGTTGGATGTAACGACAAGAAGGTCAACAACAAAGACAAGTACAGTAGGAACTAATAGAAATGAAGCATTGATTATGAAAACGAATAAACAAGTAATTAACAGAAACTGCACGAACGGAACTACAAGCAGTGACAACATTGATGACAGAATCACACACGAACTACAAAATGCTAAGGAGCAGAGGGGTGTGTGGCCAATCCTATGTTCTGGAGCACAAAGCATAGCTCAGCCCAGGGTTGCAAAGCATCCTGGCATGCTGGGAGACTGTGACTGAACTTGATCCCGAAAAAGATCAGGGACAGAAGTTTCATAAACTGGTTTGACCTAAATCAGTTAAGTCTTATACTACATTCAACCAGGTTTATCTTAAACCAGTTTCAGCCATTTTGAAATGGGTTTATGGGCAATGAACTTCTGTTTTGTTACAGGTTTAAACCAGTTTCTAATCACTTAAATTAGCATATGCGTAACTTCTGTCCCTAGCCTGTGGCAGCAGCAAGGGACAGAATCTGATTTGCTAGGGCAGCATTGAACTGTGCAGTAGTAAAGAGAAATATGACATCTAGTTTGTTAGTGGGTTTCACAGATATTTGCAGGCAGGAGATGAGTAAGAAGACTCAGTAAACCCTGGGTTCCATTCTTGACTTAGCGTGCCCTCGTGGACATAGATTCTTCTTCTTTTTTTCTCCAAGTGATCTTCTTCTATGGCTCTTCCTTTCAAACCCAGTGGTTATCCACTGCCATGAGACCCTTTCAAAAGTGTTATGGTGCAGCACTACTGCCCTTGTGGCCAGGTAGAACAGTCCAGTGTGCCTCTTTCCAGAAAGGGCATGCCAAGCAGACTAGGAAGTGGCTGTGTCAGGAGCACCTCGTGCCACAGCCCTTGCCAGTCTGCTCAGCACATTCCATCTGGAAACAGGGGAGTAAGAGACAGTTCCACCTGACTGTGGTTGGATACTCAGGCCATGAGCTCCAGGTGTTGAACATGGGAAGGGCACTGGAATAGAGGCAGGGGTGTTGGAGTGATGTTATGGGGCTGTGTTTAGCATAGACTCATCCAGAAGCTGTTAGTTCAAGCTGCACAGATGGTATGCCCGGCCAGAGTCAAGATTTCCCTTGCAGCCTGGTTCCCCCTTGTCCCACACTGTGCAGCAACAGCTACTGAATAAACCCTTTCACTGCTGCAGCCAAAATAAAGCTTTTACAGCCATGATCTACATGCAGCTTGCCAGTACCTGAGAGAGGGTTAACCAAGGAGAGGGTGAGTGAGGCTGATAAGTGGATTCTGCCCCAGCTCCCTACATAAAGTTAGCAGCTCCTGAGTGAGCCCACAGCTGCAGCAGGGTCCCCACCCCCACTGTCCTGTAGTCAACAACCCCTTCTATGCATATGGCACATAATTAACAAGTTAGGCTGCTGGAACAATGGTTCTCAACTGGGGTGCTGCTATATTCAGGAAAGTGATGACTAGGTACCTTGAGTCTAAAAAGGCTGAGAACCCACTGCTCTCACTTATCAAAGCCTTGCTAATCTCTTTCTTCTTCCTGAATTTGAGAATGCAGGGTGCTTTGTACAGCAAGAGAAGGTACAGTAGCAGTCACCCATAGTAGGGAGAACAGGGAATAATTTACTGACTGGCAATGTACTCTGTTTTCCCCATCCATGTCATGCAATAAAAAGAGCAAATGGCCATATAAGAACTATTACATACAACACAAGAAGAGCATACTACCACTGTGACATACTATCACACAAGAAGAAACTAGAAAGCAGGATTAAGTCCAGTAGCATCCAAGATGGGAATAGGAGACAGGATGAAAGGAGAGTTGATGAAGAAGATAGGGAAAGGACCTGTGAAAATGTTTATAGTAGTGAGGATAGAAAAAAGAAATTATCATGTATAACATGAAATAGTGGAGTGAATTCAGAAAAATATCCAAGAGAGACTCTGTGTATATGGTTGAGATCTGCATACTGGGTACAGCTGTATGCAGTATTTCGGAAGCATGGGAGCTAAGAAAAATAGGTATCAGTTTCTAAGCAGGTCCCAGGATTGCTGTTCCCCTTGCCCTTCACCCCCACTGGTTCCCAGTCCTAGTTTTCCCTTAGCAATTTATCTCACCATAGTCCCTAAGTAAGAGTCCCAGTTTCCTTGGCCAGCTATTTCCTCTACCACTCCATCAGGTCAGCAGACAACCAGAAGAAACAAATTCCAGAAAACAAAACCCTCCAATTAGAAAATTCAGCTTTCTCAAATTCCCCAAATGTATACTTCCAGATACTGTTAGCAAGAATTCCCTGGCTAACTTCATCTGCTGTGGTGGTAAAAAATGAGGGAAAAGATTTCTCAGATGGCCAATACTGCAACCACATATAGCTTTACAAAGCTAATATTAACATAATAAATTATCTCCCAGAAGCAAAAAGGAAGTCAGCGTGATCTTGGAAAACTGCTGTGATGTGTTCAAGTAAGTTAGAATCATCAAGAAGGGAAATAATTGCATTGGGCTCTGCTGTCTCTTCAAGACAGCTTCACATAGATTACATTATAATAATCAAGTATGGAGAACACCAAAGCAAGGATAACTTCAATAAGATCCCCATAAGAGACAGCAATGAAAGTATTTCTGGTCATCTGTGTCAGGGAAGGCTAAGGTAACTCAGCTAGGAGCCCTGTTGGATGATCAGAAGCCAGACAGTCATGACAGTCAGAAGTCAGATATAAAAAATCCAGGGTTCAGATCAGGTCAGATCTTACGGGCTATGTACAGACAGTCAAAAAGCCCAAGGCTGACTTGATTCAGTCTTTGCAGGTTAGTCTAAACATACATGGAAGAGAAGTATTCCTTCAGTAATGGAGAATACGCACCCCTCTGATATAGGAGCTAGACTTTTCTGTCAGCAAATTATTACTAACTCGTTTTTGTCTGCAGTGAGCCTTAGTTCAACCCATTCAAGACCTTATTTTCTATTTAAAATCCAAAAACAGATAAGACAGAATCATAGGAGCAAGAAATCATCTAGTTCCTAATCTCTGTAGTAAGAGATGATCTAGGAATATCTGTTTAACCTGTTCTTAAAAACATCCAATGAAGGAGATTCTCTAGGAAGCCTGACCTAGTGATTCATTACCCTTATACTTAGAAATATCCTAATGTCCAATCTAAATCTTGCCTCTTTTGCAAATTAAGGTTTCTTTTTGTCCTACCCCAGTGCATACAGTAAACAACTGATGACCTCTTTATAAAAACCTTTTATGTATTAAAATCTTTTATCTTATTCCCTTTTACACTTCTGTTTTTTAATTTGAACAAACACAATTCTTCCAACTTTTACTCATAGGTCAGGTTTCCAAGACCGGTTATCATTCTGGTTGCTCCCTCAGAACTTTCCACTTTGTTTATAACTTCCTTCAAGTGTGAAGTGCAAAACTGGCCATAGTACTGCAGTTGAGGCCTCCCCAACACTGAGAGTAGAATAATTATCCACTATATATTACATTACACACCTGTTAATATATACCAGAATGAGATCTGTCTTTTTTATAACAGCAACACATTGCTGACTTCTTGCTGGGGGACAGGGACGCAGAGGAACATGAAGACACTTTGCCGTCAAGCCAGGTGACGCACACAGGTAGTACCCAGGTAAGTGACAGGGGCCAGGGCAGGCTTAGGAACAAGGGGGCAGAATGGGCACCTACAGGAGGCCTCAAATGCTTCTACACAAATGCTTGAAGCATGGGGAATAAGCAGGAGGAACCTACAGGAGGCCTCAAATGCTTCTACACAAATGCTTGAAGCATGGGGAATAAGCAGGAGGAACCTACAGGAGGCCTCAAATGCTTCTACACAAATGCTTGAAGCATGGGGAATAAGCAGGAGGAACTCACCCTCCTGCTAGCTAGCAAAAACCCAGACCTAGTGGGGCTCATGGAAACCTGGTGGGATTCTACCCATGACTGGGCAGTGGATATCGAGGGCTACAGACTGTACAGGCAAGACAAAGCAGGGGAAAAAAAGTGGGGGGCGGGATGTAGCGCTCTATGTCAAAGAGCAATACACTTCCTTGATGATCAGGATGGGTCAGAGGAGGGGCAAACTGAGGTGCTCTGGGTAAGAATGCAAGGGGGTCGTGGGGAAAGGGCCTTGATAATGGGCGTCTACTAAAGACCGCCTCACCAGGGGGATGAGCTGGGCCTGGAATTCTCAGGTCAGCTCACAGAGGCAGTAAAGTCAAGGGATGTGGTTGTCATGGGTGACCTAAACTACCCAGACATCTGCTGGGAGGAGCAGTCAGCCAGGTCTGACCGCTCATGTAGGTTCCTGGCTGGGATACAGGACCTCCACCTAACCCAAGAGGTGCACAGTTCCACCAGGGGAAATGCCTTGCTGGACTTGGTCCTTGCCACAGGCGATGACCTGGTGAGGGGTCTGCGGGTGATTGACCACCTGGGCAACAGTGATCATCACCTGCTGGAATTTACTATCTAGCACAGGGTGGTGAAAGCAAGCAGTAAGGCAAAAGTCCTTGACTTCAGAAGGGCCAACTTCAATGAGCCAAGATCAGTAGGAAAGGCACTGGGGTCTTGAAGCTTCAGTGAGATGGGAGTCCAAGACGGTGGTTGTTCCTCAAGGAGATGATCCTCCAAGTTCAAAGGGAGTCAGTCCCAATGTGCCCCAAGGGGGGCAGGAGTACTAAAAAGCCTCAGTGGCTTGGCAAAGGCACCCAGGAATGCCTGAGGGAAAAAAAGCAGGTATACAAACAGTGGGAGCAAGGGGCTATCACCAAGGAGGATTACACTTCCTTTGCTCATGACTGCAGGGAAGCTGTTAGGAAGGCCAAGGCAGTGATGAAGCTAGGGCTAGCAACCAGAATTAGGGATAACAGAAAGTCCTTTTTCAAATACATAGGGAGTAAGAGGAAGGCACTGGGTAATGTGGGGCCCCTATAGGATAGGCTTGGCAATCTGGTGATTGTGGCAAATAAAAAAGATGACCTCTTCAACAAATTTTTTGCCTTCATATTCCTAAACAGGGACCGGGACATCTCCCCCAATAGGACTGACCTAGGGAAGGCACCGCCAAGCCTAGGGTCAGAGATGACCTAGTTAGGGAACTTTTGGAGGGGCTGGACATGTTTAAATCAGCAGGTCCAGATGTTCTTCACCCATGGGTGCTGAGGGAATTGGCGGGGGTCATTGCGGGGCCCCTGGCATGGCTTTATGAGCGCTCATGGGACTCTGGCCAGGTACCAAAGAATTAGAAAAGGGCTAATGTGGTCCCCATTTACAAGAAGGGGAGAAAAGAGGACCCTGGCAATTATAGGCCAATCAGTCTTACCTCGGTCCTTGGGAAGACCTTTGGGAAAATTATCAAGGAGCAAATCTGCAAGGGCCCAGCAGGTGAGGTAATGCTCACGGGCAACCAGCATAGGTTCATTGAGGGCAGATCCTGCCTGACTAGCCTGGTTTCCTTTTATGGTCAGGTCACAAAGTCCCTGGACAAGTGTGCTGAGATGGATGTTGTCTTCCCAGACTTTAAGAAGGCCCTTGACACTGTTTCTCACCACATTCTCTTAAAAAAAAACTAGGTGACTGTGGCATCGATGTCCACACAGTCAGATGGGTGGCACATTGGCTAGAGGGTCACACCCAGAGAGTGGTGGTGGATGGGTTGTTTTCAACCTGGAGGGATATGGGCAGTGGAGTCCCCCAGGGCTCAGTCCTGGGGCCTGTACTGTTCAACACCTTTATCAGCAATCTGGATATGGGTGTGGAATATACACTGTCCAAGTTTGCTGACAACACCAAGCTATGGGGTAAGGTGGGGATGCTTGAGGGGAGGGACAAATCCAGCTAGACCTAGACAAATTACAGAGGTGGGCGGATGAAAATAGGATGGAATTCAACACAGACAAGTGCAGGGTACTACATCTAGGGAGAAGGAACCAGCAACTCACCTATAGGCTAGGGAACACCGTTCTTGTTAACACAATGGCAGAAAGGTATCTTGGAGTCATTGTTGACTCCAGGGTGAACATGAGCTGCCAATGCAAGGAAGCAGGCAGTAAGGCTAACCGCATCTTGTCGTGCACCTACAGATGTATCACAAGGAGGTCCAGGGAGGTGAGCCTTCCCCGCTGTGTGACATTAGTCAGGCCACAGTTGGAGTACTGCATCCAGTTCTGGGTGCCGCATTTCAAGAGGGATGTGGCTAGTATTGAGAGGATCCAGAGTAGGGCTACTTGCATGGTAAAGGGGCAGTGGGGGCAGGCCCTATGAAGAGAGGTTAAAGGGCCTGAATCTATTCAGCCTCCACAAGAAAAGGCTGAGAGGGGATCTGGTGGCTGTTTACAAACTCACCAGGGGGGACCAGCAGAAAATGGTGGAGGCTCTGTTGCCCCGGGCACCACCTGGGGTTACTACAAATAATGGCAACAAATTGTTAGAAAGAAGGTTCAGGCTGGAGATCAGGAGACATAACTTTACAGTTAGGGCTGCCAGGCTCTGGAATGGACTCCCAGCAGAGGTGGTGCTCTCTCTTACCTTGGGGGTCTTCAAGAGGAGGCTAGACAGATATTTGGCTGGGTTATTATGACCCCAGCACTCATTCCTGCCCAAGGCAGGGGGTCGGACCTGATGATCTGCTTATGTCCCTTCTGACCTTAAGCACTATGAAACTATGTGATCCACTGTAACACCAGATCCTTTCCTGTTATACTGCTGCCATTCCAAGACAGAAGTAATGCACCAGCCTAAATCAGGAAAGCCTTATGTAGAGCGTATCATCACAATGAATGGTCAAACCCTCCAGGCAGTGGACAAGTTCACCTATCTTGGCAGTAAATAGTCACGTGCAGTTCACATCAGTGATGAAACCAATGTCAGAATTGCTAAAGCAAGTATGGCCTTCAGCAAACCATGTGCAAATGTGTGGGAGCACAGAGGCATCAGTCAACATAAGAAACTGAAGGTCTACAAAACCACTGTGTTGCCAATCCTGATGTATTCATGTGAAACTTGGATGGTGTACAGATGCCATGCTATGAAGCTAAAACTACATTTACATGGGCTGTCTGAGGAAACTGATAAGGATAAGATGGCATGACAAAGTCCTAGACACTGAGGTTTTTACTCACGGAGGCATTCCAAGCATTCACACTCTGTTGATGAAATCACAGATGAGATGGGCAGGCCATGTCACCAGGATGTCAGATAAGTGACTGTCAAAGAATATCTTTTATGGTTAGTTAAAGGAGGGAAGGTGTTCTCAGGGAGGCCAGAAGAAACTCCTCAAGGACTCTCTAAAGTTGTCCCTGAAACATTTCAACACTGATCCTGAAATCTTGGGAAGATCTCACTCATTATCTTTCCACCTGGGGAAGTCTCATCCATACTGGAGCTACCACCTATGAGCAGAGAAGAACTGCTGAGGCAGAGCAGAAGCACAGTGTAAATCTCACAACAGTAGCATGTCCACTGTTGATTAAACAACCTAAAGTAGCATCACTTGCTCAGCATGCCACAGCATAGACAGTTCAAAGCACAAATGTGCCTGATCAGCCATTCACGTGTTCACAGAAACCAAACCAACCAGTGATGTCACGGTCATCTTCGAATTCAAAGGACAAACAACTAACTAATACTGCTGCCTAGGTAGTATTCTCTATTTTGTATTTGTTCATTTGATTTTTCTTTCCTATGTGTAGCCCTTTACATATATCTTTATTGATTTTTATCATCTTGGATTTAGACCATCTTTCAAATTTGTCAAAATCATTTTGAATTTTGATCCCATCCCTCCAGAATGCTAATGCTTTTTCCAAGCTTGGGGTCATCTATGCATTTTATAAGTTCAAACTCTGTCACAGCATTCATAATATTAATTAAAACATTTAAGAGGACTAGGTCTAGGACTGACTTCCTCATGATGGTATTTGAAATGAGGTCTTAGTTGTGATGCTGAATAATTGATAACTACAATTACACCATATTGTAAAGCTTCAGTTTGCAAAGGAGAGATGTAGTAGAGTGCACATCAAACAGCACACTGATAACACTTCAAGTCAGAAGGATTCTGCATATTTCTCAGGAGTCCACATACACCTATACAAGTATGAATTAGAAAATTACAGTGATATTATACTGACTTGTTATATAAAAACTATAGAAAATGTTTACAGTTCCAAAACTTAAATTGTTAAGAAACACTGTTCTGTTTCTTTTAATGATAAATAAATTAGGAAAGATTTTTTACATAAGACTATCATTATAACTTTTGCATTAATGTAACACGTACAGAATAGAAACAGAATAATTCAAGTGTGCGTGTGTGCATGCCTGTCTGTCTGTCAGCTGACTGAGCAAATTTTCTTTTTAGCAACACCGGGACTACAAAAGGGTAACCACAAAAAGAATTCAGTCCAATAAATCTTAAAAAGTCAACTTCAAAATTAGTGAAATCATCACTATAAGTCATTTGAATTTCAGTGACGGAAGGTCCCCAAGTTGAATGATTTTTCACTACTACTGCTAATTAAATGCCCTTTTAAACTAGACAATACAAAAATCAAATATCACTACTATATAAAATTTAAAAAACCTGAATTTTGATTCTATGAAAAGTAGCGTTTACTTACCATTGGCTTGGTTATACTAGAAAGAAGTGCTTCAAGTGCTTTTGTTTCTTCATTCTTTTCTTAAAAAATGAAAACAAAGCAAACAAAATACCCATGAATTATATTTACTATGAAATCCTGAACACACACACACACACACACACACACACACACACACGAGATGTGTGCTAGTGGAATTTGCTTATCAGCTTAAACTACCTCAATATAAGGCATGTTGAAATTGATTACAAAAAAAGTCCAAACAGATTTAACCAAATCTATGTACAAATCTATTCTAGGATTTCATGGAGCATAAAAGATATGATCATATTTGGTATTAGGCGATATATCAGATATCTACTCTACCCTAGCCTTTTCTCTGTATGTAAAACAAGGAAACTAAAACACGGTAAAAGCTTACAAGATGCTTTCTAACATGTACTATGGAACTAAGTAAATTATAAAAATAATTAATAGTGTGTACAAATGTTTGGGAGGCTAGATTGGGTAAAAAATGGCCACCTAATCAAACCTAGTTCACCCACATGTGGACTTTATACTTAGATCCTTAGTTAGATCAATCTAAGTGTTGAACTATACAGATGTTCCCCAAAGGTTAGATTAGTTAAAAAATGGCCAGTCCACTCTAATTTTAGTTCACCTGAGAAGCGAGCTAAGTTAGAACGGGCATGGGTTAGCCCGATTTACTGAACATCTGTATGTGTTTGGAGCACAGCCCCAGGTCTGGGAAAGCCCAGCTGCTTGCCCCAGCCCCCGGGGCTATACTTTTCCTAACTCCTCAAGCTCACCCCCCCGGCAGACCAACCCCCTCTACCACCAAGCCCACCAACTCCCCACCCCAATCTTACAAACTGTCCCTGGTGCTGAGAGCCCGACTGAAGTAAGTTGGGGTGAGGGTGGGGGCTATTCGTTGGGTGTGGTTCGGGGGGGCTAAAAATAGCCTTGGTTGGGGGGGTGAGCCCTCATGCTCCCACCAACCCCTCCCCCTCATAGAGCCACTAGCCCTCCTGATCCATATACACCTCCCTCTACCCCAACTTTGATTGGGCTCCCGTAACTGCTGAATGCTCATAGAACTGGCACTGGGAGCAATCTGCAGGACTGAGGAGGAAGGGGGTTGGCAGGATCAGAGAATCCCCGCTAAGCTCTCCTGCAGACCCCACTAGCACCCTGATCCCTACAACTTCTCCCCCACCCATCTCCCCGAAATCTCCTGTGATTTCTGCTAGCTCCCCTGATCTTGGCCATCCCTCCCCTTACTCCTACTTACCTTGCATCAGGCTCCCAGCACTTATCTAATCACTTAGTTAGATGGGGCATCCATTTTTAACCCGATCTGACATCCCAAACTTCTCAGTGTAATGTAAGTGAACTGACCTTACCTGGCTAATTTTTTCTAGGATTGGAGAAGCTTTTTTACATTAATTTAGAAGGGAAAAAAAACAAATACATGTTTAGTAAGCCACAATATATCTTGCTAAATCTCTCAGCAAGAAGTCAATTCGCTTCTTTATATTCATAAGATTTTTAATATCTTTGAATGTTTTGTTCTTGTTCTTGCAGTTTTTAAGTCACATTATACAGTGCTTCCTTTCTTTAAGGAATTGCAAATTTTTCAGAAAGATCATCAAAATTTAAGTAGACTTGAAAAGAAGGCCTGGTGAATTATCAATGCCATTTTTTTTTAGAATAGTCCATGTAACACAAGTGACAGTATACTTCGTTATCAATGTTTGGATAAAATCAGCTTGTGGGTGAAAAGCAAGTAACTGAAAATAAACCAAAGGAAAACAGAGGTAGAATCTGAAACATGTACAGTATAGCAAGCACTCATTGTTGGTCAATTTGATCTGTAGCTTAGCATCAGTAAGGAATCCAGGGGCACTCCTAAATTCTCACATAACAGCATCCACAAGTAACACTTTACATCATATTTGAATAGGAAACAGTCTAATCCAAGCAGACAGTAACCTGACTGTGTTACACATGCCTTTGTCACTGTCTATCTGAACTATATTGTGCTAGTAGAAGCTTTTTAAGTTTCCTCCGTAAGACAGGCTACTACAAATATTTACATCTGTCTGCTATCCTCTAAACTAGTGATTCTTAATCAGGGTGACAAGGCACACTGGGGTGTCTTGAGATTTTCTCAAGGGTACTGCAGGATGCCATATAATGTTAGGCTGTTAAGTGTACAAATATGATTCATAAGATTAACCCAGATATTTCAAATATAAATCCATAATTGTGGTCTTTCTAAGTTCTCTGCAACACAAAACCTGCTCTATTATTTTTCTTTAGCCAAAGAAGAGTGAAAGCTAAGATCTGGCATTTTATGAGGGGTGCCTTGAATCTATCTACTGGTGCCAATAGTCTAAAAAGGTTGAGAACCACTGCCCTAAACTAAATGTGATCTGATACTCTGTGGGAAGCTACTTTCAATCCTTGTATTCAAGGTGCTCAATAGCCGAGATCCAAGATCATCTAAAGCAGGGGGTCAGCAACCTACAGCCCATGGAGCAGATCCAGCCTGTGGAGCAGTAGCTTTAGCAGCATTCAGAAGCAGAGGGGCTCTTGCCAAGCTGCAGTCAGCCTGCTGGATCTCTAGCAGAGGGAGAGCTGTCAGTGTGCAGTGCTGCAGTCAAGCAGCACAGGTCCCAGTGGAGCAGATGGTTTTGCTATGCCGTGCTATAGCTGAGCAGCAGGGAGAAGCAGTGGTGGTGGCTGGGTCCTAAAATCTGTCCAACTTTAACGCAAGCTGGGTCATTTTACCCCACCCCTGCAGGAAAAAGCTGCCAACCTCTGATCTAAAGCTTGATGATGAAAACCATGGTTGACAACTTTGATCCTTTAGCCCCATGTAATTTTCTATACAAGGATAAAACATGTTTGTGCAGGCATCAGCTCTTTCTTGGGGGCTGGGAGAAACTTCCACAGGAATTAAAGGACCATAACACACTTTCTACTCCAAGTGCAAGTCCTCTGTTTAAAAAAACAAGCAAAGAACATAAACACAGCAGGCCTGTGTGAAGCAGCTAGTATTTGCTTCAGATTTGGATTCGGCCGATTTGGGGAATAGTGATTCGACTCGGTGATTCTAATCACTGTTCTGAATCAATTTAGCCAAAGTTGATTTGGAGATTCGGCTACTGAATCACCCAGGCCCATCCCCTGCCTGCTCTCCCAGCCCTGCAGTAGCTGCCCCGCCCGCCCCAGTTCCCAGCACTTTGGAAAAAAAAGCCCTGATTCACCAGGTGCTGACGGGCAGGGGGATGATCCCTGCTGCTCCCCCACCATGCGGGGGGCTCTGCATGAGGCCCCTGACCCTCCCAGCCTCCCCATGGCTGCCCCATGCACCCCAGCTCTGGCCCTTTAAGGAAAAAAACCTGAGAAACGTCCCCCCCCCCCCAACTCACCATTCCTGCCAGGCAGGGGGTAATCCCCACTGCACCCCACCATGTTGGGGGCTCTTCCATGAGCCCCCTGAAGCCCTGAGGCTGCTTCAGAAGCTAGTGAGTCCCAGGGTTTTTCTTGTGTTTTTTTTTTGTAAAGGGCTGGAGCTGGGGTGGGCAGGACACCCATAGTGGGGCTGGAAGAGTGAGGGAGGGGTCAGGGGGCTTGTGACAGAGCCCCCCATGCAGTGGGTATCGCCCCCCACACCTGGCAGCACCCAGTAGTGGGGACTTTTTTTTTAAAGCGCTGGGAGCTGGAGTGGGCAGGGCAGCCATGGTGGGGAGGGGCTGGGGAAGTTGGGGGGGGCTGGGGGAGCAGGCAGGAGATGGGGCCTGATAGGGGTTCCCCCATGGTCCACTCCCTTTTCCCCTGTCCCCTATTTACTGGCATGGAGTCCAGCTCCAGGTCCCTGCTGCAGTGGGTGGGGAGTATTGGAATCATCGAAGCTCTCTGAATCTTTTCCAAATTAATTCAGAGAGCTTCAAATCGATTTGGACATTTTTAATTGGTCCCGATTCAATTCGGATTTGGAGATTTGGCCACCAAATTGGGCTGAATCTCCTCTGAATCGAATCAGCACCGCACAGCCCTACCCATGCCTTATCAAAGCAAAACAGTGTGGCAAACACAGAATTCTCATCTTATTGAAGGGAAAGGGAAACCCCTTCCCTGCCCCCCATGATGTGTCAGTCACAATACTTAATGCAATTGTAGAAGATCCTTATATGCCATGGTGGAAAGGGAGTGTAAGAACCACTGTAGAATAGAATGTAGGCAATGGGTATGTATTCTTGAGAGGTACCAGGACCACAAGGTAAAGCAACAGTCTGCAGACCTTCTGATCTTGCAGGACTTTTCTGCCTTACTGTTATCCATAACTTTGGAGGCTGTTGGTTTGTCTTCACTCCTGCAATCTCAGTACAGCTGTGCAAACTTTTGGCCAACAGCTTGCCCTCACAACTTCTTCACAGCAAGAACAGAAACAAGAAACTCATTCCCTTCAAGACTTCAGTAAACATCTGGTAAAAGGGTCTCCCTATTACTTATACTCCCCAATTTTACAGTGTGGCATACATACTCATGTAAACTAAATCCCCTTCCCATACATGTATAGTAACAGTCCTCCTTCCTACTACTAACTTGCTATAGCAGCGAAGAATCTGGCAATTCTAGCCTGAATGTGAGCAGGCCTCATATTCATGCTTGTCTTGGTGATGTTCAAAGCTCCCTATGGCTCTACTACCCTGCACTTACATCCTTCTAATCTTTTCACACTGAATGCATACACTGCATAGATATCTTGTTGACTACTTTACCCACTCTTAACTCTGGTCATATCTGCTATGCTCGTACTCCTGGGTTGCCTCTCTAGCCACATATCTTCATTCATACCCTTTCTTACGCCTTTTTTTTCTACAAAAGCTTTTCAGCAAGATTTTGCATGGAAAGAAATGTATAAGTTACAAACAAAAACAAAGTACCTCAGAATAGGGATTTGCAACATCTGGCGCACAGGCCAGATCTGGCCCATGGCATGGCTTCAGTGGCACTTGGCGGCAGGGGGGTGCTTTCCCTGTGCTATGCTACAGCCAGGCACCTCGGGGTTCAGCGAAGGTGCAGTTGCAAGGCACTGGCTTGGCAGCTGGGTGGCAGAGAGAAACAGCAGAAGCAGCCAGGCCCTACTGCCCGCCTCAGATCCAAGCTGGGGCATTTTAGCCCCCTGCCGGAAAGTGTTGCTGAGCTCTGCCTTCAAACAAATATGACAAACTAAATGCTTAATAATTGGTATGTAGAGGTCTAGAGAAGGGAGTGAATTTTATTACATGATTCCTAAAGGGTCAAGCAGACTGTTGGCACTTGATTAACATCAGCAAGCAGCGACCAAATTTCAGACTCACTTTGATATAACCTGAAAAATTTGCTCAAAAAAGGAGTTTTGCAGGCCAGGAACTGTAATGTTTTAGAGGTTTATCCCTCTACTTTGAGGAAGACAGTCACAATTTCTTTCATTTTATGCAGATTATATGCAACTATTTCCAGCACCAAACTGGTCAAAGCATGGTATTCCTTCTCTAAAGATAATACAGAGAACAGAGGTAATTTTTATCCTAAATTCTTCTGACACATACCTTCTACTTCTGCATCCATTTGAGAACTGTCTTTTCCTTTCTCCAGAGACTTGCTCTTTGTAGGTCCTGTGCTAACACCACTTGGATTTTGTCCTTTCACAAGTCCATTATGTTCATTTGTGGGAGAAGGACACTTCTGAGGCGATGATGGAGGACTGTTCAATTTATCCTTCTGTGTTCCATGACGATCTTTTAATTTTTTCTGTAAACGTTCATAAGTTTTACTAGACCTTTCATCTCTAAAGTTGGATCTTCCATGGGTAGGGAGGGTATCTAAATGAAAGTAAAAAGTATTAAGTGCTCAAAATATGTTACAAAGAACATTTACAAATTCATTAGAAGTTGAAATCACATCTGATCATCTTTTTTAGTAAAAATAATCTTAATTTTCCTTACTTTACTTTGCTTTTTAGGTGCAACACTTAAATATGGACAAAAGTAATGCTTGTTCAGAAGACTTTGGTTTGTCTCTGCTAGTAAAGTAGTCCCTCTAGTGTCCTATTGGAGTAACAGACAGCTATTGGGATTTATTAGAATAGTACTGCACAAGTATGAAAATAGAAAATGCTAGAACAAGAGTAAAACTATACATCTCTTATAAACCTCACTTATTATTGTGTTTGAAAGTCTCATTTCAAGGCATGTGAAACCCTACACAGTGAAAAATAAAATGAATTGCACCTTGGTCAGTAATTAGACATGCCATGTCAAAGTGTATGACTCTACAGAGTTTCTTTAATTCAAACCATATAACTTTTTTGTGTAGCAACAAACCATACCAGTTGGGAACTCGGTTTTGGAACAGAATACTTTAAATCTGTTAGTTCAAAACCCTCCACAGAAATCAGCTGGTAAAACAGAGGCAGCTGAAAGATAGTAATGGAGTGAAGCAAATATGGCTAGAAGCAGGCACTCAGTACCATCCTGAAAAACCCGACAATAGATCCCTGTATAATATCC
The DNA here is from genome assembly GCF_052110815.1 of Crocodylus siamensis. NCBI lineage: Eukaryota > Metazoa > Chordata > Crocodylia > Crocodylidae > Crocodylus > Crocodylus siamensis. Next base: position 366,712,966 of record NC_143395.1, on the reverse strand, counting down.
TGGACATAAAATTTCACCTGTTCTGTAGGATAAAGAGATCAAAAGAGTAAACTGCAGCAGGCTGATGCAACTGAGACATTACCAACCCCCCAAATATCCAATCAGAACATGGATTTGGACAGATGTTAATAAAAATGTAAACTGCTGATGTACTAAAGATTTTTTCTTCTTTTCTAAATCAAAAGATTTATTAATTTTTAACCTTACATGCAGAAATGCTTTAATTACACAGCATGAAGCCTTTTAAAAGGTGTATCCCACAGCACCAGCTCTATTTTCCTCAGTGTAATCCTATCTATCATTAGTAAAGGAAACAGATGGTGTTTGCTATACTTCTGGGAAAAGGAGATTTCTCTCAGGGTGAATGATCTGTCTTTCTACTTTCTTAGTTTATGCACCGGTTGTATTTAAATAAGAAGTGCAGAAATGGGAAGACAGGTGTCAGATGGAAGAGACAGGTGACCCATCAACTTTTGGTAGCAAAGACAATATATTAGAGACAGATTACTTAAGATGAGATAAAGCTTTTTAAATGTATTCTTTAATCAAGCAAACCATAATAAAAAAAATTCTGAATATTTAATTTATCATTGATAAACAAATTGCCTCCAGAGTCCACTTCCATTCATCTTGCAGAATGGAATTATTTGTTGCCAAGGTAATTATTAACAAGAATTTTAAAATTAGAGCAGCACAAATTTGACTTGAGTTTTTAATTTAGTACCAACATAAAGCAAGGAAAATTGGTAGTTTTACTGATTTTCACATATTTAATTCAATAAAGACACTCTGATTTGGAATTTACTTGAAGCAACCAAGCACATTTAAATATGTCAGAAAATTCTGCACTGCTTATGGTACAAAGCTCAACAGCCCTGCCACATAATTTAAATCTACCATGCCAGGTAAAATCTTTACAGATATGAATATGACAAGACTTTTACCAAGGATGAAATACTAGCTGCACTGAGATCAGTGTGAGTTTTACCTTTGACTTCAATGCATGCAAGTTTTTATCACAACTCTGGCAATCCTGGGAATTTATTAATTTATTAATTTGATAGGCTAACAGAATTTGAAGAATAGTAGTGGTGGTTTCTCGTCTCCAAAATAATTCATGATTTTTTTTTTTTTTACTTAGGTTGATGGAAGAAAAATTGCCAAGAGGAAACAGAACTATGTTAGCTTACTTAGTTAAACTATGCAAAGTTAAAATATGGATTAATTGAAAATGGTGAAACTGTAGCATTTAGTCTTACATTCAAATTGAAGTTTATTTTTAATTTTTATTCATGCCTCTTAATATTTGACTCTCTCCCAAGTAGTTATGAAATCCATTCCAGTTCCTCACAATTCCTGTGTCACAAGAATCCATTATCATCCTAAAATTATAGATGGATGACTGAAATAGAGAGACATTAATTCCAAGATTTAAAAATGTTTGCCTAAATTCAATCACTTATTTAGAGGTTTGATTTTTAAGTGTTCAGGACCAAATTGCTTTCAGTGAGGTCAGCCAGAGCTACTGGATACTGAGCATTTTTTAAAATTCTCCTACTTTTGAAAATCACAGTTTATGTCAACTGTCCAAGATTAAACAGGGAACCTGTGGCAGTCCTGGGAAATAACCAAATTTTCTGAATCCTAGACCTGGGGGGCAGGCAAAAGGCTGGCAGGGCCCTCCCCTCCCCTCCTCTCCCTGCCGGAGACAGGCAAAGGGGCAGAAGAAGGTCAGGCAAGGGGACAAGGGGCAGGAGTCAGGCTGCTTTCCCCCCTGCCACTATTTTCCCCACTGCAGTAGTATGTGTGTGTTGGAGGAGCGGGGCAGGAGAGGAGGATGAATAAGACAATCCTCCAAGAATTAGATTCTATACAAGGAAAACTGTATAAGCTTCCATACTCATTTCATTTTTAACAAATTCAGACTTGGTAATAAGCACTGAAATTATATAACCAATAATGGACTGATGTAAGTAAAATAAATGTTGTTAGCGTTTAGTGAAAAATTGTGCTGTTTCTGTTCCTTTCGAACTACCTTGAAATTTTAGATTGAGTCAATGACTGCTTCTTTAAGGCTGCTTGGTAGTTAAGAAACTAACTACATATATAATGTACCATGTATTTCCAGAATTCCATGTTTTATTAATAAATGGCCTGTTAGTCTCGTATAAGTGTTTTTTATTATCGTATTTCAACTGTTAATCTAGAAAACAAAAAGCAAACAACTGCCATTTACCGTAAGTCCAAATATTAGCAAAACTGTAAACATGCACTCAAGAACATCTGATAACTAAATACAGAACTTTCGAAGTATTGCACAGAAGAAATTATTCCTTAAGTGCAGTTTAGTATTAATTACATAAACAGGAAGAAAGCGTGAGATAGTCTGTTTCCAGACATGGGTAATTTTTATGGCTGTGTTATAAAGCAGAGATATTTCAATGCTGTACCCAGCATGCTGAAGGGTATTTTTAGAAATGATTTTTACAGATCTATGACCTATGTATCTGAGGTGCCCATAGACATCAGAGGAAAAAGTCTCTAGTCTTCCTCTGACAGAAGAATCCTGGTAAGCTACTCAAAGTGGCACACTGACTATATACTGCAAAGTCTTTCAAGGTCAGTGTTTGCTTTTAAATAGAAAACAAAAGAGATGGAAGAAGGAAAAAGACTTAAAAATGTAAATACTGAAATCATTGTATTAAAACCATACATGGACCAATCCCATTTTGCCATCACAGAACTCGCAGAATTGGTATGCATGCCCAATTACATTTTTCAACATTCTGATGAGCTATAAGACAACCATTTAGGATATGAAGCGGAACCACCAGCAAACAGTGGGTGAACTTAGAGCTTAATTAGGTACATGGGACCTTAGTTACAATATCAGTTAATATATCTACTCTTTTGAAAAAAATCCATGACATTTTTAATGAATATGAGATTAAGAATTCTGTTTTATGCTTCAAATGTATACAACATTTGTGAAAGCATCATAAGTCAGAAACAGGCTATAGGCATTTATCTTATTATTACGCCAGACAGTTAACCGTTAATTCACTAAATTTACTTTCCTCCATCACCTTCCTGTTTCCTTTGTGCGCAGTACTCTTCTATGTATTAATAAGCTTGATTTTGATTAGCCTGTGACATCACTGTTCTGAAAGAATCTATTTCAGTACAAACATATGCAGTGTTCTGAAACCAAGTATTTGCATTGCATGCTGACTAACTAATACAGGGATGGATCCCTGGTGGGTGCAGCAGTGCACTCATTCACCTTCTCCTGCTGCCACCAGCATTCACTATTGACCCAGGCACAGGGGGAACCCCAGGGCTGCTTCAGCCACAGGTTGTGGTTGTGTGGGGTACTGAACATGGCAAGGGATGGTAGCAGCAGCAGGTGGGTTGTTTTTCTTGCACCTTCCCCCTATCGCGCCCCCTACCCCTCTTGTGTCCTGCTATCCAGGAGCAAGTGATGGAAGGAGTGCCCATCCTCCCATGGTTGGAGGGATGGTGTGCTGCACCCCACTTTAAGAAGTCATGGATCCGCCCAAAGCTAATAACTTCAATTCAGGCTACAGTCCTGCCTGACAAAGGCAAGGCAAGGTATCAATAGACTGAGTCCTGGAAGTCAGTACAAGACTGTCACTTTGAGAAGAATGAGCAGTAAGAGGTAGTTTGAATGGTAACATGTCAGTAAGTTACTTACCCAGATCTCCATATACTTGCGAAGTGTGATACTGTGGTATATATTGTGTTGCCATGTCACCTGCTCCAGTAACAGGTGAGTATATATGACGTGGTGGTGGGGGCATCATGGTTGGAAGAGGAATGAAGCCAGGCAGGGGAGGATGTGGAGGCCTATGTATCACAGCATGACTGCCAGGGTGAAATTCAGGAGCCTGGGGAACTACCACAACCCTTCGAACCCCATTGTCTTCAATAACCTGTACATCAAGAAAAGGAATGATTTATCAGCTACAGGATTGTTTCATAGACAGCAAAACAGCTTGTATCAGCTGGACCCCACAAAGAAGAGACTGAAGCCTGGAACTATTCAGACTGAAAGGTAAAAAAATTATACACGTTTCTTACAGAAAGTTCTTCCTTTATAAAAAAAGCTAAAGAAATGTTAAGTACAGGAAAAGCAAAACTGGAAAAAATAAAGTAAAATCAGAATGTGGTAGATGTTAGCAGGTTTCAGTGCATTTCTTTCAGGAAACTGTAAAAATGCATTTGATTACTGGAAGGGAGGGAAAAACACCTTTTATGCACAACAAAGCTGTTTGTAACAAGAAATGTATAAATAACTTTTCATTCTTACATGCCATTCGTTCACAAGAGTAGTTAGGCCATTAATAAATACATTAAAAATAAATGCAACAGGTGCTAGCATAATATACTACCAACTGGTAGTATTTCTGAAAATGGTAACTCCAGCTTCAAGTTACCTTGCTCAGAAGTATTATGGGGGCGCTAAGATCAGCCTGAATGACAAAAATTACATTGTTCTTGAACTCCTAATAACAAAATGTCCCAGAATAGTGTAATTGAGGTAGCTGCCACATCTGCATACTGATACAGTCACAGCTGACAAATAAATAGTGAGAAATTTAAAATAGTGAGAAAAATAATAATTTAGAAAAATAAAAGGAGAAGGAAAAAACAATCTACAAGCCTTCTAGCATAATATAAACCACTACCTAAGCAGAGGACACAACCCATTCCATATTTTTTTGGATGTTTGCTGAGATGGTCTTCTGTAGTGAAGTTGGACTGGGGGCAGGTATACACAGCAATTCAAATTTAGATGTTAAAAATCTAGTTAAGATGGAGTCAGTGGCCACAAATGCATATAAATTTAGGATTGGCAAGCCAGTCACTTGACCAGTCAAATAAGGTCAACTGACTGATCAGTTGATTGCCTATTATTTGACAACAGTTAAAACTTGAAGAATCCCCTAGTTCTGCCTCTCCCCCTCCATGCTTTTGTGAGGAGGTGGAGAAGACTTTCTATCATGCTTTCCTTGACTGCTCGTGCTGCGGTTGCTCTTTGCCACCACTGGGGCCTCCTTGGTGTGCTGGACTTAAACTTCCATGAGATAATATACATCTTTCCAACCCCATACTGGACTGCTGAGAGGTATGTAATTTGCCTTGTGAACTTCCCACTGGGCTAGCTTAAGATGGCAATGCTGAAGAGCCACTGGAGCCAGCTTTGACTCTGGGTCTGATAATGTTCTCTCTCTCTCCTGGCTCCTAGTTCAGATATGCCTGGCCTTTAAGTTTGGGCACTTTGCCCTAAGGCAAAATTTGGACCAGCCTGCATCCCACCAGGCACCACTGAGGGGGCACTACATATTGTAGATGAGGGCTGACTGGTCCTTAAAGTGTAGAAAATAGAAAACCTTCTCTTATTTGCTATCTACTGTGTCTCCAGGCATCTCCAAAGGCAAAAAGCAAAAGAGCCTGAAGAGCTGTTGTGCCGCTCATTTAGTATAACTGCATTTTAAAAAATGACTTTTGTTTTTTAAAGTTGCTATGTATATTCTACTTCTGTTTGATTAATTCATGTGTTTTAAATTTTGTAACTGTTTGGGTTGGCCCTGAGGTTTTGGGATAAAAACAAAGGAAAAGAAGAACTGTTCGTTCTTAAAATTTATTCACGCTTACACTTACCGATCATTGATAGATGCAAGAATTATTAATTTTTTGGGAATGTTATTTGTTTCAGAATAACAATTAACTAATTTGTTTTTTTGTAATTAGCATAAGTATCTAACCGATTTAAGATTAAAGTTTCTCATTTCATTGTTCTAAAAAATAATGTTTAAAATATTGGACCATTATTTGACCCTATTCACCAAGTATTTTCTGACCCATCAAATACCCAACCCTATATCAATTATAAAAATATTTAAACTGAAATTCAGCTAAATGATATAGCTAGGGACAGAGCTTTTAAATAATTTTATCTCATGTAAAGATATTTTCAAAGGATTTATTGCTTTGAGTAAACACAAGCTGTCCCTTTTTGGGAAATATTATTTTTAACTGGCAACATTCCTCAAAGCTACTTAACTACAATAAGACATGGTCAATTTAATTTGCCCCACAAAAATAACAGAATTATAGAAAATTAGGGTTGGAAAGGACCTCATCTAGGTCCAACCCCATGCTCAAAGCAGGACCATCCCCAACTAGATCATCCCAGCCAAAGCTTTGTCTAGCCGGGTTTTGAAAACCTCCAAGGATAGGGATTCCACCACCTCTCTGGGTAACTTGTTCCAGTGTTTTACAACCCACCTAGTGAGACAATTCTTCCTAATATCTAACCAAAATTTCCCTTCCTGCAACTTGAGACTGTCATCTACCACCACTGAGAACAGTTCAGCTCCATCCTCTTTTGAATCCCAACTTCAGGTAGCCGAAGGCTGCTATTAAATCCCCTTAGCCTTCTCTTCTCTAAACTAAATAAGCTCAGTTCCCTCAGCCTCTTCTCAGAAGTCATGTCCCCCAGCCCCCTCACCATTTTTGTTGACCTCTGCTGGACTCTCTCCAATTTGTCCACATCCCTTCTGTGGTGGGACCTAAACTGAACACAGTACTCCAGATGTGGCCTCACCAGTGCTGAGTAGAGGAGAATAATTACTTCCCTTGACCAGCTGGCAACCCCCCCCATCAATGCAGCCCAGTATGCAGTTAGCCTTCTTGGCAACAAGGGCACACTGCTGGCTCATATTCTGCTTACTGCCCACTGTAACCCCCTGGTTCTTTTCTGCTGCCCAGCCAGTCAGTCCCCAGCCTGCACTGGTGCATGGGATTGTTCCGTCCTAAGTGCAGGACTTTTCACTTATGCTTATTGAACCTCATAAGATACCTTTTGGCCCAATCCTCCAATTTTTCTGGGTCACTCTGAATCCTAGCCCTACCCTCCAGTGTATCTATTACTCTCTGCAGCTTGGTGTCATCTGCAAACTTGCTGAGGGTACACTCTATGCCATCTTTGAGGTCACTGAAGACATTGAACAAAACCAGGACAACCCCTGAGGCACTCCATTTGATATCAGCTGCTAACTGAACATCAAGTCATTGATTGCTACTCTCTGAGCTCAATGCTGCAGCCAGTTTTCTATCTACCTTACAGTCCATTCATCCATCCCAAACTTCCTTAGCTTGGCTAGGAGAATGTTGTGGGAGACTTTATCAAAAGCCTTGCTAAAATCAAAGTATACCACATCCTCTGGTTTCCCCACATCAACAGAGCCAGTCATCTCACCATGGATGAGAATCAGGTTGGTCTGGCATGACTTGCCCTTGGTGAATCCATGGTGACGGTTCCTAATCACCTTCTCTTCCAAGTGCTTAGAAATGGACTCCTTGAGGATCTGCTCCATGAATTTTTCAATGACTGAGGTGAGGTTGACTGGTTTGTAGTTCCCTGGATCCTCCTTTTCCCCTTTCTTAAAAATGGGCACTATGTCTGCCCTTTTCCAATCATCTGGGACCTGTCCCAATCGTCATGAGTTCTCAAAGATGGTGGCCAGTGGCTCTGTAATCACCACCCTCAAGTATATCCCATTCAGCCCCATGGACTTGCACATGTCCAGCTTTTTTAAATAGTCCCTCACCTGTTCTTTCACCACTGAGGGCTGCTCACCTCGTTCCCAAACTGCTGCCCAGTGCAGTAGTCTGGGAGCTGACCTTGCCTGTGAAGACCGAGGCAAAAAAAACATTGAACACTTCTGCCTTTTCTGCATCTTCTTTCACAAGGTTGCCTCCCCCATTCAATAATGGACCCACACTTTCCCTGATGCTCTTCTTGCTACCGACGTACTTGTAGAAACCTTTCTTGTTACCCTTGACCAGGGCCGGACATAGTTATGGGTGAACCAGCTGGCCACCCAGGACCCAGACAGAAAGGGTGCCCAAAAATGGTAACTTTTTTATTGTTATTATTATTATCTCTGGTGAAGGGGGGCCTGATACTAAAAGTTCACCCAAGGTTGTCAGGAGTCTAGGTACGGTGCTGCCCTTAAAAACCCTTGCTAGCTGCAACTCCAATTGTGCTTTGGCCTTCCTGACTTCACCCTTGCATTCCTATGCAATGCTCTTATAGTCTTCCCTAGTTATTTGTCCAAGTTTCCACTTCTTATAAGCTTTCTTTTTGTGATTTAGTTTACTGAAGAGTTCCCTGCTAAGCCAAGCTGGTCTTTTGCCATAACTGCTAGGTCTTCCTGTGCATCAGGATGGTTTGTTCCTGCACTCTCACTCCTGTTCTTTAAAGTACAGCCAGCTCTTTTGGACTCCTCTCCCCCTCAGACTGACTTCCCATGGGGATCCTGACCATGGGTTCCCTGAGCAAGTCGAAGTCTGTTTTTCTGAAGGGTCCTTACTCTGCTGCTATCCATCCTTCTTTTCTTCAGGATCCTGAACTCAATCATCTCGTGGTCTCTGCTGCTCAAGTTGCTATCTGCTACATTTCTCAACAATTAATTCCTGTTTGTGAGCAGCAGGTCAAAAAAAGCATGGTCTCTAGTTGGCCACTCCAGTACTTGCACCAGAAGTTGTCCCCAGTACTCTCCAAATAACTTCATGGATTGCCTGTGCACTGCTGTATTGCTCTCCCTGCAAATGTGATTGAAGTCCCCCATGAGAACCAGGGCCTGTGACTGGGAAGTTTCCACTAGCTGCTTGAAGTGAGCCTCATTCACCACTTTCTCCTAGTCTGGTGGTGTATAGAAGACTCTCACCATAACATCACCTTTGTTGCTCTCCTCTCTAACCCTAATCCAGAAACTTTTGACAGGCTTATCTCCAGTTTCATACTGGAGCTCTCAGCAATCATATGAATCTTTAATATAAAGTACAACTCATCTTCTCCCCTACCTGTCCTTCCTGAACAGTTTGTACCCAGCCATGACAGTGCTCCAGTCATGCCAGCTACCCATCCAGTCTCTGTTATTCCAATCATGTCACAGTTCTGTGATTGTGCAAGGACTTCCAATTTTTTCTGCTTATTCCCAGGCTCTGTGAATTTGTGTAAAGGCACCCGAGGTAACTAGTTGATTTTCCTGATTTCTCAGGAAATATGAAAGTACTTTCTCTGTTGCCCCCGCCCCAGACTTGGTTTTCCCCCAGGTCTCCCGCTTCCCCACTTACCTCAGGAGCCTTTAATTCTCCTTAAGCTCTTATCTTTGTATCAAGGAAGGGCTTGCTAGTTATTCTTTCTAACATACACAATCAACTATCACTATGTACTACAAAAGTATCTAGGATCTAACAAATAGGAAAAAGCAGTAGAACACAGACCTGATATTGTCACTTGGTCGTTAAACCTTCCCTGCTGTGATTAGCTATGGAAGCACATATGGTGTTGAGATTAAGCATAGTTCATAGACCTCTGTGGTATCTCAGTGTCACGATAAGTTAAGGATGAAGCACCAGACTTAAATGAATTACCCTTAATTTAGGTGAATTGCAATTCTGCCTACATACAAACATACTTTATATACATATATTTTTATGTGCAGAATGCGTCAAATCTCAAGACTAAGAGGCATTCAGCAAGCCATCATTTATTGAAGTTTATTAAAATCTATCAACTCCAGATGTGTTCTAGCTCACATTCTTTATGAAATCCCACTATGTTTTCTTCTGGCAATATTATGGTTAACATATAATCTGTTGAGCCTGATACAATCTATATGATAGCAGTTTCAAAACACCAAGCATATAAGCTTGAGTTGGCCCACTTAGGTATTTATCAAGATCCACTAACAGATTCAGAGTCTTATCTAAATTTGATCTGAGTAAAATTAAATCAATGCAACACTATCTTCCTGGTACCATTAAGCACCTAAAGTAATTCAGAGATAACTGCCTACTTAAAATCAACAGGATCCTAATCTAACAAGAAAAAGTTAAAAGCCAGAGTTTCACATACTATTTGCACAACACATGCTGTTATCAAATCTAAGTGAAGAAACAGGTCCTGCGTGATCTTTTGTTTATCCTGTAAAAAGTCATGCTGATTGTAACAATAATTCTTCTAGCTAAACAGTTATTTTTCGTAAAGATCCATCCATGTATTTTTTTGTGTGAAGCAATCAATAGGGCTGTGCGAAGTTTTGGTCACTGATTTGATTTGGAGGATATTCGGCAGTCAAATCTCCAAATCTGAATCAAATCAGGAAATCCTTTAATCTCTCTGAATAGAATTGGAAGCCTCCAAATCGATTTGGAGAGATTCGATAATTTGGTCATAGACACAGCTTTATATGTTTTTCCATGTACCTCAAGGTAACAGGCATGGCTCATAAACACTGAGATGGTGGGGCAGATGGAGCATCCCATGGGAGCATGGGGGTAGGGGTCTCCCGGCTCGGGGACTGGTGCCTCCTGGGTCTGGGATGACACCTGGGATCCCCTCACGACTGACTGCTGAGCCAGAGGGAACAATTGGGGGGGGGTCCCCCACATGCACAGTGGCAGACCTGGAAGTGGACCGGAAGTATTTCTAGTCCCATGGGATGCTCCCCTGTGCTCTGGTGCAACACTCCATCTGCCCCACCATCTCAGCATTCACAAGCTGCACCTGGTACCTTGAGGTATGTAGAAAAAACATAGAAAGCTGTGTCTATGGCTCAATCGCAGCTTCTCTGAATCAGAACTGAATCTTGTTTCATATTTGGTCAAAATGAATTGGGACAACAATCCGAATCAGCGAATTGAATCACTGTCCCCTGAATCAGGCCAAATACGAATCAAATACTGCCTGCTTCACACACCCCTACCAATCAACATCATTGGGAAGCCCACTATAGGCTAATACATACAGACATACCTTGTTTTATTACGCTTCGCTTTATTGCGCTTCGCAGATATTGCGTTTTTTACAAATTGAAGGTTTGTGGCAACCCTGCGTCGAGCAAGTCTATCGACACCATTTTTCCATCAGTTAGCATTTTTTAGCAATAAAGTATTTTTTAATTAAGGTATGTACATTGTTTTTTTAGACATAATGCTATTGCACACTTAATAGACTACAGTATAGTGTAAACATAACTTTTATATGCACTGGGAAACCAAAATTTCGTGTGACTCGCTTTATTGCGATATTCACTTTATTGTGGTGGTCTGGAACTGAACCTGCAATATCTCCGAGGTATGCCTGTATAGACCAGTGGTGCTCAACTTCCAGCACATGGAGGCACATCATCTGGCCCCTGAGTCACTTCACAAGATCTGGAAATTTGGCAGCTGGGGGAGCAGTGGCTGCGTTAGTTTGCTGCTCTACTACTGCCAAATTTCTAGACCCATGGGGAGCCCCACAGGCTGGATAACATGGCCCTGTGCACTAAACAGTGCTAGTGCACAGGGTTACTCCATAGCCGGATTCAGGAGAGTTGGGCCAGCATGCAAACTGGAACTGGCATGCCAGATCACACCCACAGACCAACTGTGTACACTGACACCATGCTGGATCTGGCCCGCAGACTGGCCTCACAGTACACTATTTATCCAGCCCAGGGGCCAGACAGGTTGAACATCAATAATACAGGATAACTAAGAATGTAGTTTGTCTCTTTTTAGAGAACAAGGTGCATACCCACAATATTGGGTGAAGGAAATACTAAAATTTTACCATATGATGTTTTCTGAAACTTAACTTTGCACAGTGAGAAAACCTAACTTCTAGAACCATTAACAGTGGAAAATATAATGTGTTATCACCAAAACCAGGGATTGGATGAAGTCTGACACCACAGACCTAAACAAAAATGGATACATAAATTGTAGCTATGCTGAAGTTCCCCTCTTCGCTTGGTGGCATTAAACATTCAGTATGTATTTCAACGTATCTTAATATACTTTTGCACCTTCAGTTGTGATTTATTTTTATATTTTAAATTGTGAGTGGTAAAATTAAAATCTCTTGTTGGGACTGTATTGCGTTTGGGATAATGATGAGTCCACTGATGGCAAGGCATCCATTGCATTGTCAAACATCTTTGTTTATTTTATTACAGACTCTTTCTGTATAAACCACTATTTTGTGACATTTTCATGTGCAATATTTTGGTCCTATTACATTTTATGGGTTTTACTGGAATATAAGAGCTCTATCCTTCTGTGTGCTAAGTAACTGATGAAAGCTGTTTTGCGTCCTCTGTGAAACCACATATTAATTTAATGAAAATGATTTAGATGTTCATGGATTTTATGACATTTTAATGTCAAGTAATTCACCTGAAATAAAAAAAAACCCAAAGAAACTTGCTGATAGCAAACTATAAGCATTTTTATTCTTCCTAATGACAGAAAGTGAATTTTAACAGGCAATAGGTCAGGGCTTTGGGCTACGATCTAAAACAAAATGAAAGAATGAAAACCCATAAAATCCATTTAGCTTCCAGTCTGGGAAGTCTAATATTAAAGATTTATGAATTGCTTACACACAAATCTCTCTCAGTAGAGGGTAACCAAGCTCATACAGACAATCTGCTCTACTCCTAAAGCACTCCACTGCAGGATAGCATGTTATACCCTTTGTTAACATGTGCACCTGACTGGCTTTGTTTTTCAATGTTGCATTTTACATTTTTTTTTATTCGTTAATTATTATTAAAGTGGGCACACTGTGTCAGCAAAGGTGGAGTAGGTTAGCTGTACCACTAGGTAAACACCATAAACCATAAAAAACTATATTGTGTAATATCTAATGGGCACAACCAAGCAAGCCCAATTGTGCATGATGTTGTAGAAATAATATCAGTAAATGTCAACCTATCTGAAAAAGATCCTTCTTACTTAGTTTGTCCATCCTGTTCATTTAAGTCCCTATCCTACAGGGAATTTCAGAGACACAAAACCCTGTACCCATATTGATTCCTGCTGATGCCAACGGGTCTTTGCTCTTCCAACGTAAAGAATGGTACATGTCATGGACTGTATGCTTTCATTTTATGGACCGTATATTCCTTTGTAATTGCAGAGTGCCTAACACAAAAGAGGCCTGAACACAGCTGTAAATTCTACATACTACCACAATACAAGTGATTAGTAAAATAAGCAAATAATAATAAACATACATCCAATAGGAGACATACAGGGAGACTCCTAGTGAAAAGACACCACAGAACATTGCAATGTTATTTTCATGGGCAAATTGCTGTAATTCTGAAATCTGATAGGTTAGCTTGGTGGGTTACACATGCCAGCTTTATGTCAGTCACAGAATTGTACTAGACAATGTTTTATTTGCGTGCACCTTCCATGTAAATAAATTAGGTTTATATAAATCAAATATATGGACATACCTGTGGGGCATAGCCAGGAGGCACATAAATAGGAGGCACTGAACCATTTGGGGACATCATTGGAACCTGAGCAGGACCTAAATGGGTTACAGAAATATTTAGCACTATTCAGCAATATTTTCAACACTGTTTAACAAGCTGAAAAAGTTCAAAGTACATTCTCAGCTGTAGTATCTCTGCAAAGAAACATACGATAATATGAATAAACAAACAACATGGACTCTAAATATAAAATTATAAGGAATGGTATTCAATTCATGCGAACAACAGATATGGCTCTCAGAAAATAAAATGTAGCGAACTATTTTTTCATAGAAACTTCAAATTCTGTTTTAATATGCTTCTCTTTAAAAACAGAGTAATGATCATCAAAATGATTTTAAAAGGGACTAGAACCCAAATACTAGGACAGTACTCGAGAAGGATAATTTTGTGACAGAAACAGCATTGGGAACAAAGAACCCTGGGTTCTCCTCAAATTTGTAATATGTAGCCTGTGTGACTTTAAGCAAGCAAAACGCTTCATTTATTTTTAGAGATGCCAAGCACCTCAAATTTTCCTTTAACTGCAGTGGAGTTAAAAAAGGGATGAAACAGATAATAGTAAAGGTAGGATAATACTTCTCTGTCCTAAACAGGAAGTCTTAGATTTAAGACACTAATGCCTATCAACTGAGTTAAGGGCTGTAGATAGATGGTACTAAGTAAAGACAAAGTTAGAGCTATATGAGCAGATTAGTCTATCCTGTTCTTGATAAGTAAATCTGCTGAAGAAAAAAAAAGACAGGTATAACTCAATGCTATGAGCAGGGTTACAGCAAAAAGCTATTTCTTAAAAACTTAGTGTGTGGTCAAATTTGAAAAGTTTATATAGGAACCTCTTATAACAAAAAGAATGACATCTTGTAAGCATTTTAGTTGAAAAGAAGCTGTTTTAGTCTCTGTAAGTAGCCCATGATTTTGAAGGGAGAATTTAAAAACAAGGTCTTTAGCTGAAAGTGGAAGCAGATGGTTTAAGGGCAAACAAAACATTAAAAAGACTATAGTAAATTTTAGCTGGCAATTATGAGTTCTCGTCAGTACTCCTAATTGAGGCAAAACTCTCAGAGACTTCAGTGGAAATTGTGCCTAAAAAAAACCCTTGAGGAGGACCATAAATAACATCACAAACATATTGTTTGTTTACTGCAAGTTGTTACTGCCCTCTCTCTAAAACCGTCTTTAAACAGAATATTTAAAAATAACTAGAAACACGGAAAACTTAAAAAAAAAATTCACCTGCAAAAACATGGTTAGCATACAAATTGATGTTTTATACCACCTACATATGCCAAATTAATGATAGGGTTGTGATCAGAAACTATATTCTTTATGAGGCCCACCTATTGGCTGTCTTAAGTGTCATTCTTTCTTCACTGAACTAAAGAGCAGCTTTTTCCAAAGCCAATACAAAAGTTGTGCTGCAGTACAGTCAACACAAAGCATTCCCAGGAGGGCCAACATTTCACAATGCACCTATGACCCAGTAATGAAGACATAAGAAACTTAAGACAATATATGAATTTGAATGGGTCCTTTTGTAATGTTAACACTTAGCCCAGGTGCTGGTTTTGCAACATCTATATCTTAACTTCAACATTTTAAAATAGAACATGGTTTCCTCTTACCCACTGCCATTATATTTATGATAAGGATTCTAAATCACTGTATCATTAAAATTAACAGTAGATTAAAACAAGAAGAAAAATAAAGTCTGGCTGAGTCATTATGCTTTTTAATGAATGCAGGTTCCTTGCTGTTACCAATTTCTTCCCAGAAAGAGCACTACTGCTTGCATGACTTGGAACCAAAGTTTCCTTGTGTGTATTCAGGATTAAACAAAAGCACTCTCTTTAAACAAAAACAACACAAAACAAAAAACTCCAAACAGCAACCAAATAACCAGAAGAACCCCCCGCCAAATAACTTTCCCACAGAAAACCTACTTTTTAATTTTGTTTGCAATAACTAATGTAAAGATCTTGATTTTATTTAGCCATAACATATTGAAAAAAAGACTTATGTTGGTATTAGGTATTATTTTTGCTTACTAATAGGCAGGTTGTTAAAGACACATTATGAATTTACTGTATTTTGCCATTATCTATAATAATGATGTTACATTATCAGCTAATAATGGCACCATTAAGTATCTTAACCCTCCATTTTTGTACTGTACTCAGATGGAATTCTGGCTTACAAAAATGCTTAGCAATAATGTCAAATGTAATTAAAATTCAAAGGTTTCCATTACTTAAAATGGAAGTCTAGAATCTTCCATATAAACAAGTCATACAGCTCCTCACAATGAAGACAAAACTGAAGGACACATTACAAACACATATGACAATCACATTTTTCATTGCAATATATGTCTATCTGCAAAATGCCTTACTACACATTAAAAAACACCAGCAAATAAGAATTTTTCCTCATACTTTCAAGATTACCACTGTATCTAAAGTTATGTCACTGATATTATGACAGAGAAAGCTTGCAAAATACTTTCCTTGCCATGCTGAGCATTATGTCCCAAGCAGGGAGGAGGCTCCCCTGAGACATTCTATCACATAATTCACAAAAATTTAGAACAAATGTACAAAACCCTGAAATGAACACAGCAGATCAATTATTATCTGCTGCTGTTGGCTGTTTAAAATCTCCAGCTTCCTTGTTTGAAAAGGACATAAAGAAAACTTATCTTGTACACTGAAGTAACATAAAAAGGTAGCAAAATTAATAGCGTATGATTTTTGATGCCCTGATCATTAACAGAATCTGAAAAGAAGAAATTTAAATCCTGTAAAATTCAGAACCACCAACAAAACTTGTTTAATGACACATGCAAATAGTTTCCTGTCATTAATATTACTCATTTTCAGCTTTAAATATTCAATTTTGAATTCATCAAGCAGTTTGTTAATTTAATTTGATGTAATATTCAAAGGAGAAACCAAGTATTTCATCAGCCTATGTACAAGGATCCTTCCCAGATGATAACTGTATACAATAGTGCTCTTACAAAATCAGTGTTCATAATGGCCTCCAAATGTAATCCCTTGCTGCTAATTTTATGTTCTGAGAGACAGGGAGATCCTTAAAATGCTGTGCAACAGCACAGGCACACCCTCTATAACACCAAATTATAATAAAGTAAAACAATGCATAATTTTACACAGTGCTACATCTATTTATATGCACCAAACCTCTGCTACATTTCATAGCTATTGTATATCTGACATCAACACACAGGCTGCTTTTAAACTACTGCAATGCTTTTCATGTTTTAACAGAAAAGCAGAGTACTGCATTAAAACAGTCAGCAAATCTTACCACTCATTTTGTTTTTACTGTAACAGCAGAAGAATAAACAGAATCCAGTGAACCAAGGTTGGACACGTTAGCAGCTTTAATTGGAGAATGGTTTCGCTTTTGTCAAGCTGTTTTGAGGAAAAGCTCCTTTGACCGAGTCACATGATTATCACATGACACTGAAGGGGGGGAAGGAGGGCAGGGAGAAAACTTCAGGTGTGCAGCTCAGCAATTTGTTCTTGTAAACACTGCACTTATTCTTCCACAACGAGATTATTATCTTTTAAAGAATGCACTACAAGTGAATGCTAAAGCTTGTCATACATGCAGTAAATACAGTTCATGTTAAAGAAGTGGACGGCTTCTCTCAGTGGATCATTCCTACACAGTAACACTTCATTTGCTGCCTGATGTTTATATTCTGATTGCTTTTGTAACCTACTTAGTACTACATATTAATACTTGCTGATATGAGTATTTACAGGAGTTCTTATATTTTGAAGATTTTTACGTTAATTAAGCAGAAAAGCATTACTGCAGCCATGTATTATACCAGATTTACCTTCTAAACTGATAATCAGGAACACATGAAAGAAGACATACTCCTACATACCTGTTTTTAAACAAACACTTCTGGAACCATGTTTAGTAAGCTGCACTGGCTTTGATACTAATCTATGTGGACACTGCAGCTCGTGAACACTGCTATACTTAGCAATAGTCTAATGTGAACAGCTATGAATCACTCCCTCTTTGTTATTCCCAGAAGGAAATAGTGTTTAGGATTTACTGCAGCACATTAGGTTAACTATCTCTCTATAACTGAACGCCCACACTTTGACATCACACAGGCAATGATATGCATCACTGACGCAAGCACTGACAGGATCAAACACAAAGGCCAAAGCAGTTGAAACAATAGAGTGCACAACTGACGTAACAGCACACCCATCTAACACTGACAGACTGCAGTAAATCAATAGTCCTAGATGCCAGGAATAGTTGCAAAACTCTTTCTTTTATGTAACAGAAAAGATGTGGAAGTTTTATTTTAGGTTTCCAGCAGCTACAATAATTAAAAGTGACAGATGACAACAGCAAACAAGAAGTCTATATTTGTCTTTAGGTTCTGTCAGGAAGATACCATGAAATACTAACTCTAAGTGACAAATGCTAGAAAATGTTAAAAAGAAAGGATTGAGCCTACTCTTAGAAGTAGCCAATGTGGTCAAAGAAATCAGTGACAGAAAACAAAAAGAAAATGCCCACAAAGTTTGGGACTTGAGCTTAAGGACAAGGCACAAGCAGGAGCTGCGAGCACAACAAGGATGCAGAATAAAAGTGTTTCAGTGTAGTAAATCTAGTGTGTTCCATACACACTAAATTGACAAACGACAAAACAAAACCTACCATCTGTCTAGCTTTGGCACCAAGGCTTTGTGATATGTGACCATACAGTGAGGTACCCAATTTTCATCTATACTTTTTAAACTAAGTGCAAAATATACCACTTAGAAGATTGCAGTGAATCTTAGAATACACAAGGCTTGACGAAAGACTGTAAAGGCAAAATGCTCAAATAAATCAGATACTTGAGGCACTTAAGAAACCCTATCCTCTTCACCTAGAGACTTGAGAAATAATAGATCAAAGGGCAGGGAGCTGTGAAGCGTGACCATCTGCAATCACTCCTAAAGGCTCCCTTCCAAAAATATCCTGGAATTTCTGGAGGAGTGTATGCCCATTCAAATTGAGAAGATAAAAGAATGCCATTAAATCCCCGTATGGAGGCAAATGCTTGGAGAGGAAAGATCTATATAGGACTCCATAAGCAGCTGACTGACTGATGGTGTTTTAGGGCATGGATACACGTAGTACATTTCCAATAGTTTAAATGAAACTGAAACATGAAGTAGATATACCTACAAATTTGCTAAACTAATTTAAAGCCACCTGGAACTGGTCCAAGCACTGCCCTCCTCCCTTCCCCAATTCAGTGGAGCACACTGCAGACACGGATCAATTGCAGGCTATTGAATTTATTAAACTCACATTTAGGAGAGAAGTAAAAGTAGAAAAGTGAAAATGGGCTCAGCCACAAGTCACTCACCCCCTGGAACTCTCAAAATATTGGTTCAAGCACTCCCCTCCCAACTCACCCATTGCAAACCACAGTACAGCACTTGACATAATTCTGAACTGTTTATTAAATCAGTTACATTTTGGAATAGTTCAGTCATTAATATGTGTCCACACCCTTATACTGGCTCAAGGATTTTGTGGAAACAGAAGATACTGGTTCTTGGCCCAAAGAGTCAAATATACTTTTATTTGATTTTGAAAAGTGAACATAGTGCAATACTGCAATATTTTTGCCAGTTATAAGCCCATCTCTTTAACCAAAATAGGAGATAAAATTTTAACATGTACAGTGGAGCCTGAAAGCTTGCAAAGGACTTTTCTCCAACTATTTAGTTGGTCTAATAAAAGATATCACATCTACCCAAAGAACCTTGCCTACCCTAGCCTCTATCAAGATGTATGCTCTTTTCAAGATGCCTCAGTAACATAGTAATACAGGCTATATGGGGCCTTATTTATCAAAGCACTCACATGACAACAGAGACTAATACCACCTTATCTCATCAAAATTTCCCTCTGATTAGGAAGCCATTCAGCCACATGGAATCACTATCCAGTTTTTTTTTGCATGCTTGAAATCTTCAGTTTACATTGAGCTTTTGTAGATAGTAACAGACACAGCACCTCTATCCACTTGCTTTCCAGGGCTGGGAGCTGTGCCAGAATTCCCGGTCTGCCTGGTTCTGCACGTCCTTGCGGGTGATGTCCTCAGTCCACCAGCTGTCCTGGTAAGCTACATCCTCCACCCACCAGGCTGAGCATCCACCAACTAGTTCTCTGATACTGTGACCAGGTGATCCAGGAGGAGGGTCCTGTCCAGGGTCCTCCTCTGGTGGAGCTGGCACATCCACAAGGCCCTGGCTGTGGGTATCAGTGACCCTGAGGCCACTTCCAAGCTGCCACGTACCACCTCCCTCCCTGTGTGCAGCTGCAGGCCCTTTAAAGCCATGAGAAAGAAGCTGTTTCAGTTTGCAACATTTCAGAGATAAGATGCTCTGTAACAGGAGCCCATGTGCTGCCTGGCTTCAGATTGGGGGTAGGGCATGCATAGGTGTCCAGAGAACATGGTAAGTCAGGTAGCTGGTCAGGCCTGGGTCCAGGCAGCCATCGGCTGAACCCCGCCATCCCTGTTCACTCCACTTGGGCCGGCTGGCTGCTGGCTATAGGCAGCCTGCCTCCCCTGCCTCATTCCCAGAGCAGAACAGGCCAGGCTCCTGCCAGTACCTGTCACAGTTCTGGACCCTGCTTGCCCACCCGCCTCCTCCTGAAGGTCAACTGCTCTACTGTGCTGCCACCTAGCCCACAGTGCCTGGGCTCAGGGCTCCTGGACAACTGGAATGAGGAGCTGGCTGTGCCCCTGCCTTCCCTAGGATTTTTTATGGGTAGGTGCCCTGGGGCCAGAGCCATCCCTAGGGATTTGTGGGGCCCAGGCATATCAGCCCATGCAGGCCCAGGGGGTGGCAAGTGGGCGGGGAGAGTGTTGGCGAGCAGCTGGAGTGTAGAGCCAGTGGCGCACGGGAGCCACAGCCATGGCAGGACCTGTATAGCACTGTCCATAGGGCCTCCCAAAGCACAGGGCCCAGGGCGGTTGTCCCTATTCGCCACCTCAGGGACAGCTCTGCCCGGAACCAGCCGCCTTCTGCACTGCTGCTGCACCCCGAGTGTGCCCCTCCTGAGTCTGTTCCAGAAGGTGTGCAAGAGGCTGTTTGTGTGGACTGAGGGGTGCCTGACCCACTAGGCCCTGTTGCTGCCGATTGCCATAGTGCCCTCGGCACACCTGTGCACCTGGCATGGGACCATGAGCTACAGCAGCGGAGGGAGGGGCAAACCTGGGCTGCCCCACAACCTCCACCACCACCAGCTGGAGGCTACCTGTAGCTGGGCTACATGTCCCTGCCCCCTGCAGCCATGGTGGACATCACCACTGGCATTGACACATTCCTTGGCATGTGAAAGACATGTGCCTGCCTAGCTTTAGGGTCATGGGCTGCTCAATAAAGTTTTGCACTGTCTCCTGCCTCCCTGTGGGCTGGGGGGGAGGGATCTGGGGATCAGGGAAGCATGGCCAGGTGGGGTGGGGGGGGGTAGGGGCCAGAAGCATGGGCTGGGGTGGGAAGGGCCCTTTCCCCAGTGCGGGCCTTACCATGTGGTCAGAGCTGCTGCGGCTGGTGGCTCCGTGTGGTCATGGTTGTTGGCGATGGCTCCGGGTAGTGTCTTCAGATGGTGGGCCACAGCAGGTGATATGTCACTGTGAGTGCCAGCCCAGAGTGGGGGCTCAGAAAGGCTGCCTGTGCTGCTGTAGACAGCACAGCTGTGGCCTGGGTCCTGGACCACGAGAACATCCATCAGTTGCCGCATAAAGGGCATGGACTCACAGGCACTCCCCAACCGATGACTGCAATCAGTGATAGCAATCCACTGTACCCACAAGGCTTTGACCTTTATGTGGCACTGCAGTGTTGACCAGTTGTGCCTGTCCTCCCTCATCCAGCCTGATGGCTCCTCATAGATGTGGGTGTTGGAGCACCCACCCTGCTTGAACTGGCCCTGCACCTCTGCTTGACCCTACAGAGCCACAAGGTCACCAGTCTCCTTCTGCGACCAGTTGGGACCCTGGGTAGCAGGCGTGGGCATGGGTGTTGGTGAGGATGAGGCCATCGTGGGTCCTGCACCAGCTCTCTGGTCCTCCACATGGCTGTCCCTGTGCTGCTGGGCCTCGGCAAGTGCCTGCAGTACCCAGAATGGGACTGACAGCCACGTGTCTGAGGAAATGCCCTGCATCCCCTGAAAGCTCAGGATAAGCTGTTGGGGGTGGGCTGTAGGCAGGTGGAGCTGGACCTGGAAGCCAGAATCTGCCTGTAGCTGGGCTTGGAGGCTGGCAGGCCCATCTGCAGCCTGCAGCAGTCTGCAAGCCTGGATGGCATGGGCCTGGCAGGTGCACAGCACTGTGGTGCCAGGCAGTGGTGCCAGGGTGCAAGGCAGGTTGGAGAATATAGGCAGAGGAAGACAATATTTTTGGGGGGGATTGAGTATGCATGCATGCGTATGTGCAACTCCCCAGCGCAAATGTCTGTTGGGGAAGGGGCAGGGGGAGGGGAAAGGGCCATGCGGGGAAGGGAGTGAGGCTGGGGTTGGCACTGGACAGGGATTGGGCTCAGGGCAGGGGTCCACTGCATCCGAGAGGCTGCCCTTTCCTCCATACCAGGGGTCATTGCCTGGCACCGGTGTCTACCCCCTCCCCCCAGCCTTGCACAGGCTCTGGTTGCCTCCCAGCAATGGTCCCAGTCCGGTCCCAGCCCCGCACTGGCTGGGGGGCCCCAGAGCTGGAGCGGGACCAGCCTCAGCTGCGCTACCAGGCCAGAGGAGATAGAGCCCCTGGGACCCTCATACCACCTAAGTCATCCCTGGGAAGAGCCCAGTGGCTCTGACAGAGTCATGGCACTGGGGAGCCAAGGGGGGAACATGGCCCCCCGATCTTTGCATGGGGCAAGGGTGGGCTGCAGCTGCGAGGAGAGCTGGGCTCTGCCTGCTCCACGCCTTGCTCCAGCCCTTGAAAGTGGCGCGCTGCCATGTATATCCCGCTGCTGGGTGGACAGCAAAGCACATGGTGCTGTGCCATGCCACTTTCACATTGCAGCTGCAGCCCACCCTTGCCCCGTACAAAGATCGGGGTGGGGAGGCCACGTGCCCCACTTGGCTCCCCAGTGCCGTGCCTCTACAGGAGTCCCCAGGCTCTGCTTGTCCTATGACCTGGCCTGGCCGGGGCTCCATTCACCTAAGGTACTACAATAAAAAATGAACATCTGAGATTCATGGTTGAAGATATATTGGAAAATGTCTCTGAAATGTAACAGATTTCTACTTCTGCAATTTCATGAGTATTTGAATATCACACCATGGTTAGTGTGCCCTGAGGGCACTGCGGTTGCAAGAAAACATATAAAAGGTTTGCCCTTGGAGAATGAAGTCTCTAATCTATAAAATTTGGTGAACTGAAGGAAAAATATCTACCGCACAGATCTTTTTATAAAGCATACAAAAGAAGTATCATATTAGGTCAGACCAAAGGTCCATCTGGCCAGCATCCTATGCATGACTTGAGGCAGTTTCATTGGGTAGCATCCACAGGTTCTTCAGATACATTTGAGAGGCAGCGGGCAGTAGATAGAGTTCACTGCTTCGTGACTTCCCTTGGTAACCTAATTATTAACTTATGAAATGCACTTCCATTCCTGTTTTATCATTCTTTGTCCCAGGAATGTAATTGTTATACATTTTCTCCCCATAACTGCTGATTGAGGCTTGAGGCTTCCTGGTGGCCTAGGCCCAGTGTGTAGCAAATAGGCCTGTCTGTGATGGTGGCATACTGACTGTTTTACAGGTAGAATATGAAAGAGCATATATATAAAATAACCTGTCCCTGATCAATTTACCATCAGTCGGGGATATTTCAAGCCTGAGGTTATACCCCTGACTATTGTGTTTAATAGTTCCTGATGGACATAATCTCTATAAAAACCTAAGAAATTTCATTTACTAGGTCAGATTATAGGTCCATCTAACCCAGGATCTTGTCTCACACAGTGGCAGACTGGATGCTGATGGGAAGGGTTACCAGGGCATGTCCAGAATCTCCCACCCCCTGCTCCCACCCCCTGCTCCTTCCCCACCCCCAGCATTCCGATAAAAATGTGACTAATCCTTTATAAAATTCTTTCCACATATAAATGTGCCTAATACATAATAAATGTGTAACCTAGTTATACTTTTGGCCTCCATGATGTCCTGTGGTAATGAGTTCCAAAGTTAATTAGATGTTGTGTAAAAACAAAGCAAAAATAAGTACCACCCCTTTGTTTTAAGTCCATTGCCTGATAATTTCAGGTGTCCTCTAATTCTTGCATTTTGAGAAACAGTGACTAATAACTCCTTATTCACTTTATCCAGATCATTTACAGCTTTATAGGCCTCTATTATATGCCCTCTTCAGTCATCTCTTCTTCAAGGCTCTTCAATCTTTCCTTGTACAACTGTTTCATATGCTTGATTATCTGTGTTGGTTATCACTGTACCTTTGTAGTTGTACTATATCCTTTTCGAGGTGATGTGACCAGAACTGTAGTATTTAGTGTAGGATACATCACCAATTTATGTAGTGGCATAATGCTTTTTTCTGTTTTGATTTTAATTCCTTTCTTAATTCCTAACATTTTATTTCCTTTTTGCCAGCTGCTGCACAATAAGCCAATGTTTTTAAAGAAACATGCAAAATAACTCCAAGATCTCTTTGCTGAGTACTAACAGCTAATTCAAGTCCACCATTGTGTATTTATAGTTATGGTTATTTTGTCCCATATGCATTGCTCTATACTCATGAAGTCTGAATTTCATTTGGCACTTCATTGTCTACTTGCTCTGTTTTACAAAATATTTCTAAGTCATCACCATCAGCTTTGGATTTGACTACCTGGGAATAATTTTGTTTCATTTGCAAAGAATTTGTACTCTAACTGAATGCATTTAAAATTGGGATCTTTGAAACAATTTAAGCTTTATGGTGCACAAACAAACCTAATTGTAGATTTAGACAACCTATTCCCCATACTCAGGGTCAGACTGATCACTATATTTGGGGTTAGGAATTTTATCCTATGGTCAAACTGGTATGACTGTGTGTGTGTGTGGGTGGGTGGGTCTACCTTCTTCTGTAGTTGGGGGTTGCCCTCTACTTGGGATCTCTTGAGTGTATATTAACAGCCTTTTAAAGAAGCAGGATGTCCTGCTGTTTGTCCTGTTTTACTTCTAGCAGCTTAGGGTGTTATTAGCAGATGCATGATGAATAGATCCAAGGAGGTGATACTTCGCCTCTATGCAGCATTGGTCAGACTGCAGTTGGAGTAGTGCGTCCAGTTTTGGGCGCCGTATTTTAAAAAGGATGTGGATAACCTCGAGAAGGTCCAGAGGAGGGCCACTCATATGGTTAACAGTTTGCAGGCCAAGCCCTATGAGGAGAAACTGAGGAACCTAGATGTGTTTAGCCTTTGCAAGAGAAGGCTAAGAGGTGATCTTGTGGTCGCGTACAAACTCATTGGGGGTAGGCAGCAAAGAATCGGAGATACTCCAGTAGGCACCCTGGTGAACAGAGTAACAAGGGACAATGGTCACAAACTGACAGAGAGCAAATTTAGGTTGAACATCAGGAAGAACTTCACGGTAAGGGTGGCCAGAATTTGGAATGGGCTTGCAAGGGAGCTGGTGCTCTCCCCTATCTTGGGGGTCTTTAAGAGAAGGCTGAAGAGACATCTGGCTGGGGTCATCTGACCCCAGCACTCCTTCCTGCCCAGGGCAGGGGGTCAAACTTGATTATCTGTCAAGGTCCCTTCCAACCCCAGCATCTATGAATTTATGAATCTTGTGTTTTGTCAGGGTTGATCGTAGTTTTACTAAGAGATTAGATTATGGATTTGTATAGGACGGTTTGGATAGGAAAGATCCTGTCTCAGGCAGGGGGTAGGACTAGATGATCTATCGAGGTCCCCTTCCAGCCCCTACTTCTCTATGATTCTATGGAATGGAACAAAAGGTCACTGGAAGGACTTGATGCATGGTACAAAACAATTTAATAAAATATTCCTGATATCAAAATAATAGCACAGTTACTTTCCCTTCTTCATAAACAGACCAAGGTAGAAGCCTGAAAAACAATTTCTTACATAGGACAGAATAGAGGCAAACTTTAGGAAAGCTGAAGTAACTGGTTTCAGAATCTGCTTTCCACCAAGACAGAGTGAAGGAAAGAATTACCAGTTTTATGTAGGATCCTACCAAAAGAATGCTAACTAGGTAAGTGATAATTTGAGCCCAGAACATTGTGGAGGTCTCCATTTCTGGAGTTCTGGGAACAAGATATTTGATGCCATATTATAGGGACCTACCTAAATTGTGGCAGAAATCTGCAGTGCAGCAGTGACTTTAATTTTTCTCTTTTTGCTGTTTTTCCCCTCCCCAAGTGGCTGGAAGCAAAAATCGTGGCATTGACTGCCTCTGGGCCATTCAGTGGGGGAGAGGGGAGAGGAAGGGGGAGGAAGAGGGGAGGCACAGAGAAAAGAGCAAGATTAAAAGTGCTGCTGCACTGCAAACTTCCGCTGCAATTTAGGTAGGTCCCTAGCTGTAGGTAGTTGTTATCTCATTCCCATTAAAACAAAAAAGGTACAGACTGATGTTCCCATTTTTAAAAAACAGATAACAAATGTCTCATTAAAATCTATTTGGCTGAATGAACAGATATCACTCCTCTTCCATTAGCTAGTGCTCTTGTTCTTCTGGCCAGATTAAAAAGGCTGTTTGTTATAGCCCTGAAAAATGGAGATGAGTCCTTACGAACCGATTTCATCCCCCTCCTCAGTTCACATAGAACACATGGAATTAAGAGTTTAGACTTGGAATGGGCAATGCAGATGGAATTTCCTGCTTATTCTTAACTCCAATAAATAGAAACTGTATATCAATACAAGGTTCTAATGCTCTGCACTAGAAAATGCTCACGTATACTTCCAAATCCATCAAAAACCCTTCATGTATAGTTTTAAAATGACACCTTTCTGAAAACTTTTATTCTACCAGTAGAGGGAGGCTGAAAACAGCCTGAATCAGAAAAATATAAAACAGAAGAGACTTTTTGTGGTGCAAGAGCCCTCTGGTGCAATTCAAACTTTAGACAAGGAGCAAAAAAGGCTGGCAACAGAAGAGAGAGATGAGATAGCTTCCCACCACACAGATACTCACATGGAAGATATTCTTTTGTCCACCTAGAACAAAAAATGGCTAGAAACAAGGTTCCCTCTAAGCTGCACATGTGTATGGCCGCATGCACAAAAAAAATCTTGCTGTGCATTAACTTTTTAATGCCGTACACCCACCCGGAGAGGAGCTGGGCTGCAGCTTCCTGGAAACCCAGCATGTGGCAGAGGCACCAGGGCCGGAGCGGGACACTTTATGGCAGTAAGTTACTGCTCAGCTGTGCTCTACTCCTCACTGTGTCAGCATCCCTGCAGGGAGGGAGGGTGGCATGGGACAGGCGGCGGCTCCTCCCTGAGGCGAGGTGGGGACAGGGGCTGGAGCAGAGTCAAGCACCGCACAGTCTCTGCTGGTTCTGGGGAACTGCTCTGCTCCCCACCCCCTTCAGGCAAGTTTGCCCTGACACCATGTGTCTCCTCGCTGCCTGGTCTGCTCAACAGCAGGATGCACGTGACTCAACACCACTTTCAAAGGCTGCGGAGGCATGGAGGCAAAGCTGATCATTTTTGAAAGAGTGATGAAATCTGCCAGATACGGAAAAGGAATAGCTAGACATGTAATTGTGACCTTTCTCTATAATACATTTCCTAGTGTTTGATCCAGTCTTGATTTTAATGTCCCAGACAACTGAACTGTATATAGTGATATACTGTTCCATTTATTCTACTCTGTTCTTATATACCTTCAGTGTTTCACAGTACCTGAGAGCTATACAGAGTATATTAAGTGATGTGATTTATATCTATCATATGTAATCCATTGGCTTTTGCATGCTCTCCTCAGGTGGCAAATTATACATAAAATTTTCTGTTTTGGTAGGGTTTTATAGTTTAATTTCTTTTACTGTATGCTTTGTAGCTATCGGAGAGGAACTATTGCAAACGAGACGCACGCATGAAAAGAAAATCTACTTAAAACTACGCAAGTGGAAGAGAGCTGCTTAAATGAGAGGCATAAATAAAATGTTAATTTTTCTATATAGTTTAGTATGTTTTATATATATATATATATATAAAAGACATACTATATATAGTTTAGTGTTTCAAGACACTTTTCTCCCAAATAATGTTGTGAGATGAATTCATTCAATCACACCAAAAGGGGAGGTGGGACCAATTCGGGAATGGACCGAAGCGGCGTGCTCATGGACCGAAAGGAGTGCACTCACAGATTGAAACGGTGTGCTCGCAGATCGCTACGCCTTAGAGGCAACATTGGCTATAAAGACATTGTTTTATCTGGTATTTAGCTTACACTGTACCTGCTTCTTTCCCAGACCTGAAGAAAAGGCACTTTGTGCTCAAAAGTTTGTATAGTATCTCTCCCAACTATACAGTTGGTCCAATAAAAGATAAACGTAAAAAAAAAAACCTTGCTTCACCTAGAACAAGAAACCAGGTAAAAACAAACAAAAAAACCACAAAAGTCATGGTTGCATCCTAGACTGCTTGTGGCAGGGCACTGTGGGTGCCTGCCACTTTAAGGGCCAGAAGTTAGCAGCCAGCAGGTGCCTGAGGGCAGCCATTTTGGATCTGGGGCTGCCCATATAAACAGGGCATTTTTGCTACTGAAGGCAGGCAACAACATTGCCTGCCTGCAGGGCTGCTGGTATCATCTGGAGGTAAGGGAGGAGCGGTAGGGGATAGTCAGGAGGCTCCTGGTCCTGGGCATGACCTAAAACTGCACCCTGCCAGGAGTGGGTGGCCTGGTGGGGTTCTTCAGTGGCACAGGAGCCCCCAGGAAATGCCAGGCCAGTTATCACCCTGGTGAAAGGCAGGTCGGGGTGCCTTAACCCCAGCTCCCACAACCAAGTGGGTTACTCCCTTGTAGGGTCTGGAAGGTGGATCCCAGTGAGAGAGTGGGGCTATACACTCACACCTGTCTGGACATCCCTTGACTGGTCAATGCTGGGGCCAGGACTGGAAGGGTCAAAGGGCTGGAGGCCCACTGCAAGGAATGTCCAAGAGCTGAGGGATTGGGGTTCCAACTGTCCTGGAGGTGGGCCAGAGCTAGTAGCCAAAGGTCCCAGGGGAACCACACCCATAAGGGGAAGAAGTTCAGGGAGCTATGCTGCCCTGGATGAAGGTGGCATAGGCCACTGGAGCAGGGGGAACCAAAGGAGGGTCCTATGAGGAGGATTCTGGAATCTAGTGTGGGGCTGGTGTGCTTGTAACATCTAGATGCCATCAGCGAGGCTTGGGCTGTGGTGTAGGGAGGAATGGAGCTGCAGATAGAGTCCCCTGGCATCGGGGCAAGAAATGGGCAGCCTCCTGCTTAATTTAAATCAATTAATTAATTACCAACAAGAAGGTGGGCAGTTAGCCCAGAAACAGGTGGGCAGGCCACAGGAAAATTGGCCTGGAGCAGGCCCCGTTACACTGCTCCATGTTTTTCTGAATATAAGAGACTCAAGTTTAACTGAAACATGCTGATCTTAAAAATTCTTTTACGACATGCCCCAATATTATTGTAATTGCTGCATGATAAATACTTGTGCAGCTGGATTATATTTCTGAAACTGGCTAGTTTTATAGCCAATGGAGAGGAACACAGTTTTCATTGCTGAAACAGCTTTATAAAACTTTTGTCCCAAGACAATCAGCTCAAGACTCTGGAATAGCTGACAAGACCAGGAAACCGTTTTGTCAGGCTTAAAAATAATACCAGAATAAAACACAGAAAGGCACCATGCTCACTACTATACTACATGCTCAACCTTTTCCCTCAAGAAATGGCCCCTATCACAGGGTTACCACATGTCCAGGTCTTCCTTGACATGTCCTTTTTTTTGGGACCCTTAACCTCCTGTCCAGGCAGGTGTTTAAAATGCATGCAAATGTCTGGGTTTTTGCTCTGCCTGTGCTTTATGGTGCAGCGGGGCAAGGTGATTAGCTGTCTGGGGATCCTGTGCTCTGTGCATGGGCCCCAACAAGCTGCCTGCAGGTGAGAAAGACAGAGAGACTGTGTGTGTCCATGTGCACGAGTTGTGTGGGCAGAAGGGCTGGGGGTTGCAGGGGGCTGCTTTCAGGAGTGAGGGGCACTGGCAGGGCTGGGGGGTGGGGTACAGTTGGTCAGGAGTGAGAAGCACCAGCAGGGCTGGGGGGGACTGTGGCTTAGGAGTGAGGGGCAGATGCAGGGCACGGGCATATCAGTGTCCTCCCCTCCCAATCACATATCCCTTCCCCACCTTCTCCTCCCCACTTCCCTGCCCCCCTTCCTCCCTGTGCCCCATCCTGCTCCCCCACCCCCCACAGGTGTCCTTTTTTTTGATACTGGAAATATGGTAACCCTATCCAGTCAGTCACAATATTCTCCTGCCCAGAACAAACTTCATATTTTGACACTGACAGGGATTCCAGAGTGAAAGCAGCATTTCTAGAAATCTAGGAATGCAAGAACATCCATTGACTAATTTCCAACATCCATCTTCTAATTTATTCCATGTAAGTTCTTTTTGAACTCGCTTTACCATTTGAAGCCAGAATTAATTCTCCCCTTTCAACTTTTTAGTACTATAACAGGGAAAAGGCTCTCTGTTTCTAGTATAGAATCAGAGCAGTAATATTAACTATTCTTTATTTCTCTCCAGAATAATCTTAAACAAAGCAGAATGCCGCCATTTCCCTCACACCCAGAAAAAAATGGAGTGAAACTATCACTCTTTCACCTCAACTAAGCAACCTGTCAAACAAATTAAAAAGACATGTAACCCGGGCGGTACTCCAAGAGGTACCCCCTCTCCAATTGAAGGGATCAAAGAAAGTGCACAAGCGCTGTGGGAGGTGTAGGGATTCTCCTCCCCTCTAGAGCAGAGCCAGACCACCAATGGGGACTTAACCATATACCTTTTAATACTAGGAACATAACAGGCATAAATCAGAGGGTATAGTGGACATTACAATGCCCCAAGGGGGCAGGATTCAACAAAGCTTAGACACTTGCAATCACTGACAAAACAGGGTTAACAAAATATAAAACTCAAACAGCAGAACAAACAATATGGGTTGGTGAAATATAGAAAGGGCACAAAATGCAAAATGTCAAATGACAAGGAATATAGGCCTTGGTACCTGGAGGGAGAGAAAGGGGGGAAAACATAATGGCCCCTTTCCACATGCAAGAAGATTTGCTTCTTGTTATCTCACTCACCCCAAATCACCTCAGCTGGGATTTGAACCCAGCTCTCCCACATAGTAGGCAGGAACACTGCCACAGCATTGCTCCAGCTGCTGGGGCCTTGATCTTCCCAGAGCCCTGGCCTCACGTCAAGCTGCTTGGCCTCTGATTGGAGGAGCTGGAAGCAGGGCTGGGAACCCCTCAGGTCGCTGCTCGGATCCTTGCTGGAGCGGGGGAGCCTCTCCTGCTGGCTGCAGCCTCTCCTTGGGGATCCTGGAGCCCAGTAGGGAGCCTCTCCTGCAGGCCACACTGCTGAGGGTCCCACTGCTGCCTGCAGGTCCTGCTTTTTCAGGCTCTTCCGGGGCACTGCTCCTGCCCTGCTGGCTCAGCTCTGTGAAGCTCCTTCCTTGTTGTCCCTCGCTGATCTCTCTCCTGAGTCAGCCCACGCTGCCCCTTTTATCCCCCTCCAGGTGACCCAAGGGGCCAATCAGGATGGGGGGGGAAGAGGAGAGGTGAGTCTCTGGGGCCTGATTGGTGCAGAAAAGGAATCCCAAGTCCTCCAATCATCTTTTACCCCTTTAAAACCCCTGGGCCAAATAATTACCAGATTGGTGAGGAAAGGGAATCCCAAGTCCTCCAATCATCTTTTGCCCCTTCAAAACCCCTGGGCCAGGTCACAGCCTGCACACATGGGGCTGGGGGTAATCTCCAGAGTGGATCTGCAGCTGAGGATCCGGAGCGAGGAAGTCCACAAGACCTGTGATAATCTCCAAAGCAGAATTTTCAACAGAGGATCTGGAGAAGGGCCTAAGGGCAAACTACAGTCACAGGTAGAGCCGTCCTGCACATGGGGGAGACCTCAAGGAGACTGTGAAGGTTCACAGGGGGGTAGGGCAGGCCGGTGCATAACAAAGACTGGACTAAAGAACTAAGGGATTTTGTCTTGACCATTGCGATTGGGGTCCTCAGAACCTGATCCCAGGTAAAAGGAACATAGACGTAGCCTGATAAGAAGGCTGAGAGCAACTGGGGTTTTCTTTGTTTTTTTGGGGGTTTTTTTGCTGTTTCTTTTGATTTTGAGCACAGGCCAAGACCAGCCCTGGAAGGGTGTACCTAACAGAGACCAAAGGTCACCCTGGGGTAGAGGGCCAAATAAGACTACAACAGGCGGCACTGTGACCTGTCTGCAGAAGAATTTGGTGAGCACCATCTGGAGAGGCTAGGTTGGGGTAACGGGGAGGTTTGGAGCCCCACAGAAGAAACCAGGCTCGAGACCAGGCAGGATTGCTGTGGGTAGTACCTCCTGGGAATATACTTCATCAAAGTCATGGCAGAAGAAAAAACATAAGACCAATCTCATTTCCTTCTACGACCAGGTGACCTATCACCTGGACGAGGGAGAAGAGATTGATGTCATATATCTTGACTTCAAAAAAGCTTTTGATCTGGTATCCCATTTATTCCTCTTGTCCAAACTGGCCAGTTGCGGCCTTGGCTCCACCACGATCCGCTGGCTGGGAAACTGGCTCCGTGGTCGGACCCAGAGGGTTGTAATTGATGGCAGTCACTCATTGTGGTGCCCTGTGACCAGTGGGGTCCCTCAAGGCTCTGTCCTTGGACCCATACTGTTCAACATCTTCATTAACGATGTGGACATTGGAGTCAGGAGCGGACTGGCCAAGTTCGCCGATGACACCAAACTTTGGGGCAAAGCACCCAAGCCAGAAGATAGGCGGGTGATCCAGGCTGACCTGGACAAGCTCAGCAAATGGGCAGATGAGAACCTGATGGTGTTTAACACCGAAAAATGCAAGGTTCTCCACCTTGGGAGGAAAAACCTGCAGCATCCTTATAGGCTCAGCAGTGCTACGTTGGATAGCACTACAGAAGAAAGAGACTTGGGGGTCATCATTGACCACAAGATGAACATGAGCCTGCAACGCGATGCTGCGGCTAATAAAGCAACCAAAACGCTGGCTTGCATCCATAGATGCTTCTCGAGCAAATCCCGGGACGTCATTCTCCCCTTGTACTCGGCCTTGGTGAGGCCGCAGCTGGAGTACTGTGTCCAGTTTTGGGCTCCACAATTCAAAAAGGATGTGGAGAAGCTTGAGAGAGTCCAGAGGAGAGCCACGTGCATGATCAGAGGTCAGGAAAACAGATCTTATGCTGATAGGCTGAGAGACATGGGACTCTTTAGCCTGGAAAAGTGTAGGCTCAGGGATGATCTGATGGCCACCTATAAGTTTATCAGGGGTGACCACCAGGATCTGGGGGAATGTTTGTTCACCAGAGTGCCCCAAGGGATGACTAGGTCGAACGGTCACAAACTCCTGCAAGACCGTTTCAGGCTGGACATAAGGAAGAATTTCTTTACTGTCCGAGCCCCCAAGGTCTGGAACAGTCTGCCAGCGGAGGTGGTTCAAGCACCTACATTGAACACCTTCAAGAGTAAATTGGATGCTTATCTTGCTGGGATCCTATGACCCCAGCTGACTTCCTGCCCTTTGGGCAGGGGGCTGGACTTGATGATCTCCCGAGGTCCCTTCCAGCCCTGATGTCTATGAAATCTATGAAACTTCCTGGCAGACCAGGTGATCCAAAGCCAAGGTCCACCCTGTCGCCACCTGTAGTCAGATGAGGTCAGGGTAGCAAGCCATACAATACCTACCACTGACACACCCACAATTCCCTGTTACTGTGTCTTTTGGCCTATAGGAGGTAGCATGCCTAAGGGGCTGCATCCCCGCTGCAGACAGTAGGAAAGTGATTACAGGCTTGCTTGGAAGACTGGGCCAGCTAATAAGGATAATTGGCTGGCCCAAACGAAGGAAGGAACAGGGAAGGAAGCTGGAGGAAAAGAGAGAGGGAGAGGACTGCGTGGCTAATGGCTGCAACTCCGAGGAAGGGACTCTCCCAGGGTCTGGAAAGACACCAGAAGATTTGAGATAAGTGTATTTGGAGCTGTAGATTGCAGCTGTGAGCCAGAGCACTCATGAGAGAAAGAGAAGACTGCTATGCTGAGGAAGGGTCTGGGAAAACCTCTTGGGGTCTCGGAAAACTGATGTTGTAAGTTACCCTTGATTGACTTGGTCTTTGCTTGTTTGCTGGTTTATATTTGTGGTGTTTCCTGTGAGGCAAAGGTGCCTAAGAAAATAAAGACTGTGTAAGTAAAAGGACATCTCCCTACATGGCCCTTCTCTACAATTCTTTCTCCCTTTATTGCTTGGAAGGTAGTTGGTTATGTATTACTCTGCTTGGCATTTAACCCCTCATTTTCTTTGTGGATGGCTCCAGGCTGTCAACTAACCCCTGCTCTCCCAATCCAACCACATGCCCCTGACATGCAGGTAGCTGAACAGAGAAAAAGTCCAAACCTCGTCAATATCTGAAAGGTGTATAGCAAACACTATGATTTCATCTAAAGCAATAGGAATAATCACATCTTACACAAGGAAAAAACATATATTGTCAATCCACATCAGCACAGAGTTCATGGATTACAGTTTAAGAAAAAAATACAACAAAAATAAGGTTGCTATTTAGCTTGCTAAATAAATGAAGCACTTTGATTTAACAATATTTCTGAATATGAAAAGTCACTGGAAGTATGTACTGGACTTGCCAGCCTGTTTGTGTGGAATCTGTCCTGGAAAGATGTGTAAGGATGATATTTTTGCAAAAGTTTCCAATAGCTGATCATAGTTTCTGCAGAGGTAAATTACTGGAACTTTGATGGCAAAGTCTGAACAGTTCTTTCTCTTCCACATGGTGATTCAGTGTGGGGGAAGGGACAGAAGCCACTGTGTGGACACTATTTAAATGAGTAATTTAAACAGCTTATCAACAGTCTTCCTGATTCCCTCCCTACATCCTGGGGAGTGATACCTGCAAAACTTTCCATGCAGATCAAATTCTCATCATCAAATATGTTAGTTCTTGGGGCAAACCTTACTGGACCCCCTCAGTTACTGAGGATATCCCTCCATATAATTATATGTTATGCAGTCATGAGGTTATTTAAAAGCTGTGTATAAAATTTAAAGGCACCCCCTGCCTCCCTTTTCCAGTCAAGAATCTCCAAAATATTTAGGTCCTTAACTGATTACCCAGCCTTAAAGGAGGACAAAGACCCCTGACTGGTAAGAGAGGCTCCTCAACCTGTGCTGGCTCCCTCCCCTCTCTTCCTCTCCAGTGTATCACTGACAGGGAAGTTATTACCGGGGATCTGGGTTTTCCGCTTCCCACAGGAAAATGGTGAAAAATGCCAATTTCCTCCTTTACCCGAGGAAAACACACATTTCTCATTTTAACAGAGAAACGTGTGGATCATACACTTCTGCAATAGCTCTCTGCAAGCTGGTACAGTTCCAGCCTACAAGGAGCTGGGAGGAGCAGGAGGAGGGCAGGCAGGCAAGGGATGCCAGGTGCGTATATATTCACATGGCTGCCAGGAAGCCCGGACAACAGCTCCTGTAGGTAAGTGGAGGGGAGGGACTGAGGCCCTAATGGGGAGAGAGGAAGTTGGGCAGGGTTGGGGCTGGGGGGCTTGGGGCCAGAATTCATGGCAACCGGGCACTGGTAGGGAGAAGGTTGGAGATACGGGTAGCTTGTCTGGGGCGGTGGGGCCGGCTCCCCACCACCGTGCAGACTCCTAGAGGGGCAGGAGGGACCCGTGCCCCCCTCATCTGTGTATGGGGTGGGTGTGGGCTGACTGTTCCCTACCCTGCTGCCCTGCCCCGAGGTGCAGAGGGTGGGACCCGGAATGGCAGGGCAGACTGGGGCTGAGCAGGGAAGCTCCTTGATGCTGCAAGCCCCTTCTGCCTTGGTGAGGTACCCCCTGCCTACCTAGCAGCAGCAGGGGTGGCAGCACGGGGTTGTGTCCTTTGCTGCTACCAGGCAGGTATACGGCACATCACTAGGGCAGTTTGGGGCTTGCAGTGCTGGCAAGGAGCTTTCCCACTCAGCCCTGCCATGCTGGGTCCTGCCAGCTGCACTGCAGAGGCCCCAGGGGAGAGGAGCAGGACAAGGAGCCCAAGCCTGCAGCAGGCAGCCTGCACCCACACCAACTATAGGCTCTGCTCCAGCTGTGCTGCCTGTGGGGGAGGGGGAGCTGGGGTCTGTGCTTTGCTTTGCTTTGCTGCGTCTGGTACACAGTAGCCAGGGCTCAGGTGCTACTGCGGGGAGCAGAGGGCTGTGGACTCGGCAGCTAGGGGCCCCACTCTGCCAGGGGGGCTGTGGGTGGGGAGTGAAGGGCAGTGGCAGGGTCAGGGGACTGTGGGGAGTGGGAGTAAAGGCCACCAGCAAGGCTGGGCACTATGGTTTGGGAGTGAAGGGCCTGGACCTGTGTTCTGTGAGGTAACGGAGCAGGGGGAGCTCTGATTTTCCATTATAAAAAATGCAAAATGTATAGGTATTTAGAGTTTATTTTATTACAGTGACTGAAGCACTGGTAGGGTTTAAATTGCTTTAAAATTGTAAATATAACAATAAAATGTGTTAAACTGATACCTATATATATAGTGGCCTTTCATTTTAATCATGGATTTGGGGTTTTTAATCTGAGAATTAGTGATATTTTTATCAGAGAATTTGCAATTTTTTTATCAGGGAAAACCAGGATCCCTGGTTATAACCCATTAGTAGTTAGAAAGCATTTAAAAAAATAAAAAATAGATACAAAAAGCTGCTTACCAAGAAGTGATTTGTGGTTTTCTTTATAAACATTTACCTGTTCTGTCTGGATAGCTGTTCTAGAATATAAGCAGGGATGGCATACTAAGAACAACAACAGCTGCAAACTATGGCCTTGTAATGCAGAAGTAATGTGGCTGGAATTCATTTCTAACTGCACAGACTGTATTCCTACTCCACTGCAGATATTTTGATAGCTGAGAGCCCATCTCTCATGGTGTCTAGTCTGAGCATGCAAATACAACAGCAGAGGGCCAAAAGGAAGTGTACCACAGACATCACTATGTTCAAGGTGCAAAGGAAAGGCACAGGATCCTAACAGTCACTTCAGACACAGAAGCAGTAGCTAAATCCTAGAGTGACACAGAAAGAGTGGGTGCAGGGGCAGAGATGTTAGAATAAGAGGGGAGAGATTGGGAACTACTGCAGCACCTTTTCATAATGGTGGCGAACAGGTGTTAAGTACTGGCAGTGATGCCTATCCAGAGGCAGGTCCCTGCTGAGTGTCATACAAAGCCAGTCATCAATGATGCTGCCTCCAGTTCAGGCTTTTGTTCAGCACACTGTCTAGGCCCAGTTGCCAGCAATCATTCCTATGCAAGAATTCAACCTGGCACGCTGCAGCTTCTCTGCAGATACAATAGTGTACACATTCCAGTGTAGGGCACCAGTACCTCTTCCATACTGGTAAGTGCTCTTTCAGTCGTATGCTCTGGCATCAGCTGCTTAGGGCAAGTTCCTCAAAGCATTCAACAAAGGTTTGCTTCTTATATGGAAATTCTGGAGCCACTGTTGATCATCCCTGTCTGCAAAATATGATCCCAGCAGTTTGCTGTGATTCTCCTGCTCCAGAAAGACCGGTGCATTTCTGAGGATATGATAGTAATTGCAACCTACTTCATATCATCCAAATGTATCATGTCTGCTTCTTTGTGGACCTCCACATTCTCTGGCCTGCTACATCTGCATAAATCCCAACAGTCACTTCAGTATTTCCCTGACTGGATACTTTATGTCATGAGCCAGGCACAAGGCATTCCTCCCAACTGATCCATGGTTGTTTCACACCACTCCAGAACACACAAAACTGAGCAGCATGCTTAGCCAATGAAGCCGCAGGTGAACGCAGGGTGCAACAACTTCTGCTGTTGGAGCCACTGAGGTAAGATGATGAATTCCAACATATCACATACTAATTCTTGAAAGCGTTCTACTCTGTGTGCTGCTATGGAATTTAGACTATGCCCCAAGAGATCACAGCATCATATACAAGTTTTATAAAAAACCACAGCATGGTGACAGATAAGCTTGGCTTCCCATGTTACAAAAATGCAAATGGGAGAAAAAGCAACTTGCATGTATTAAGCTTGCAAGCTGATCAACAGAGTATGAAGATAAATTTAGTTAATTCATTGACAAGATAATTAATCACTATGGGTGTGTCCAGACAAGCACTGCAAACTCATCTGTGGTGCCACAAACTGTAAGCACCTCACACTCACGCATTTTCTGTGCTAATAATTTTCAGTGCAGCCATTTTTTTGATATCAGGATCTCTTGGTGTCATGAAAAACCCCCCTGCCTGGTGCCAGAAAAAAGTGGCAGTGTGCACTGCCTGAAACTGGAGCCTGGCTGGTCAGAGCCATGCCTTAGCTGCTGACCTGGCTCCATGTGCTTGGATTGCTGCCTCTGCAGCCCCAGGAGGCTCCCAGGACAGGATGCTGGGGCCTGCCCAGGTGCTGGTCCCAGCCTCCCCTCCCCTACCTGGGGCAACTTGACATGTACCAGAGCGTGTATGCAGAGGCGTTCCCTGGGGACAAAGTAGCAGCAGCACAAATATGTGCCACTGCTACTTGTCCCTGGAGAAACACATGTTCCTGCTCTTGGGCACATGCCCTATGGTTTCCATTTGCTATTGTCATTTCACCCCCTGGCTCCCAGCGCCTCTTTCCTCCACAATTTTCAAGACTTGAAAATTGGATACTATGAGATAATTTGCCATTATTTGCATTTCCACTGGAGAGGGTAATTAACCAGAGTTCATTGTACCCACATAACTCTATGTTGGTTACTGACTTGCTACAGGAGGGGGGTGAGGGTGTCTGTATGTGTGTGCGTACACACCTGTAATGTACAAGTAACGTGGGCGGAATTAGAACCTGTGAAACATAGAAGTAATGTGCGTATGTGTGTGTGTGTATATACTTACCTCCCTTCCCACCCCACACACAGAGTTTACTTGATACATGTCAAACCTTGCATTGGTGCCCAAACTCCCCTTTTCCTCCACATTAAACATGTGCCTACAGGTAATCTATGACATCTCTAAACAGTTCTCTAGTGCATTCGCACAATTCCCTGTACTTGTATCATCCAGCCCTTCTAGGGCTCATCCCTCACAAGGTCTAACAAGTGTCATGTAGGAATTCTCTGAGGACCTGTTTAGGGATGGATGTGGGAAAGAGCCTTGAGAGGGAGGAGTGAAAGGCCAGGAATTGGATTCACTGCCTTGTGGTAAATGTCCTCTGTGTTTGGAGGGGACTGTGCTTCTAAGAGGGAGAATTTTCA
This sequence comes from Crocodylus siamensis, assembly GCF_052110815.1. Taxonomy (NCBI): domain Eukaryota; kingdom Metazoa; phylum Chordata; order Crocodylia; family Crocodylidae; genus Crocodylus; species Crocodylus siamensis. The sequence goes on along the minus strand of NC_143395.1, from coordinate 366,673,970 downwards.
TGTTATGACCAACAAAGCTACTGTCATGCAGGAAACTGCATGTGATAGGATATGTTGGCAAAAGCCACATTTTCATAGCTCACATTTATTTTCCTGCCCCCAACCACATGTGATCCAAATAGATGCTGATAAGAAAAAAGATTTAAAATGTGAACTATCAAGTCTTTCAAACTATCTTTGCAATTATTTTCAAATTGTTAGAAATAGAATATTGTTAGAAATGCGCAGCTTGCATCTTGCACCTGATAAGAAAGAAATACTGCCATGGACTTTTTTCTTTCCCAGCCTTGCTACAGCCTTTCTTATGCTAATTGCAGTTTCTCCCCCTCACCTGCCTTAAGTGTTTCTCATGTGGATTGCAGGAGCCAAAATTCAGTTATCTGTGTTCTTGAAAGTGGGGGGGGAAGTAAACTTTTGGTGACCTGTTGTAGTTTCTGAGCATGCTTAATTAGCTGATGCATATTTACTTCTCCACCCTGCATACTTAAGTAGTTAATTATACTATACATGCAATGTATGTAGTGATGTAACTTACATGTATGCTTGTATGAAACGGAAGTAAGCTGTAAGAGTTCCTGTTTCTGCACACGTGCCCAGGAGAGAGAAGATAAATTTCGCTTGCGAATACCAATGTAGGGCCAGAGTAATCTGAGTACCTGACTCTGCTCTGACCTTTGTTTGCAAACAAATGCCACCTTTGTGCCGTTTAATGTATGTGTGTCTGTGATTTTTTGCGGGCCTCCAGAGAAACGAACTGCTTTATGCATCAAAATTATGAATCAAGTAAAGGGCAGGGCCTACCAAGTATTTGTGTGCGCTTTGGAATGCTCTACTCTAGTGACCTGCTCACATTGATTTATACCTTGACTTGCAAAGCAGTGTCTCAGGCATACGGCTTAGAAATTCAAGAGCTGTATGAAGCAGTAGTCACATTAGACATCTGCACCTACTCCCAGTGTGATTGCCCTTTGAAACTTTCAATCTGGAACTCATAATTGAAATGTTCTTTAATGATACTGTTTTGACTGTACTATTTGTGACCAGGCAGCTGGTATCCTCCTAACAATTTTCTTACATGAGATTTTCCTGCTTTGGTTTATAAGTTGATTTTGGTGCAAGACAGGATGAGTGCAACTGCATGCAGTGGAAGAGCCAGGAAGCTGCTATTAATCGTAGAACATAGTTGCAACAGGCTGCAATCGCATAACATCTAAAAGCAAATTTTAAAATGATTAAAACATTCCAAAAGAGTACAAGTTCCTATTACATCATCACATCTCATGCACCTCACTTTGATGCCAGTTTGGAGGCTTTCTCTTATTTCTCTTCTTGTAAACAGCCCCAGAAGTGATGGGTGCAGTTTGATGAGCTATGGTAGCAATGGGTAGGCATGATCTGTCAAGATAACAGCAGACAGATCACAACACCCTGCTCCTAACAATATAATTGAAGAGAAAAATCTCTGTTTTTCCCATCTACTCCATAATATAACCAATTTGTCTTTGTACAGGAGGAGCTCATCCAATGTATTCATGCTCCCCCCAATTCTGGTTGGAATAGCCAGAAATGGGGAGCATGGTTGGAATGGCCAGAAGCGAGTCAAAGAGCCTGCATCTAAATGTAAAGGCAGCCTAAATAACTTCCAAATAATGGTTTGAAAAGGGTAGACAAATTATCTCACAATATACCATAAACCAGTGGTGAAAACCCTAGGATAGGTCCCAGAACCCTACAAAACACACAGCTCAGTGCTAATGCAAACACAAATATACATGTTTTGGCACATGACCACCCCTACCAGGTTCTCAGGTCAGGCCTTCATGATGTGCTTTGTATGCATACAAACCAGAACAAGTGTAACCATAGGTGTCAACTTCGTTTTTTGCCAATGGGTGCTTTCTGTTTTTGCATTCTCGTGCCAAGCCCCATTCACGCCCAGAATAGGCAGCGCTTTACTTCAATCTAGCTTACCCAACATAGCTCATGGGTGCTGAGCACCCGTTAATTATTTTCTGTGGGTGCTTGAGCCCTGGAGCACCCATGGAACCAGCACCTATGTGTGTAATTGTTTACTGTAGCTGCTGGGTGGTGTCCAAATATAGTAACAATAACCTACTGTTCCAAGATGAGAGAATGAAGGTACAAAAAGATGGGGTAATGCCAACAAGTGTCATCTATTCTTTGATACAAGGCAGCGGTCTGTAAAACTGAAAATTAAAGACTAGGTCCTTGCATGGAGTGCTCTGGTTACCAATTTGTGCAACCGTCTGACTCACTGCCTGGTAAAACTGAACATCTCGGTAATTGTACAAATAACCTTGTTTCCCCTAGATCTAAAAACATTCAAACTTGATACTGACTGCATTCTGCTCTTCAGTATGCAGTCTGACGTCTGCCAGTAGTTTCTTAAAACTACATATTTACCCTTCAAAAAGCAATTTCAGAATCTACAGTGTGGTGATAAAGCAGGAGAGACTATTTATAGCACAAATATAACAAAAGTAATCAAAATCATGAAAGAAGTTACTTCTTAGTAACTGTAATTCATCAACAGATGCTTCTACATATTCCTATTCACATGATTTAAGGTTGTGGTAAAGGAGCCTTAAATCCCATGAGTGTGAACATACAGAAGCTCCCTGAAATAGCAGTATTGGTATCCTCTAATGGTAGAGATAGCCACCTTAACGGCTTCTGCATGACAAAATCAAGATCCATAATGTAAATGTAAAAGAGAGGATTTTTTAACGTTTATGCACAAATGAACATCTAGCATTTTCTGCTTCATGAAAGCCTGTGTACATCAAAATATTTTCTCTCCAGTCTTTCAAAAGGTAAGTGTCACTCATGTCAGTGAATGAATATATTATAACTGAACAGAGATATGCATTTTTAATAAGATAGAATATGCTTATCTTTGTTAAAAAAGCATATCATACCAGTGATTCAAGAAAAATATTCCATCGAAGTAAATTGCTCTCAATCTAAACACTAAGTGAAAGCTCCACATAAGAATTTTTTTAAAATCTGATTGAAACTTATTGTCACAGGTGCAAATTTAAGTTAGCACTAAGTACAAGGCCATGGTGTACTGATGTCTCTGACCTAGATTTAGGAATTCGATTAGGATTTTGTGCAATCTTGGTCAATTTCTCTTTAGTCCCATTTCACTTTTGCCTCATGAAGGAAATGTATTGAGGCACTTCCATTTTTACCAATAAATGTCACAACAGGGAGTTAGACTGGGCTGACCATATCATCAGGGAACTCAATAATATGTAACACTAGAAGGCGCATTATGCAAATGAGCATGAATCTGTACACCTACCCAGTACAAACAGAAGAAGCAATGCAATGTAATATTGCTAGTTCATTCAGCTGCACGCTGCAATATGGTATATGTGTGTGTGTGCATATATGTATTTATGAAGTAGAAGAATAAGGGAGAAAGGCTGACTGGAAGAAGGTAGAGGGAAGAAAGCCAGTCATACAGAGAAAAGCGGAAGGGCAAGAATCCTAAAAAGTAAGATGATGTAACTGTAGTATGTAGAGTAATACAAGTCAAAATGAGATTATTTTCTGTGGCTCTCACATTTTGAAGCCACACACCACCACAATATTACATTAGTTAGGATAGAGACACTTTAATAATTTTTTCAAGCTTTTATGTCTATGTATAGTAAAGATCATATCAGATCTATTTTTGCAGTTATTTCACCTAGTAGGCACATATTTGAAATATAAATCAGCAATAGGAAAACATTAAATCTTTCCTAGGAGCATTACACTGCTTTAACTTAGTGCTCCTTCACTGAGAAAGTGGTATGACTGAATATGTATTTCATTTCTTCTTGGCCATCTGTTTTTAATGTGTTAGTGGATAGAGCGATGCAACAAATTGAAAAAAAACCACTTAACCAAAGTTTAATTACTATTAGGAACATGACAAGGTAACTTACAATACAGAAAAACTTGATAAACTGAGCAGGCATAAGTAGTTAAGATTAGCTATCCTGGCAGAGAAGCAATAAAATCCTAAGAATCCCCACTCTAACCCTGTTGCCTTATGGGTTGTGTGCCCATTTAAGCAACAGGTTAGGATCACAGCCCAAAGCCCTGTTCAATTATTACTCTGCTGGAAAGGAAAGGCAGTTGGTTCCCATAAAGGGCTGAGATAGTTCAATTAAGAGAACAGATGAATTCCTTTAGCATATTGTGGAGTAGAGGGAATAGGGCAAAGGAAAGAGCCTCTAGGTTTTTGCAGCCTATTTTGTTTGGGGAAATAACTTTGTTTTGCAGTGTTTTGTGTCTGAAGTAATAAAACTGTATTCTGAGGAAAGACCCTGAAAGAGACTCAGGATATCTAGTTGGAATGACTACAGTTTATTATAGACATAACCAAGCTTAATTTTAAAATAGCTAGCTTGGATATTGGTAACAGTCTTGCTGAGTGCACAGAGCTCAACAAGGGGTAGTTTCCCCTACAAGTAATCCTTTCAAAGGCATAGTAGGCTAGATTCTCCAGTTTGCTAAGGCTACTTTGCATTTTTTAAGCAGTACAACTACACTTAAATTGATTGGCTTTCCATCAGGAAATTTCCCCTTATGCACAGGGGACCTCCAGAGTGACAGCTGCCTCCTTCCCCAGCTGTCCTGGGGTAATATTGTGGTGAGGGAGGGAGTATGTTTAGACTGAGCTGGGGATGCGTAAAAACTAAGTTGCATTTCTATGAACATTCTTGGCTAGCATACTGGGAGCAGGTGGTCCTGCATCATGGAACTGCAACTTGTTCACTGAGGGCTTAGCTACCACAGCTTTGGTTTACCATCACCAGCACATGCACAAGCAGTTACTGTAGAGCAGCTCATATGTGATATGGTCCCACCTTCCTCCCTTGCAACTTGTACATATGTCCATGCCCAAACTCACAGGAAAGTTTATGTGAGTCTGCTAAAGGTGCACTGAATGCACATGTTAAAGGTTTCATTCAAATACTTTGGCTTTAGTTTACTTCATCTGAAATAAATGAGTTTTATTTCACTGTAGTTTGTAGATATGGTCAGCCCAGTCTAACTCCCAGTTATGACATTTATTGGAAAAAATGGAAGTGCCTCAAAACACTGTAGTCAAACAACAGGGTTGTTTGACACTTTCAGTAATTTGCCTTTAAATTTCCTGAATGGCCTATGGAGGCAAGATTTAAGTTAGTTATACAAAACTTATCAAAGTTTCAAATATCTGTGTAGAATAACTTCAAATATTTACCATTTAGTTTTACAAAAAATGCATTAAATGTCACTGAAGACAAATGGAAACAAATCTAGTCTGTGTGTGGGGGGAAGGTTTCCTAAGTTCAGTTGGAAACCAATTATATTCAAATTTCAAAAATGCACGACTGAATTAATCTATAACCTTCTGTAAAAAAATTCTCCAGTAGAAGGAAACCACACGTGAAAAATGGGAGGCAGAACTTGGTTTTGTTTTATATAACAAGGATATTCAGGCAGGTCTGAGTGAGAAGTTAAAATTAAGTTTATAATGTAATACTACAGGCTGTGGATGTTATCTTCCTTTCTCCCCCTCAACTCTATTGAAAACACTTGTTAAGTATATTTTATTCTTTATTTTAGAGCAAAATAACATGAAGCAAGGTTGTTTAATCTTTTTTCTTTTCAGAGACTAGCCTTAACACTGATATTTTATTCATTTCAAAACATGAAGTATTTATGACTCATTCTAATTTGCATACATTTTCTCATTTTATTATGAACATGGCAATTTTCCTTTTGCAGAGCCATATATAACATGGTCTCTCTTATTATGTCAAGTAACATTTAATAGCCCTTAGCTGCAACTTGGGACTGTTATAAAATGTGCTCAAGATGAGTCATCTTCATTCACTTTATTCTGGAATAGAAAGAATTTGTGAATGGATAATCTGCTGTAATTCACTTCTACAAAGAAAACCCATTCATACATTTCAAACCTGGTTTTCTGAATCATTCTAATGTAGCTGATGATTTCACTTTAGCAGAAGAAAATTTTGGCTTAAGAAAAGTTTTCACAAAGGCCAAGAACATTACTACTGCTATTAAAAATGGCTGTACAGATTTACAAGAGCTCCTATTTTAAAATATGTATAGATTTAAATCTAGCACTGAGAAACAAAGGCAGAAGTCTTGTTACCTACAGTACTTACCAAACAAACAGTCTTGGAATAGATACTGTGGGCCTGTTAACAGAGTAGTCAGTCTTTCTCTTACAAGGTAACCTGTTTAAACTGACTTTGAGTCAATAGTGGGCAAAAGGCACTAATATTTGACTGTTTGTGGCAAAAGCAATTTTTTTCATAAGCTTACAAGGCAGTTTATCATTTATACACCTGCATCTCACTTAAAATTCATATTTGTTAAACAACCTATGCACAATAGATAGCAACTAAAATTCGTGGCTGTTATCTGCAGAAGTGCTCCTGTTATTTCAGAGGAATTAAAAACAGATGAAATGAACATGGAGAAAAGCTGACAAAAATATATTTTCTTTCATTCCAAAGTCAGAAAGAGGTGTTTAAACAATCGTGGCAATTTGCTAAATTGCTCATATCAGCTGTACTATTTTTATGATTCCATCTTTTCCCTAGGTATTAGCGTAAAACCAGTGTTATACGAGGGAAAAACAAAACAACTCCAAAGTCGCCAAAATTCCAGCCAGTAGGAGCAAATGCACAAGCAGCCAAAGCACAGACTTCTCTGCCGGAGAAGAATCAAGGAGAAGGTAAAATGGAAGCCCACTTGGGGGCCATCCTTCCACATATCCCTTCTCTTGATGTAGGGAATGCTGCATGGGAAACCTCTTCACCCTTTGAGGATACGAGCACAATACATTTGTGGTACCTTCTGATTTAGTGTATAAGGTGCAAATCTACTCTCCCAGGTACCTTCTGCCATCATGTGACCTGGTAAAAGTGCAGTGAGTGCCATCTTATCCGTGGGAGCAACTCTACAGTTTTGAAAGGATTTTCTCTATACTGTTCTGGTCAACTGTTTCAACCCCCTCTCTTCCCCATCTCAAAATAGGCACATTAACTGCAGCATAAAGTTAGTATGGAGGTATCTGAGCTAGCTTTCATATTCAAAACCATCTAGCTGCAGTACGGCACAGCTCAAGGTGGGCTAACTTTACAAAGAGCTGAGTAAGTCAGTCAGGCCACACAGAACTCTATGGCTGGCTCAGTTCCAGCTAGCTCTGGTATCTTTATACTATGTGAAGCAGACATACTGGTAGTCTCCATCCCATCTTCATTCCAAACATGTGTCTCTTACCTTCTTACACCCTCTACCTCTTCATTATTTTTCATTTTACTTCTTTCCATTTAACTCCTCCAAAAGAAACTCCACCCCCAATTGTTAAACTAACATAAAGTTGGCTGCTATCACATCAGTCTATCCATGCAATATGGCTCCTTTTTTAAACCTGGGTCTTTCTTTTCTACAGACTGTAAACCAACGATAATCAACCATGTGCCATGAGATCCCTTCAAGGGTGTAACGGGGGAGGGAGGGAGGCATACAATGTTAGCACTGTTAGGTATGCAAACACAATTCACAAGATAAACCCAGACATTTCAAGTAAGAATCCGTAATTGTAAAAATATTCTGCCTTGCTGTGGTCTTTCTGAGCTTTTGCAATAGAAGAATTGCTCTATTATTCTTTTGCTGTCACAAAAACAAGTTAAAATTAAGAGCTGGTATTTTCCACAATGTGCCTTGAGTCTTCTTGAGTGCTTTGAGTCTGCCTTGAGTATTTTAATTAGAAGATCACTTTTGGCATTTAAAAGCAACCCAAGATCTACTGTGTACCACTGCCACATCACCCCCCCTGCCCAGCAAGTAAGTGTGTGGGGAGGGAAGAGGGGGGCAGATTGAGACAGAGGTAGAAAAAATTATTTGGGGGCGCATCTCCCCAGCAGGTAAGTCCCACCCGGCCAGAGCCCCACTCAATTTACCCCTGCTTCTGCCTCTGTGGTACTGTCCCTCACTGCAGGAGCCTCAATCTAGGCCCCACCCCTTCCCTCCCCCACGGACTGACCTGCTGGGCTGGGGCGCGCATGTGCATGCATATGGGCACTCAGCCCCCAACCCCAGCCTCAGTTTGATTCCAAGAGGCTTTGAGATCTACTGCAAGAGGCTCCGAGATCTACAGGAGATTGAGATCCACCGGTTGGTGACTGCTGGTCTATGGGAACTACCAGTAATCAAGACTAATAACAACATTACTGTTAATAAAATCAGCCATTTTGTTACACTGGCCACAAAGTATTAAAGAGCTGCTTTCCACTCCGATGTCCACAACAAGAAAGCATGAGAGAAAAATAATACCTTAAATTATCATAAATAATAGAAGAGAGCTCATCACAAAAGATTTTTAAAAAATCTAAGCCAAAAATAGGAGGAAGGGGATAGCATCAGGCTAAACCACAGCTTATCACTAGATCAGTAATAAATGGTAATGACAAATGGTCACAAGGGTATCAATCAAACGTGTTCTCTTGGGTGGGTTATACCCACCTGGAATAAGGCTTGAGAGTACATCTTTTTTAACACACACACACACACACACACACACACACACACACACACACACACAGCCTAGGGACAGACATTCAAAAAGCCTGAGCCTGAATCAATTCAATCTTTGCAGGCTAGTCTAATCTGCCTAGGCTGAACCAGCTTGCAACTGTACAGACATTCCCTCTGGACTGAGGAATGCAGGCACATGCCTGCAGTGCCTCAGGACAGAAGCCGGGAGGGCGAAAACTAAAGCAGCCCTCCCTTCCCTTCCACAATGCTGACCTAAGGTGGGGGTGTGGCCAGGCCCTGGCAGGACACTTTGATTAAGGAGGGGTGTAAATCCTCACCCTGCCTGCACTGACCCAGGCTTTTCTCCGCTTGCTTCTTAAGGGGCGGGAGTGTTGCCAGCCCCCAGCCCCAGGGTAGCACTTTAAGGAAAGGGTATGTGTGCAGTGCATGCATCTGTTGATGATATTGAGCTTTTCTATCTCCTTCTCCCTGCTTCTTCATACTGTCTGCAAACTTGACAGGCAAAAGAGCCAGCAAGGAACTGATTAGCAAGGAGCCAGGGGAGGGGCACTCTGAAGTGCTTTGGGTTAGAGTGCAAGGCAGTCGAGGGGAAAGGGACTTAATGGTGGGAGTCTACTACAGACCTCCCAACCAGGGAGAAGAGCTTGACCAGGAATTCTTGGGTCAGCTCACAGAGGTAGTGAAGGCTAAGGATGTGGTAGTCATGGGGGACCTGAATTTCCCGGACATCTGCTGGGAAGAACAGTCAGCCAGGTCTGAACGCTCATGTAGGTTCTTGGCCAGAGTGCAGGACCTCCATCTAACCCAGTAGGTGCACAGCCCCACCAGGGGGGACGCCTTGTTGGACCTAGTGCTGGCCACGGGTGATGACCTGGTGAGGGGGCTGCAGGTGCTCGACCACCTGGGCGACAGCGATCATCGCCTGCTGGAATTCACCATCCAGCGCAAGGTGGCAAAGGCACGCAGTAAGGCAGCGGCCCTAGATTTTAGGAGGGAAGACTTCAACGAGTTAAGGAGGATAGTTGGAGAAGCGCTGAGGTCCCGGGGAGGAGGGGAGCCAGGTGTCCAAGGAGAGTGGTCGCTCCTTAAGGAGATGATCCTCCAAGCCCAAAGGAAGGTAATCCCAACGAGGATCAAAGGGAGCAGGAGAGCACACAAGCCTCTGTGGCTCACCAAAAGAATCCGGGAATGTCTCTTTGCTAAAAAGGAGGCTTATACCCAGTGGAAAGAAGGGGTCATCACCAGGGAGGGCTATTCTGTAGTTGCTCGGGGATGTTGGGGGGTAGTTAGGAAGGCCAAGGCAGAGATGGAACTGGGACTGGCTTCCCAGATTAAGGACAATAAGAAGTCTTTTTTTAAATATGTAGGGGGTAAAAAGAAGGTCCCGGGTAATGTGGGGCCCTTGCAGGACGACATGGGTAACTTGGTCGTCACACCAGACGGCAAAGCTAACATGTTTAATGATTTCTTTGCCTCCTTCTTCCTAAGTAGGGACCAGAACAGCCACCTCCCTGCTGGGCCCCCCTCGGGCCCCGGGGGAGGCACACCTGGGCCACGGGTTAGCGAGGATTTAGTTAGGGAGCTTCTGGAGGGGTTGGACGTATTCAAGTCAGCCGGCCCGGATGATCTCCACCCTAGAGTTCTAAAGGAACTGGCCGAGGTCATTGCAAGTCCCCTGGCACAACTTTACGAGCACTCATGGTGCTCTGGTGAGGTATCGGAGGACTGGAAGAGGACCAACGTGGTCCCCATCTTCAAAAAAGGCAGGAAGGAGGAGGGAAACTATAGGCCGGTTAGTCTCACCTCGATCCTAGGCAAGCTGTTTGAGAAAATTATGCTGGCACACATCCAGGAGGGGCCAGCAGGGGACTGCATGCTTAGGGGCAACCAACATGGGTCCATCAGTGGAAGGTCCTGTCAGACCAACCTGGTGGCCTTTTACGATCAGATCACCAGATCATTAGATGCAGGGGTAGCAGTGGATATAATCTTCCTGGACTTCTGGAAGGCTTTTGACACTGTCTCTCACCCTGTTCTCATTAAGAAACTGCGGGGCTGTGGTGTAGACACCCACACAGTCAAATGGGTTGCCAACTGGCTGGAGGGCCGCACCCAGAGGGTGGCAGTGGATGGGTCCTTCTCAACCTGGAAGGACGTGGGCAGTGGGGTTCCGCAGGGCTCGGTCCTCGGGCCCGCACTGTTCAACATCTTCATCAGTGATTTGGATGAGGGGGTAAAAAGCACCCTGTTCAAATTTGCTGATAACACTAAGATGTGGGGGGATATGGGAACACTGGAAGGATGCAACAGGCTACAATCAGACCTAGACAGGTTACAAGGGTGGGCGGACGAGAATAGGATGGGTTTCAACACAGACAAGTGCAAGGTGATGCACCTTGGGAGGAACAACCGGCACCATACCTACAGGTTGGGGAACTCCCCTCTTATCAGCACAGAGGCGGAAAGGGATCTGGGGGTCATCATTGACTCCAAGATGAACATGGGCCGGCAGTGTGGAGAGGCAGTAAGGAAGGCCAACTGCACCTTGTCATGCATCCCCAGATGCATCTCCAGCAGGTCCAAGGAGGTGATCCTCCCCCTCTATGCGGCACTGGTCAGGCCGCAGCTGGAGTATTGCGTCCAATTCTGGGCACCGCACTTCAAGAGGGATGTGGACAGCATGGAGAGGGTCCAGAGGAGGGCCACTCGTATGATCAGGGGGCAACAGGGCAGGCCCTATGAGGAGAGGCTGCGGGACCTGAACCTGTTCAGCCTCCACAAGAGAAGGCTGAGGGGGCATCTTGTGGCCTGTTATAAACTAGTCAGGGGGCATCAGCAGGCATTGGGGAAGTCACTGTTTCCCCGAGCACCGCCAGGAGTGACCAGGAATAACGGTCACAAGCTGGCAGAGAGTAGGTTTAGGTTAGATATCAGGAGGCGCTACTTCACAGTCAGGGCGGCTAGGGTGTGGAACCAACTTCCGAGAGAAGTGGTGCAGGCGCCTACCCTGGGGGTGTTTAAGAGGAGGTTAGATCAACATCTTGCTGGGGTCATTTGACCCCAGTATTCTTTCCTGCCATGGCAGGAGGTTGGACTAGATGATTTGCTCAGGTCCCTTCCGACCCTACAAACTATGAAATTATGAAACTATGATAACACAGCATTTATCAGCCTATCAATGAAAGAAAAGCCTCTCTTATTAGTTCAAGATATTCTTAAACAGCTTTTCCCAAGGAAGGAATGGAGGGACATCCCAGCTGACCTGTTGATTAGCTCCAAAGAGCCCTAAGTGGACACTGTTCTGTCTGCCTGTTCCAGTGAAACTGGAGACACCCACAGACAGACAGCTCTCAGCATTAGCTAGCATACCACATGCCAAGGGTCCGTGGGGCTAGGGTCCATGCTGTGGGAGATGGGAGGGAGGAAGGAGGAGATCCTTACTTGGGCACTGTGGGGAGGAGGGGGACAGGGGGAAGCCAGGCAGACCCTGCTGTGCCTGCTGTCTCTGCAGGAGCTCTGGCTAGGGAGCAGACAGGTGGTGTCAGCCCTGTTCTCTGGAGCAGACAGCCCAGCCCAGCCCACCCAGCAAAGCATCTGGGATGCTGGGAGACTCTGGTTTAACTTAAACCAGGAAGGGGTCTGGGACAGACATTGCATAAAATGGTTTGACCAAATCTGTTAAGTCTGATACTACATTCAACCAGGTTTATCTTAAACCAATTTCAGTCATTTTGAAACTGGTTTATGTGCACTGAACTTATGTTCTGTTACAGGTTTAAGCCGCTTTCTCATCACTTAAACCAGTTTATATGCAATATCTGTCCCTAGGCACACAGACACACACACACACACTTTTACAACTGTATTAGCTTGTGATGCCAATGAAATTTGACTGAATTGAATCTACTCCTGGATCAAGTAATGGCACTCATCTTCTTTCCTTAAAGACTTGCCTATTTAATTGGAACTGGATTGATGGACAGTTCCAAGAAGCCAGCCAGGACTTAATGCTCTCATTTCAGGGTCACCAGCAGATTACCACCATCCAGATATATCTTTGAAGAAAATTTACAGTGACACTTAGTCTGGATGCACTATATTGTTGACCAAGAAGAATTATGAGCTGGGCTAATTACAAGCTTAGATTTCATTTCTGTGTACTTTTAAAAAATAAGTTAAAGCAAAACTTCACCCATTGCAGTTAATTTCAATTGGATTTATATCATTTCAGTTTAACTATGTGTCTCTGAAAATAGCTTGATATGAACAAAATCAGGTTCAGATACTATAGTCCCTATCCAAAGCAAATGCATCAGACATCTGCTATCTTCTCTAGCCACTTTTTTCTTTTATGTGGGGCAAACATTTTCCATTTACAGAACTTAACTCCCCAGAGACAAGTAGTGATGACAATAAATACTAGAAACCCACCCTATATCTGGTGAAATGCCTGAAAAGATAAAAGTGCTCAAACATCTTGTATCTCTTTATTAAAAGCAGCCTCCTTGAGATGTTCAACACTGAGCACTTAGGTTGTTTGTCAGGTCTTTTTATATTATTATTCTGGATCCTGGTTTTCTCTGATTTAAAAAAAATCCCCAATTTTCAGTTAAAAAAAGTAACCCCAAATCCACATTTTTCCATGATTTAAATGAAACACCACTATATATATACAGTAAAATCTCTGTTTTCCAGCTTCCCTGGGGTAAGGGGATTGCTGGTTATGGAAAAATTCTGCTAATCTGAAAACCCTTGGCAGGGGGTTTCAGATAACGTGGAGCAGGAGGGAGGGTGTGCGGGGCTGGGGGTGGCAGTGGCAGCACAGAGTGGTGGTGGCTGCATGTGAACCTTCCCTCCTCTCCACCAGCATCTGACCAGAAATTCTGGTTAATGAAAGTTCCGGTTAGTTAAATGCTGGAAAGTGGATATTTTACTGTATACAGTACATTACAGTGTAATGTACTCTCTCTATATAGTGGTGTTTCATTTAAATTATGGAAAAATGTGGATTTGGGGTACTTTTTTTAACTGAAAATTGGGGATTTTTTTAAATCAGAGAAAACCAGGATCCCTGATTATTATTCTTTGTAATGTGTCAAAAAACTACAAAAGAAAAAGTGAAGTAAACAAAGCGGCTAGACCAACGGGCTTCCAATTTGAGGAAGATTTGCAAAAAAGGAAATAGGAAAATATTTTAGGCAATTTTAGTATAAAGGAATCATGGAAAAAAGTATTTGGACAACACTTAACAATTTCTTGGACAACACTTGTTCATTACGCTTTATTCACTTTTACCTCAATGACAGGATATTCTATCTTCCCCTCAAGTACTGTGAAATAATTTCTACCCTGGCATGTTTCAAATAAACTCCACAAAACTGTCAGTTTCAAGGTTGACTGATTTGTGGCTCAAAAGGGAAGGAAAAAAATACAGTGCAACAAACATGGATTTCTGAAGAGGTTCACATTTTCCTTAAGGTCTTCTAAGAATCCTCAATATACTTCTGATTATACAACTATTCTGGCACACAGTACTGCAATTTCAAAACATTCAACAGAACCACACGCTTTTTTAGTAGATGGGGAAAAATGATTAATTTACATTAGTTAAAATCTTCTTTAGTAATCTAGAGAGTTTCAGTTAGGGTATAATTTCACCCCAGCCAGCGGATGAAGCCAGAATAGCTAAGATTTTTGATAGCACATAAAAGCTTTGTTAACCCCCAGAATTCAATTGTAGTTTTAAAAGCATCACTAACAAAATAGAAGTTTAGCTATAATTACAAAACTAAAGTTAGTCTTAACAAAGGTATTTTGCAAATTACTCCACGGAAGGAGTGGTCTGGATTTGCATAAAATATCTTAAAGCAGAGAAATTAACAGCTAAGTGCAGTCTCTCCTTCTCTCCTCAATATGTAAGAGTCCGTACTTGTGATGTCTCAGACTGGTATAAAGAATCTAACTTTTAGGACTGGGTTAGTACTGTATAGTTGACCTGCAAAACCTGTATCCAATTACATATATATAACATGCAATAGGCAAACCAAGTTCTTGGTGAAGATGTGTGTAGTCCCTTACCTGGTAATTTCCAGGCTGGGTATTTCAGGCTGTTCATGAGAAACAGGTCATCTTAATCATCAGTGACTGCTGAGACAGTTACCATTTCTCCAGGACAACAATATTCTTTGTAGAGAACTGAAGAGTGATTTTGAAGCAGTTTCCCTTGGTCCACTGATTCAATCTCAAAGAACTTGTTCATTATTCAAGAATATTTAGTGATGAACAACAGTATCTAAGGCCCGGGTCCAAAAAAGGGAGTTGGGCCTCATGGCACTGAGTATGACAGCAATTAAAAATTAAAAGGTGCTGGCTCTAGAAGTGGGATTCACAAGCCCAAGTTGGGAGCCTAAATTCCTTGTATTTTAAAAGTGAGAAATAAATACTTCGGATTGAGTTAATCACCACTAAGAATACTGAAGACAGGGAACTATCCAAAAAGCCACTCCTCCATTTCACAGACTGAAATTCTTACCTAAACCTAGGCACCTAAATCATCACTTTGTATAAGACTGGTTCACTTTGCTACTGGTATAACATTGTGCAGTTGTTCCCAGATACTTTAGACCAACAGGCTACTGTCAATTTTCAAAATTTCTTATGGACCCCCATGTACCGCGATCACACTTTTAACTGAAAACATTGTGAGAAAGTTTCTTCAGGGAAAAGGAGAAATTTAGCCCTAGGCTGAGTCCAGCAAAAGAGTTGTGTGTTCTTCACACCCTCAGAGTAGGGTCTAAGTGCTCACAAGCCCTGTTTTGGCCTTCTGCACAGGGCTAAATTTTATTCTCAGTCAAATGCCCAGCAGGTTTGAAATATCAGGCCATTATGTTTTTATGATGGTCCTTGGCCCATTTCTATAAGGTACTTATAGAATCACAGAATCATAAACGATTAGGGTTGAAAGGGACCTTGGGAGGTCATCTAGCTCAACCCCCCAGCTCAAAGCAGGATCATCCCAGCCAAGGCTTTACTGAGCCAGGTCTTAAAAATCTCCTGTGATGGAGATTCCATAACCTCACAGGGTAGCTTATTCTAGTGCTTTACTCCCCTCCTAGTGAGAAAGTTTTTCCTAATATCTAACCTAAACTTCTCTTGGTGCAACCTCTGATTATTGCTCCTTGTTCTGTTATTTGCCATCACTGAGAACCATCTAGCTTCATTCCCTTTGTAACCACCTTCAGGTAGTTGAAGGCAGTTATTATATCCCCCCTCAGTCTTTTTTTCTCCAGACTAAATAAGCCCAGTTCCCTCACTCTCTCCTCCTTAGGGTGCCTCAGCCCCCTAACCATTTTCACTGCCCTCCAGTAGACTCTCTCCAATTTGTCCACATCTGTTTTGAAGTGTGGGGTAGAAAACAGGACAAAATACTCCAGATGTGTTCTCAGTGCCGAATAATCAACTTCCCTCAATCTGCTAACAGTGCTCCTACTAATGTAACCCAGTATGCTGTTAGACTTCTTCACAAGGGCATGTAATAACTCCTCTTAAATTCCTTTAGTTTACTAATTCCTTACTAGACTGAAGAGCCTATTTTTCTGTTAATAATAAATGTTTCTGTTGGAGCTGACACTCCTTGGCAACAGCTGTCCTATGGTTAACCTCTTCTATGGTTTTCTTTTCTCATCTCCTGTGACCAATCACCTCTTTTACTTTTTCTACCAGATTGTTTTTTTGAACTTTTCTCCTCTGTCCCTAGTCCTGCTTCCTTGTACTATCTCTCAGTTCTCTTTAACATTTAACATGGCCTTGAGGACCACAGTTTTTCAGCTGCTGACCAAGGAAGTACAGTTGTAGGACTTCAGCCTGAAGGACTTAAACCTATACCTTCCACGTCTCAGGAGACTGCTCTAACCATGAGACTACAGGTAAAATTAGGATGGAGGCCCCCCACCCTGCCTACTGAAGTTGGCCCATTGGGCAAACAAAAGTGCAAAAATCATGGGACCAGGAGAGCAAGCAAGAGGAAGCATGACTATAATCCTGTGATAAGAGGTGCTCACTTCAGATGTGAGAGGAGCCTTGGGTTCTGGCCCCAAAACTGTTTACCAATTTTTTGTTAAAGATTGTGCATGCTGCTGAGAATCACATTGTATTGTAGGCTCCCATGTAGCACTTAACTGAAGATAAAAGACTAAAGGTAGAGAGTACCAGTAAGTTTCCTGATGCTGCTGTGGTCTGAACAGCATGGGCCTGGGCCAGAGGAAATATGAATGAGACTGTCCTGCCCTGTGGCAAGTTTTCCCCTGCCACCCAGCCTAATTTTTCCTCCCCTAAATTTCATTCCATGACTTCTGCTGTAATTATCTTATTACTCTTACTGTTGGTCCTGTTCTAATCCCCTTAACTATGGAAAACACTTTCCCCCACCTTCATCTATACATAATTCAAGTATCTGTAGATTTTATAAATCTATGCAAACATAATTCAAAAGTATTAATGTGAATTTAAAAAACTGTGGCAAACAAAATCAAATATTTGTCTACATTGCAGTGTACTGTATATGATCAATGTTATGCTTGAGGAAGAACTTAAACTAAGGAATATGGAGTGGACATCACAATGCTTGGTATAGGAAGTCAGAATCTGACAGATACTTAAACTACTGAGAATCAGATTTTGTTTCTCTAATTTACTGTTTCCCAAACTTGAACATACTACTATGAAAGCTTGAGACTAGGTCATTTGTAAAGACAGTGTTCCATATATGATAATAGTTGTGCTTGAATGGTAAAGAGAAAATACTAAGAACATATACAAATTATAGACTAATCTCTCTTTGGTACCAACTTTTATAGCAGTACAGTACTATACTTGCATTGAAAAACATGGAGAGACCAGGATGACAGGTGCCATTTTAATACCAGAAACGCAGATGCTTTAAGAAATGTATGCCTATATAGTCATAGCCTATTGTGACCCGTGGTTCTGCTGGGAATGGGAAACTTTTAACTTTCTGTAGTCTCTCCGAATGGAATGGACAGTTCTTATTTATTTACTAACAAATTGCCTGTCAGGAATGACGGGAAGGCAGGTGAGGACGGAGCACTGCTACCCACAACCCCATGCCATCGCCTCCTAGGAGCAGGGTGGGGGGAAGCTTGCCCCACTGTTTCCTCCTCGGCCAGCACCCTGTGCTGTCGCCTCCTCCAGGAAGCAGGACCCGGACAGGGGGTGCCCCCCGCTCTGTCCCCACCATCATGGTGGCGGCTCCACTGCGCCACCACCGCCTCCTGTCTGGAACGCTCTTGGAGCACTCTGATTGGTTGTTTCAGTCAGCATTGTGACTGGCTCCAAGACACCTGATCAGAGTGCAAATAAAGCATTACAGACAGACAGACAAAGGCTTTTATCATATTAGAATTCAAAGATCATTTTCTTCATCATTAAAAATCCTTAAGATTAATATTTTACCTGCAAACAATGATCAAACTGGTTTCTAGAGAATAAATAACTTAAAGCTGATTTATATCTTTAATTTCTAATGTTAGCTTTGCATGTAATAAGGAAAACCAAAATTGTTGCTATGGCATTTTCTCATTTGTACTGTGGACTTTAACAATTTTTTCTGCAGAACACAGTTTCACAAAAGAGGAAAAAAAAATCAGACTCGTTATGATAGTGAAATTTAAAAAGCGCCATATGTGAATACCAGGAGCAATCTTCTGCTCATAAGCCATTTCCTTTCTACAATTCTTTCTCCATTTTCTAGCATCAGAAAGTTACACCCTGAAACAATACCTTGCCTTTTGTTTATTCAGAAATTAAATCAGAAAATAGCAAGATAAAATATGATTTGCTTTACCTGTAATGCACTGAAACTGTCCATCTTCTCTTCTTATTGTAAATGCTTCCCCTGGATTAACTTGCACCAGAATAACCTTGAAAATAAGAAGTTGTTTAAATGGTTATAGTGGAATATGTTGTATAACCTAGTGCACCTGACAGGCCAGCTTCCTTCTTAATGCACAGATTCTTTACCACTTCTTACTGCTTGCTGTCTTTTTCCCAGACAGAAAGAAGCTAAAGTTAACATATAAGTACACGTGACTTAAGTATAGATGCTTCCTATAAGCAGGGATCCTGGTTTTCTCTGATAAAGAAAAATCCCAAATTTTCGGATATAAAAAAGTAACCCAAAACATGTACAAACACACACACAAACACACACATTTGGTGTTTTGTTTTTATATATATTCTAGAATGAATGACGGGCGGGGGGGAGTTGGGGATAGAGACACATGTCCAGCCCCATGGCCTCTGCCTGCTACTCTGGGTCCAGCCCTGCTTTCCCCCATCTAGTTATCGCTTCGGGTCCTGCCCCGCTCTCTCCCCCTCTGCCACTTTGGTTCCTGCCCCACTCCCTGCTTCCCTGCTGCCATTACAGGTACTGCCCTGCACCCCCCTCCTCCCACTGCCTCTCTGGATCATGCCCCAGTCCCACTTCTGCTCTGGGTCATGCTCTGCTCCATCCCCTGTTACTGCCACTCTGCGCACGGGGGTGTGTGGGGGTGTGGTGGCAGTGCAGGGGGTGGTGCTTGGCCACAGCCAGGGGAGTGGCCATGGTGCAGGGAGCACTCGCCAGCTGCATGTCAGAGTATAGAGGGGTGTGGCACACAGCCTCAGGGCGTGATGTGGGGCATGGCCACAGTGGGGGGAGCAACTGCCGGCTGCAGTTGCGTGGCGTGGGCAGTGGCCCCAGGGTGTGGTGCAGGGTGCATGGGGGGGGCGACGCATGGCCAGAGGGCATGCTGTGGGGAGTGCTCGCTGGCTGCGTGGTGTGGGGAGGGGCCCAGGGTGGTGTGATGCATAACCACAGGGAGTGGCGCGGGGAGTGGCCATGGCGCGGGGAATGCCTGCTGGCTGCGGCCACCTGGTGCGGCGCAGGGCTTGCAGAGGGGTGTGGCACAGGGAGCACCCACTGGCTGCGCCTGCATGGTGTGGGGAGCAGCTCTGGTGTGTGGCAGAGTGGGGGGCAAGGAGCACAGCTGTGTGAGACGGTGCCATGTGTCCACCGGGCGTGGTGTGGTGAGAACTTGTTGGCCACCTGGTGTGGGGCACAGCCCCAGAGTGTTGTACAGGGTGTGTGGGGTGGGGTGGTGTGCAACTGTGGTGAGTGGTGCAAGGAGCAGTCACAGTGCAGGGAATGCCCACCAGCTGCCCCCATGTGGTGCAGGCAACGGCCCTGGTGTGTGGTGCAGGACGTGTGGGGAAACATGGTATGGGGCATAGTGAGGGGAGGGCCTGATGGCTGCACCTGTGTGGCATGGGGAGTAGCCCCAGGGTATGACGCAGGACACATGGGGATGTGGCGAGTGGAATGGGGAACAGCCATGGTACAGGGGTGCAAGGAACGCCTGCCGGCCATGTAGTACAGGTAGTGGCCCCCCCGGCATGTGGCTTTGGGTATATGGGGCAGAGTGTGGGGGATGCTGTGGGGAACTCACTGACTCTGCATATGTGGTGTGGGGAGTGGCCCCAGCATGTGATGCAGAGCGTGCAGGGAGGAGTGGCACACAGCTGCATGGGGTGGTGCTCGGCCACAGGGTGTGGGGTGGGCAGCGGCCCCTGGCTGCATGGATGGGGTGATGCATAGACACAGTGCGAGGAGTTGTCAGGGCAGGGAGAGCACATGCTAGCTGCAGCCGCATAGGGTGGGACACGACCCTGCAGTGTGGCGCATGGCGTGCGGGGTTGTGGCACGAGGGGGAGTGGGCAGGGTGGCATGCCCTACCCTGTGGCCATGTCCTGCCCCACAGCTGCATACTGCGGTGGCTGCCTACCCACGCCCCCCCACACCCTGTGTGGCACCCTACTGTCACACACCATGTTCCCACACCTCATGGCTGCAGCCGCCCAATACTTCCCACACAGGAGGGTGTGGACTGTGGGAGGGGGGAGTGTGTGCGGGGAGCGCAGCCATTGTGTGTTGCAGCCGGTAGGCGCTACCCATGCAGTCATGCACCATGCCCCTGTCCCCTGCGTGACCTGTGTGGCCACAGCTGGCAGGCACTCCCTGTGGAGGAGGGTGTAGCTTCTGGCCTGAAAGGGTGGCAGGCCGTGCAGGGGGTGCACCCCACTCTGTGGTCATGTGCTGCAGCTGGCAGGCACTACCTGTGCCTGCTCTCCATGCGACACCCTATGGCTGCCTTGCCATGCCCCATGGCTGCAGTTGGTGGGCACTCCTGTGCAGCGCTGCCACAGGGTGCCACAGGCTTACTCCACCCTGCGGCCCTGTGCTGCACTGGCAGGCACTGCCCATGCTCCCTGTACCCACTCCCCGTGTGGCTCCCTGCGGCCACATGCCACGCCTCCCCTGCGTGCCACATGCCACGCCTATCCTCGCGGCTGCAAGCATAGCATAGCATAGCATAGCAGTGTGGCCCTCCTCACGCTCCGGGCGTCTCCCTGCACCACTTCCCACAGAGGGGAGCACAGCCTGGCCCCGACCACCTCCACCTGTATGTCTGTCTGTCCATAGGCTCTGGGTGGCACATGAACGGTTGGCCTAGAGCATTACGGACAGATAGACACACAGCTGGAAGTGCCACTTGTCTCTTTTGCAATAGTGCATTGAGAGGGGGATAGTTTGTGCTTGCTCTTGGATTTTTCTCAGAGTGCTCAGAAGGTATAGAGAGGCTCAAGGCAAGATAAGTGGAATATATATTAGTGGCATTTCATTTTAATCACAGGAAAATGTGGATATTTTTGGTTAAATTTTTATATCTGTAAATTGTTTCGGGTTTTTTTTTTCCCATCAGAGAAAACCAGGATCTCTGCTTATAAGACAATTTGAAAAAAACAAAGGTTAATGAAATAGCTGGGTGAAGCAGTAATTGTATAATTTGCTTTCTAGACTGCTGGTACAATTTAAAGAACCACTTTTCCATGTTAAAATAGTCTAACAACAACTATGATCTTTAACTTAGATGTTAATCAAAATATTATGCTAAGATTCATAAAAACATCTGCAATTCCTAATATCTGAATATTAATCATAACTGCTTGGCAAACAGTTTTCGGCACAAGGGAAATATTGTGCAATTTCCTTTTTTCACAGTACAAGCATGTTTGTACTTTTATTAATAGATAAAACATTATAAATAATGACAGAGTCAAAACACCAGATGTACAGTACCAAACAATATATGTATACTTTTAATTATGGAAACCTGTTTACTCATCCTAATGTTACAGAGTCAACTTGCTTTTCTATCAGTTGTACATGGCTTGATAACTGAAACAAACAGAAAACTGTACCAAAAACAGAAACTTCTAACTTCTTCAGCCTTTTGTATTGTAATTATAAGTGTACCTTCTTGTGAGGTAAACAGTTTCATAATTAGTGTACTAAAAGAAGCTAAATAAGATTCAAAACAGAAAAAGGAACAGAATAAGTATATTCCACAATTTTGTCCTTTGGCAAAATCCTTGGTTCCGTCTAGATCTGACATCTCTGTGCACCCAGTACAACATGTTTTAATGTATACAAATTATTAATGCCATGCATATTAAAATTTAAACTCCTAAGAAGTAAAAGTTAAACATTTATGATTTTTTTTTACTTTTATGGTGTAACAGAGGGCAGGAAATTAAAGAAACAAATAAAAAATGCCCCCCCCATCTGTTAATTTTAGTAATATTAAATATTCATATTAAACCTCGATATGCCACTTTGCTGAAAAACACCCTAGAGGACCAAAAACTAGAGAAGTATTTTGGTCAGTTTTCTGTCAAAGCAGTGGTATTATGATATAGGCAAAGACCTTACCTTCCAACTCCTTACTCGACAGTTAAGTTAGAACTACACCAGGTGGTTAATGCATCACTCTCCACTAATGAGTGCCTACTCTACCTTCTGCCTGACCTCATGCTAACTGGTTCAAAGATGTATGTTTTTTTGGGTTTTTTTTAAACTTACAGCCTTCTGCTGTAAGTTAATAGTAAGATATTAACAAAAACACATTTGATTTTAAAAGTCTGACTGAAATCGGTTCATAATTGTTTTGTACTCTTGGTACTTATATCATAAACCTACCAGTTTTTTAGTGGCATACAGTATTCTGGACCAGACAAAATAGAAATTGAGGCCTTGTCTCTCTCAAATAGTTTTTTCTTGTCTTTTTATAAAATCAAAGTAATAATTCCTTCCACCTCTATCTATTCCCCTCAAAGCAAACACACACCCATGCAGGCTACCTTTTTTGTATCTTGAAATAGGAAAAAGGAAGAACAAACTAAAAGACATTTTCCATGTCCCTGGGTTTACTTTACAAATGAATCATAGATCACATTTTTCATAGATCACATTTTTATCCAGATTCAAATGATAACTAATAAGAACAGCTGAAAATGGAGAGTTTTAAAATTTGGATTCCTTACTTTAGTGCTTATATATGATATAAACACTAAAGCAGGGGTGGGCAAAATGCAGCTTGTGGGCCAGATGTAGTCCACCAGGCAATTCGACCCGGTCTGCAGGGCCCCTAAAAAATTAATATTTATCTGCCCTGGCTGCCTGTCGTGTGGTCCTCGATGGCTTGCTGAAACTCAATAAGCGGGCCTGCACCCAAAATAATTGCCTGCCCCTGCACTAAAGGAAGAACTTAGACAAGGGAATATGGAGGCCCTACTTTTTTTTAAATCCTTCCTTTCATTGTTGTATGTTGTACAACTCTGTTACTGTTCAGAGAAAACTTGGCTTTTAAAAGCTGTTGTCACATAACACACCATCATCTCTTGATAAAAATTCAAATCTCTGATTTTACAATGAACTCCACTCTAAACAATGCTTCTTGGCTAAGTACAGACATTCAAAAAGCCCGAGTCTAAATTGATTCAATCTTTGCAGGTTAAAAATCGAACCTGTGTAGACTGAACCGATTTGCAAGTGAATAGACATTTACTTTTGATTCTGGAAATGCAGCCACATGCCAGGAGCTGGGTGCCAGGAGCAAACTGGGCGCACAGCTCCCATGGCACCAGCCCAAGCCACAGCTGACTGGGAAGGGCCCTGCCCCTGAGTCCCAGCCCTGTCATCTGCCCCTCTCGGCTAGGGCTGGGGTTTGGGCTCGAGGACTGAGCCAAGGTAAGCAACGGCAGTAGCGGGGCTGGGAGGAGAGGCTATGGAGGCTAGCAGCAGTGGTGTTATGGGGAATTGGGGGGCTATGGCTACCTCAAAATTCATCTTAGTCCCTGTAGCCACCCCTCCAAGCCCTGCCTCCACCTGCTCCACACAGGTTGCATCAGCTCTGCCTGCCCTGCTTCTGCCCACAGTGCAGCAGCTCCCTTTCAGCATTCCCCACCCCCAAGAAATGGCTTGCACTCCCTGGCCAGATGCCAGCTGGCATGGCCCCATAAGGCAAAGGGGGCAGGAGGGGGTTTACTCCCTCCTCCCTCCCCTCTCCCCCCAGGGACCCCAGTCAAGGTCTGCCTAGCTCAGCCTGTGCCCAGGCAAGCGTCAGAGATGGTGGCTGAGGCTGGCAGACCCCAGCTGTGGTCCCTTGTTGTGCATCTACAGATGCCTCAAAAGCAGGTCCAGGGAGGTGATTCTTCCCCTCTGTGTGGCATTGGTCAGGCCACAGTTGGAGTACTGCATCCAGTTCTGCACTTTAAGAGTGATGTGGCTAGCACTGAGAGGGTTCAGAGAAGGGCCACTAGTATGGTCAAGGGGCAACAAGGCAAGCCCTATGAAGACAGGCTAAAGGGCCTGAACCTATTCAGCCTCCACAAGAGAAGGCTGAGAGGGGATCTAGTGGCTGTTTACAAACTCACCAGGGGGCCAGCAGGAATTGGGGGAGGCTCTGTTCCCCTGGCCACCACCCAGGTTTACTAGGAATAATAGCCACAAATTGTTAGAAGGTTCAGGCTGCACATCTGACCCTAAGCACTATGATAGCATGCTGCCTTCTTGCTGAGGCTGGGACTGTCACCAAGAGACAAGCACCATACCTTCCACTGTGTCTGCACCCAAGGATGTCTTTTAAATAGCAGAAATGGATTACAGCTGTCTTGTCACCACTCAGGCTTTCTGTTTTAGGAGAATCTGAGAGAGCTCCTGGGTTGTATGTTGGGGGTGTGTGCTTAGCTGTATTACTGTCTTTGGGTATGTAAGTAGGTAAAGCATTTTTTTTTTTATTTTTATTTTTTAAAATCGGTGGTCCAGAGCTTGGCAGGGAAGGCACTACAGACATGGTCTGCTATGTGGGCTGGGAAACACTGAAGTGCTTTACAGCTGCTGACTGTTAGACTACAGACTGCGTGACTACCCTGTTAGATGGTGACTATTGCGCGAGTTTAGGCAGGTGCTGTTTTTCATACATTGCTCCCAGTTCCCGGATCCTGACCTCTAGTTCTGGTGATCCAGGTAGCAATGCTGCAGGGAAGCCTAACTTTCTCCTTGTCCTAGACCTACAGGAGGGGAACCTGCTGCATCTACAATGACAGTCCCTAGCAGGAAAAGTACATCCATGGCAGCATGAAATATGGGTAATACCCCAACTTCACCTTGCCCACTCAGTACTACTTGTTCCTTCTGCAATAGTGCATTGAGAGGGGGATAGTTTGTGCTTGCTCTTGGATTTTTCTCAGAGTGCTCAGAAGGTATAGAGAGGCTCAAGGCTGGGTAAGAGGAATAATCTGGTCCTGGTGACAAGGAGTTCTAGCCCTCAAATGGTGATGCCAGGGTGTAACATTTCTGACTTTACAGCCTAATAACATATCCATGTCACAGTCATTTTCAGTTTAGGCTGAGAGTTCTGTGATGGCATCTCTCAATCCTATAATCACTGAGGTCAGATCCTGTTTTCATCTGTGCTGATTGTGGGTTCTGTCCAGTAATTCAGTGCCATTTCCTAAGCAGAGAAGTCAGATCCCCAACTTTTAGAAGAGTGATACCTTTTTTCCTTTGCAGGATGGTACCTTCCCTTTGAAGCCACAAATTGTCTCTGGTTGGCCTTTGTTTTTGCGTTTGTCTTTGTTGGAGCAAAGGTCCTTGTTGGAGTAAAGAACTGGTTCCAAGCTGATGTCCACATCTGCTGGAACCAAGGCCAAGTGGTTATCTCTGCTAATGGGTGGAGCAGTGATGGCCATGCCAAAGGCTTTGGTGTACAGATGATCAATACTGATGTGAGCATCACAGGTATCATTCTCTGCTTTTTTATCATTGTTGAACCCAAGGGTACAGTGTGCTAGGAGGGAGATTCATTGAGAGTGATGCTTTAGGCTTTTTTGAATGTGGATGTCTCTGATAGGCCTGACTTCGACTAGAATTCCCACGAAGAAAGAAAAGGCACTTCTGTAGCCTAAGTATATTCCCTTTGTTGAATTATTAAAGGCCTTCTTTAAACAAACAATAGTGGCATGGGAGCATCTCTAAAGAAAAGATCACAAGAATCCTTTATAATGTCAAGTGTTAGATCACCTATATATGAGAGCTGGTAGCAACCTGCATAAAATCAGGGCAGCTTATTTTCCCATCCCATAACTGCCTCATTGGTTGCATCCACACATGCAGGCACATGCACTTGCAGCAGCTCAAGTATC
The DNA here is from genome assembly GCF_052110815.1 of Crocodylus siamensis. Lineage (NCBI taxonomy): Eukaryota > Metazoa > Chordata > Crocodylia > Crocodylidae > Crocodylus > Crocodylus siamensis. The sequence continues at coordinate 366,647,768 of NC_143395.1, read as the reverse complement.
AGCAGCACAAATTTGTGCCAGAGATTTGTGCTTCAGCACACATGCCTGAACATGCACCTTGGTGTGGGACAGTTTATGACATTTGGGGCAAACTGACCTAGCCCAGCTCCTCCCAGAGCTTCAGGCAGGGGCAGCTTGTGTTCGCCCCAGCAGTATAAAAACCTTCCTGGGCAAGCAGCTCAGGGCTACTTGCCTTTAGAAGCTTCTGAGGCCCAGCCAGTTGATATCTGCAGACACTAGCCCCTTGTACCAGTTGGACTGCTGAAGCAGCTCTAACTTAGAGTGGCCCCTGCACCCTCTACCCACTGCAGCAGTCTGACAGTGAGGTTGCTGTCTGGCTGTGACCGGTAACCACCTGCGACAGCATCTGCCCTCTTAGACCTGCAGCCCCAGGCCTGCATGCCTGCCAAACCCAGATGGGGACCGCATGGTCACCTGGACTGCATGGGCACTGGAGCAGAGGCACCTGCACCTCTGGGCCAGCTGCCAGTGGACCAGGGCTACACAGCTGGCCTTCGGGTGGCACTGCTAATCATGTCTGCTAGTGCCCTTGCTCTGCCACGTTGGCAGCTCTCAATCGGAAGATCTGTTTGTTGCAGTGACCCGTTGAAGCATGTCCTCCAGGCTGCAAATGGCCAGGAGGTCAGTCACCTCATCTGCCCTCCAGCTGGGTCCCTGGTGCTGGCCCTGGGCAGGCTCCTCTGCCCAGGTCCTGCCCTCGCCTCACCAGCAGGGATCCTGGTGTTCCCTGTTTAAAGACTGTAAATTCTCTGATTAAAAAAACACACATTCTCTCATTATAATACTCAAAATCCACATTCTTCTGAGATTAAAATGAAACACCATGAGAGAGAGAGAGAGAGAGAGAGAAATCAGCTGGGCAATTTTATTGATATATTCACAATTTTAAAGCAATTTGGAAGCCTACCAGTGCCTCGATCATCATAGTAAAATAAATTCTAAATATTTATACACTTTGGCGTTTGCTTTTGGTTGTTTTATCATAAAAAAAATACAAGATGCCCCTGCCCCCTTCACTCACCAGATTGTGGGGAAGAGCTGCAACTGGACCTGCAACTACTTTGTGTTGCTGAGCAGCACTGAAATGCCAGTGCTCTGCTCCTGCCCATGACCTTGCCCCTCACTCACAACCCATAGCCCTGCCAGTGCCCCTGACTCTTGACCCGTAGCCCCTGCCTGGCCCCTACTCACTCCTTCCCAGCAGCAGATCCCACCCAGCACCAGGACATTGGTCCAGCTGCAGCTATCCTACCTGATGCTTTGTGGCTCTGAGCAGTGACAGCCCTTGCTGTTCTGCTCCCTATGCCTGTGCCCAGGCCCTAGTGATCCCCATGCCATTCCTGGGAAGCCCTTGACTGGGGCTTGGGGACTGAGCTGGCCTCCCCCTGCACAGGCTGCTCTATGGGGACAGTGGGGCACCAAGCCTGGCTTTGGCAGCCCCTCCTACTTGGAGAGCTCCGTCATTCCCCACCTCTCTTATGCACACCCCTGCTGCCACCCCTGGCCCATCACATATGCACACAGACCCTGTTGCCACCTCAATTCCCCCTGCCATTCCTCATCCCTGTGGGCACATCCACCCCTCTCCCCAGCCCATGACACCCCACAAGTGGTTCCTGGGACCAGGAACGCCCCCCTCGTCCCAGGCTGGGGCTTAATGTCCCACCACCAATGTGGGCACAGGGCAGGGCTGCAGTGCGGCAGTTGCCCCTGCAGCCACAGCTCCCATCCCATCTAGTGGCTGGGCATGCAAGGTGTGAGATTTGTGAGGGGCATGTGGGTTTGGGGGGAGAAGGGGTATGGGGTTTGTGCGGGTGTGTGTGGGGTTTGAGGGATTTGTGGTATGGCTGTAGGCTTTGTGTGAGGGGTCACAGGGGAGACTGCAGGGGACAGATGGATCCTCTGCCCGCTCCTTTCCCCACCATGGCACACAGCCCCTCCCCCGACAGCAGCAGCAGCCAGCAGTGGGCCCTTGATGCACTCATGGCCTGCTGCAGGCAGAGACCCCCAGTGCTGAGACCCAGGGGCTACACATGGCATACAGAGACAGCCCAGCCCACTGGCACGTGCCTTCAGAACAGCACCAGGCTGGCTGCTGCTGCCACCCAGGGCTTCCAGAACTGCAGGCAGGAGCTGTGTCCACCACTGGACTGGGCTGGTTCCTGCCTCCATTGAGCTGGCCCAGTCTGATGGTGTGCAGGGCACATGGAAGCAGGAGCTGGTTCAGCTCGGTGACATGTGGCTCCTGCCTGCAGTGCTGGGCAGGTGATGGCAGAAGCCAGCCCAGTCCTACCTGAAGGCATGCACAGGTGGGTCAGACCAGCTCTGTGTACCATGTGTAGCCCTTCGGTCTCAGGTGGCACTGTGTGCCACCTGGGGTCGCTGCTTATCTTAACAGCATCTCCAGTGATAACAAAAAGCTTAGGTTAAATCTGAAAGCTGAATTTCTGAATTATAATGACATACTGGCTTTTAAAAACCTTTTGCATTTGGGAACAAGATTTCTCAAAGAAATGCTGCTGGGAAGTAGAGTATTAAGCCAACAGTTTAACTTTGCTTCATTTTAATTGCGACTGGAATTGTGATGGTGTTTTTGCACCTTTTATCTGTATTGAATTCACTCCAAATAGGAATATTTTGGAGGTATCCATAGTTGTGGCAATCATACAAAAAGGTTTCAAAATTATCCATCTCTGTAGAATTCAGCATTATAATACTCGATTTGTAGATAAAATAGTAGTAGAAAGGTACCTTTGTAGTACTATTTTATCTACAAATCAAGTTTTATAATACTGAATTCTACGGAGAGGTACCTAAAATTATTTTGACTTATTTCTTCCAGCTTTAGCAATACAGATTTAATTATATTTTGCTTTTTACTGCATCTTTCATCTGAATATCTAATATCTAGTGTAGCTTCATGATATCCCAAGGAAGCAGATCTTATCCCCATTTTGCACATGAGGAAACAGAGGTAGTATTAGTGCTCAGGGAGAATGCAATACTCAATCTAATTTGGTAAATTTATAGCAGAAGCAAGAATCTAAACTCAGGTCTTTGTATTCCTAGTTCTGTGTCTAAGGTACAGGTCTGTTTCTTCCTTCCTTTCCTCTGTAGGCTAGTTCTAAGTTCCCACAAAGGCTGAATTGTCAAGGTGACAGGTAAGGTCAAATAAGAATGAGATCTTACCACATACATAGTTTTAAGTTCTGAAGCAAAAAAGATAGGAAATTTTAAACTCTCACTGAATTGAATGCTGTACTGCTGTCAAATATTATAGCTATTATACACAACAATATTTCATACCTATAGAAGCATTTATTGAATTCCCTGCTCTCCAGTTGTCTGCTCCCTATAAATAATTTACCATATTATTGTTACAAATATATTGGTAATAGCAGGTATACATGCAGAGACATGGTAAGAAAGGGCTCTCTAGGACAGTGATTCTCAACCTCCTTACACTCAAGGCATCCCTCGAAAATGTCATCTTTTAGTTTTTACTCAGTTTTTGACTACAGAAAAATACTAGAACAATTCTTCTGTTACAAGAACTTGTAAAAATCATGGCAGGTCAGACTATTTGTGATACTATGGATACCTATTTAAAATCTCTGGGCTTATCTTGTGAAGCGTGTTTGCACACCTAATGATACTAACATTACCATGGTACTTCTGGTGAGTAGGCAGGGACGGCGACATGGGCCTGCACTGGCGAGGTCAATGTGTTTATGCAGTTGGTGCCGCCAGGCAGGCCTTGGGTTCCTAGATAATGACCCATGCTTTTGGGCGGGGGACTTGCTGGGGTGGGATGGGCTTCACCTCTCTCCTAAAGGCAAGCATGTCTTCTCTTCCAGGTTGGCTGATCTCGTACAGCGAGCTTTAAACTAGCCTCGCCAGGGGAGGGGGCCGCAGGAAGACGAAGAGACACCACCCAAGCAAGACAGGCGATAAATGCTCCCAGGTAAGAAACAGGGGTCCAGACAGTCTCCCAAATCGGGGGGTGGCACACACAGCTAGGCAAGGCCTTAAATGCCTATATACCAATGCTTGTAGTATGGGGAATAAGCAGGAGGAACTCACCCTCAGAATAGCCAGTTCAGACCCAGACATAATAGGGCTTACAGAAATGTGGTGGGATTCATCTCACGACTGGGCAGTTAGCATTAGGGGCTATAGGCTTTACAGGCAGGATAGAGAAGGAAGGAGAAGTGGGGGTGTAGCGCACTATGTCAAGGAGCGATACATATCCTCTGCCAGCAGAATGGGGTCAGAGGAGGGGCAAGCTGAAGTGCTCTGGGTCAAGATACAAGGGGGCTGTGGGGAGAGGGATCTAATGGTGGGGGTCTACTACAGACGCCCCAGCCAAGGGGAGGAGCTGGACTGGGAATTTTTGGGCCAGCTTGCAGAGGCACTTAAGGCGAAGGATGTAGTTGTCATGGGTGATTTAAGTTACCTGGACATCTGCTGGGAGGAAGTCAGCCAGGTTGGACTGATCCAGGAGGTTCTTGACTGAGATACAGGACCTCCACTTAATTCAGGAGGTGCACAGTCCCACCAGAGGAAATGCCCTGTTGGACCTGGTCTTGGCCACAGGCGATGACCTGGTAAGGGGCCTCCAAGTTCCTGAGCACCTGGGTGATAGCGATTATTGCTTGCTGGAATTCACCATCTAGCGCAGGGTGTCGAGGGCCTGCAGCAAGGCAGTAGCCCTAGACTTCAAGAGGGCCAATTTCAACGAGTTGAGATTAGTGGGAGAGGCGATGGGGTTCCTGAGAGCAGGGGATCTCAGTGCCCAAGATGAGTGGTCATTCCTTAAGGAGACAGTAGTCAGGGCCCAAGGGGTGACCATCCCAACAAAAAGCAAGGGGGGCAGGAGTGCCCGAAAGCCCCCCTGGCTCACCAAGGGTGTATGGGAATGCCTGATTGCCAAAAAGGTGGTGTACAACCGGTGGAAGGGGGGTACTATCTCTGAAGAGGAGTATACCTCCTCTGCTTGGGCATGTAGGGGGGCTGTCAGGAAAGCTAAGGCGGACAGAGAGCTAGGACTTGCGTCCAAAATCAAAGATGATAAAAAGTCCTTTTTCAAATATATAGGAAATATATGAAGAAAGCACCGGGAAATGTGGGGCCCCTGCAAGATCCTCTGGGCAATCTGGTGGTTGCGCCAGAGGAGAAAGCAGACCTCTTTAACCAATTCTTCACCTCTGTTTTCTTGGGCAGGGACCGGGACTTCCCCACTGTGATGCAAGACGGACTCGAGGGGAACGCCTCCAGACCGCAGGTTGGGGAGGACTGGGTTAGAGAGCTTCTGGAAGGGCTGGACGTGTTCAAATTAGCGGGTCCAGATGCTCTCCAACCCAGGGTGTTGAGGGAGCTAGCAGGGGTTATAGCAGGGCCCTTGGCAAGGCTTTATGAGTGCTCGTGATGCTCAGGCCAGGTGCTAGATGATTGGAAGATAGCCAACATGGTCCCCATCTTTAAAAAACGGAGGAAGGAGGACCCAGGCAACTATAGGCCCATCAGTCTTACCTTAATCCTAGGGAAACTCTTTGAGAAGATCATCATGGAGCACATCTGCGATGGGCTGGCCTCAGGGATGATGCTCAGGGGCAACCAGCATGGTTTCATTAGGGGCAGGTCATGTGAGACCAACCTGATTGCCTTTTATGATCAGGTCACAAAAGCACTGGATGCAGGTGTCGCCATGGACGTAGTCTTTCTGGACTTCAGCAAGGCCTTTGACACCGTCTCCTACCCCATCCTCATTAAAAAACTAGGCGACTGTGGCATTGATGCCTACACAGTCAGATGGATTGCAGATTGGCTGACAGGTCGCACTCAGAGGGTGGTGGTAGACGAGTCATGTTCGACCTGGGGAGAAGTGGGCAGTGGAGTCCCCCAGGGCTCGGTCCTTGGGCCCACACTGCTCAATCTCTTTATCAGCGATTTGGACAACGGGGTGGAAAGCAACCTGTTTAAATTCGCTGATGATACCAACATTTGGGGTGAGGTGAGCACACTAGTAGGGAGGGAAAGACTGTAGCAAGAGCTGAATAGGTTGCAGGGGTGGGCTAACAAAAACAGGATACGTTTCAATACTGAAAAGTGCAGGGTGCTGCACTTGGGCAGTAGTAACCAGCAGCACACTTATGCGATGGGAAACTCCCTTCTTGAGAGCACGGAGGCAGAAAGGGATCTTGGAATCATTATTGACTGCAAGATGAATATGGGCTGACAATGCGAGGTCACGGTTGGCAGGGCTAAGTGGACCTTGTCGTGCATCCACAGGTGCATCTCAAGCAGGGCCAAGGAGGTGATCCTCCCCTTCTATGCGACACTGGTCAGGCCACACCCAGAGTACTGTATCCAGTTCTGTGCACCCCACTTCAGGAGGGATGTGGACAACATTGAGAGGGTCCAGAGGAGGGCTACCCGCATGATCCGGGGACAACAGGGCAGACCCTACAATGAGAGACTGCGGGACCTGAACCTGTTCAGCCTTCACAAGAGAAGGCTGAGGGGGGACCTGGTGACCCTCTCTAAACTCACTAGGGGGGACCAGAAGGGTTTGGGAGAAACCTTGTTTCCCCTTGTGCCCCCTGGCATAACAAGGAATAATGGCCACAAGCTGTCGGAGAGGAGGTTTAGATTAGACATCTGTAAGAACCACTTCACAGTTAGGATGGCTAGGATCTGGAACCAATTTCCAAAGGAAGTGGTGCTGGCTCCTGCCCTGGGGATCTTTAAGAAGAGTCTTGATACCTACCTGGCTGGAGTCATTTGAGCCCAGTTTTTCTCCTGCCCAGGCAGGGGGTCGGACTTGAAGATCTACAAGGTCCCTTCCGACCCTACTTCTATGATTCTATGAACATTGTGTAGCACTCTGTTGTGCCGTTGACAGAATCTCAGAGCAACCCAGGATGCCATGGCAGCCTGTTTAAGAATCACTGCTCTAAGATGATCCTAATAACCTTAAATCAGGACAATGGGCAGGAGTTAACCAATTTTTAAAAGTATAAATTTAAATATTCAAATTCTTCATCCACCACCATTCAGTGCAGTAAGTGGCACAGGAATTAACATATTCATGTTTATACATATGCAGTTGAGCAGGCAACTCTGGCGGTGGATTAAGGAACAATGCAAAAAAACCATCAGCCTACTGCATTACTTTAGTGATGTGCCTCTACTGTAATTATGAAATAAAATAATGGAAATTACTTATCAAATTATTTGATAACATGTCAAACTACCTGATTAAGCAATTAATCCGTTTTTTTCTGTAGCCCCTCAATCAGACCTTTTCTGCCTCAGTTAAGCCCAATTTCTCAACTCCTTCCCTCTTACTTCTTACCAGATTCCCTGCTTAGCTTTGGATCAAATGAACATACAGAAAACAAAACATTTCTTACTCAAAAGAGAAGATATTTCCTCAACTCATAAAGTGACACCTATAGTATCAAATTAGCCCCAAGAATGGACTGATATCTAAGCTGTGGTAACAGTTTGACTCAATTTTAAGACTGAACTGCAAGATATCCAAGCAAATAGTACCGGTTTCCCCTTCATTTTTTATTTTAATCATGCAAGCCTACTATCATGATTCATATGGAAAGAGACTCCATCTACCTGGCAAGTTTTACCTACTTCAAGTATAAAAAAGGAAGAGCCTTGCACAACCAGCGCTGATTCAAAACAAGACAGATACATTTCTGATGAACCAGAGAATGACAGGGACTTACTTTTCTGTTGAGAACAAAATTAAAAACATTCCTGGATTACTTAACCTCACTTTATATAGGGTCTGCATCTGAAAAAGAGACACTTAGATGGGAATATTGTACTTTCTGAAAACCAAGATATCTGCAGGTATTTGGGGTTTTTTTTTGTTTTGTTTTTAGTAACTTCTGAATGACCTGTAAGATCAGACTAACAATTTCTTGGGTGCCAAGTCAAATTGGGAGATGAATGCTTTCTCCATTTTAGAGTCTAAAGAAATGGACGCGAAGGACAAAAACTGCTGAAGTAAGAGCAAGGCTGCAAGTACAAGGCTATAAACAGGGAAATACCGTAAGAGCAGTAGTTCAAACCAGTTGATGAAATCTTGACTCCACGGATTTGATTTGATTTTTTTAACAAAACAAATCCCTTTCAGCACACAATAACTAAGAATGACAAAGCGAGGTAGTCTGAATGACAAAAGCCGCAATGAAAGAGATTCCATTATAAGGAGCTTTGGTAATGATAATTTACTGTCTTTTACCTAATAATGACCATGGCATTGTATCTCCTAAATAGGACAGAATGTGAGAGAAAAATATGACTGATTCATGCACTCAAATTTCAAAAGGCCCTATCTTAAGGCAAAAGAGTGCAATTTTTCAACTGTGCTAGCTTAAGTAGTTGTAAAGAAAGATACGGTTAACTTGAATTTTAGCTTAGGGGTGAAGTGGGGGAAGGAATCCAAGGTATAAAATTGTCATCTGCTTCAAAGAGATTAGTTTACATTTTATCTAAACCCTGAAAAGCCCAAATAGCTTGACCAAGCAAACACCACTGAAAAAGTCAAATTATATTGTCAATAAAGGATTTCTTTGGGTGATATCTTTTGAGTCAACTGCATTTAGTCTAATATGCAACTGGTCCAATAAAAAATATCACCCAAAGAAATCCTTGCCTCTTACATGATTCCTGGACCATCATCACTACATCATCACTCTAACATTACCACAACACAGAAGATATTGAAATCCACCACTTACAATGGAGAATCCACAACCTGAAGGAGAAAGAAGCCAGACTACACAGCAATGTCATCTTCCTAACCCTGTGCAAGAAATATGACACCATCCCACAGGGATTCATAACCTGAAGCCCTTCAGTTACACAACTACATATATGAAACACAACTATGTCAGAGAATTTCAGAAAAACTGAGAAACCAACTTCTTCACCTAACCTACTCCAGAAGTAACAGGACATACTAACTTATACTATTAAACCAGGGCTGCTCAATCTCCAACTCATGGGCCAAATGTGACCCACAGAGCCTGTGGGGCTGCCCACAGAACAGGAAATTTAGTGGCAAAGTAACAGCAGCAAAAAAATACTGCCACCCCTTCACTGCCAAATTCCCAAACCCCACAGGGATGGATCAGAGATTGCTCTGCTCTGCTCCCTTCCCTTCCCCTCCTAGGTTGCTGGATCAGCGCTGGGCCACTCCCCCTCCAGCCCCCTCAGCCAGCCTTTCCACTCCAGGTACCAGATGAGGCCTACCAGACAGTTGGAGCCTGCAGGCAGACTGAGCACCATTCATCTGGCCCGAGGTAGAAATAGGTTGGGCACCATTGCACTAAACTAAGAAATATTAATCTGGGGACATTCCTCACTACTGTGCAACAGACCCAAATATACTACCAAAAATACCTGATGACAGGCAGCTAGCGTAAGAAGAAAAAGTGATATCAATTCCACTTCAGACAGCACACCCACAATATAGGAGGGAATCAACAGAGCAGCACCCAGAGCATCAGCATCAACACCTCCTACTCCATTCTGATGTTGGTCCAAATAAAAAAAAGATAATCACCCAAAGAAACCCTTGCCTCGTGTATAATCCCTGGACCATTGTGGCTACATCACTAACACTATTTTTGCCAGTTAAAACATACTCAAAAAGGGACTTTTTATCCAGCATCCTTTCTACCTGTCAGTGGGACTGATATATTAGCAGGTTCCTAGGCTCAAAATATCTTGAGCTACTGGAGGGAAAAAAGCAGCATAAGACTGAAAAGCCCAGGGCTATCCACAAAACTTCAACCTTATTTTTTCTCCAGAGGCTCTTGGCCTTCTGGCCTCTTAAAGAAAATACATGGTATACTGCAACTGAAGTCAGACTTTGCTCCATAGTAAAGTCTACACTGATAACAGGAATTGTCACAATTCCTGTGTTAAAAAAAAATGTTGGCCTTACTGGTATAATACTAACACACAACTAATGAACCAGAATTTTTTTTCTTTGGAAAGTGTTCTTTCCTGTCTTTTGTCAGTATTCACTACTTAGCAAGGGATGCCTCTTATTAAAGCCTACGTATTTTTTCTTTTGTTCTCCAGTATACCTCCAGAACCAGGCTTAAAAAGTTAAAACCAAGAGTACCACCAGCTAAAAAATCTGAAACTAGTTAATGGATGCTAGATAAACAACTAAGTGGTTCACCTCCCATCCTCTTCTTTTTCATAAGGGGAAAGCAACCTCTCAAAATATTTGTTTTATTCTTCTATCCATCAGCCGAAAGTAGATATATACTCACAGCCTTTGTGGCAGTAGAAGTTTGAAAAAATCTAACTGAAGTATAATATGTTTGTTAAAATATGGTGCACATTACACATCTTTACTCTTACTTTTGGGTCCTAGAAGTTTCAATAAACTATATCAGAAAAAAATAATACAACTTTGTTGGCATCCTTTTGTCTATGGGAGACTGTGGATAATAATACAACACTAGAACCTATTGCTAGAACTATAAACAAATAAATAATACAAGAAACTGTGTTCAAATACATTACAGATCCTGCTTTAACATACAAAGGCAAACAAACCCATAGTTAAGACTGTACCACTACCTCACTATCATCCGCTATTACAGAACAACATACGATACGAATTCACTTATTTTATAGAGCCCTTTGTAGATCACAGGTTCAGAAAAGTGCAGCGAAGAAATAATTTCTTGCATGGTAAGTTATAACTGGATTCTTGATATTGTTTGAATAATGATCTTATTATGTAACTCTTATTTTCTGATAGTTTTATTTTTTAAAAAGCAGCTTGAAATATGAAGAATTGTAAAGCTTTAGCCAGGTGCAAGTCAATTAAAACATCTATACCCTGAGGATTTAGTCAAATTTAGTTTACAAATTCAATATTTATAGCAATATCTTTAAACCTTTTGTAACATATGCTGGATTATATATCTTAAATATTGGGATAATCAGACAAAGTGATTATAGAATATAAACCTAAATGTATAAATATTTGCATGGGTAGTAAAAAGGTTAAATAATGTAGTTAGTATGCATGTGGAATAAGAATTTTGAAAGGTAATATTGGCTTTTAAATATTTTCTAAATTACTGACTTTTAGCTGGCAACATTTCCATTTAATATATTACTTAAATTTACTGGGTAACAACAAACAAAATTATTATGGCAATTACATCAACTGAACAACAATATCACCATGGATGGATATCAATTCCCCATTTTAACAGAGCACTCCAAAACTTCATTTTCAAAAGGCATCCTATCAAGGGATCATTGGCTTTTTGAGAAGACTAATATTCTCTGAATCCAGGGTTAAATTGAGGAAACCACACCAAATCATCACTACTCTGTATGTACCTTGCACGTGACAAGTGCACATGTTTGTGCCATATCCCTTTCTTTCTACAAGCTGCATCTTCTTGTGAAAGTAAAGGATGCCAAAGTAAAAAAGCTGGATTTAGTTTTAGTGGAAAGTAGGGTTTTTTTTCCTTGAAGAAGAGACGGAGGATCCGAGTCAGTCTGGGAATGTGTCAAACATGACCTTTCTTGTAAAAGCAGTTACATTCTTAGTAATTTTTAAATGTTATTTTAAGGATCAAGTTCCACACTGGGATGATTTTTACAGTGAAATTATAAGCCTCTGAACATTTGTAATGGAAAAAACTGATAGCCCTATCACTAGAACCATAAACATACCACAGTAAAACAATGTGGCTCCTTAGCAATATCATGCAAACTCAAATGCTGGCATCACTATTAATATTGTTAGAAAAGGTGCTGGGATAGATTTGGGGCAAGGTCATTTATAATTTTTCCTTACTAGAAGGAAAAACAGTCCAGAATAAATACTATTGTATTACTTTGTCTAAGTGGAATTGTAGACATTATGAAGAAATATATTCTGCTGTAACTAAACTCTATGGAACAGGATACTCAAAAGAAAAATACAGCAAGAAACAGCTACTGTATAATAGCAATGATTACAAATGAGAGCAAAACACAATGCTGTTGAAAAGCAGAGCTCTGTTTTTTAAACAGGCTGACAAACTACAACTGCAAACGGTAATATGGACCAAACAGATTTCTCTAGAGCTCTGAAACCACAATATAAAAAGATCAATCATGGTCAAAGTCTGAAAAAGCAGAAATAATGTGCTTCTCCTAGGTGTTCACTGTGAAGTACAGATAAGGACTACAATTAAAAAACGAAAGCCTCTAAATTTAGCAATCTATGGTTATAGCTTCAGAGTAGCTTGCAAGCAGTTATCAATTAAAAAAAAAAAATCACAAATGAGGAAGAGATTTTTGTATTGAAATCAATGCATTTTGAAAAACACTAGTAAAATTGCAGCAGTATAAAGAGGGACCCTGTAGGGCTTTGTCTAAAAAGGCTGCACACCTAATTAGCCCAGCAGTATTAATTAGAAGTATTTAGGCAGAAAAGACACAGGTACATTCATTTTAAAATAATCTGCAAATGAGAACAAAGCTATAACTAATAAACTTGGTAGTTCCATCTTTAAAGCTTTTTAAAATGCTCCAGTAATCTTGCTTAGCAGTGGTACAGCCAAGTGCTTTGTAAAATGCACATACTGCATCTTTAACAGTCTTGTCTGTGATGAGATGAAATGCATCCAGACTTGGGTTTTTATTTTATCTTGAATGAACACATCATACAAACACATTTACTGGCAATTCTGTGTTTCACCTTTTCTCTCATTGAGCATATAGTCATAAAAATACATTTTTCTACTACAAACAGCTAAAAGCTTCAATCGAATGTTAATTACTAACATGCTTAATCTAGTAAGCCATTTCAAAAGCCTTAGCACTTTCACTTACTGTTGCTCGCATCCTTTTATTTCTCTCATTCAACTGGTGCTACCACAGTGACAAAGGATGAAGGAAGATTCAATAGTCACCACTCCGGATGTTCCAATCTGTTCCATTCACTAAATACTGAGGTAATCTTCATTGACGTGCCGGACACTGGCCTCCCTTTATTTAACAGGGCAACCTAACCTAAACTCCATTCCTGACAGTATCTCACTTCATCTCCTTCTGTAGCTGTGTATCCATAAGGCATGTGCAGGCAGGATGTTAAAGGTATGACCAATTATCAGTATAGTCAGCAATACCTACCTCAAGCCTTGCTTCCTATCAAATTAGCCAATGTACAGTGAATTTCCTGCTGTACACGACTGTATCATGTTACCATAGCAACTAAATCAACAAATAGCTGCAGCAGCATCTGCTTCTGGATCATCTAACGTTAGTCAACAGAAGGTTAGGATTTAAGAGAACAAAGCTTCCAAATATATTCCATTTTAGAGCCATATTTTTAATTTAGCTTTCTGATTCCATGATAGACTCTGCTAGCTAGGAATGTACCAACTTCTGGCTTTATATTTGCATATATGAGGCAGTGGGTGGCTGCAACTTGCAAACAAGCTAACAGAGATAAAGCACTTTATTAGATGAGCTGTGAACCAAAAGTAAATGTCTATCCACTAGATGAACTGTGTTATATTGATCCTTATATACTTTACAGTTTTGGCTATTTCTTACATAGATCTAATATTTCTTCTCTCTTGCCAGTATTCCTTAATTCTACTTTATAATTTACTATCTATGTATATTTATCTTAAATAATATCACCTACAGAAACAGATTAGCCATCTATTACAAATGCATATTCAGGAATTTTTAGTACTGTGAAAAAAGTGGGTCTTCCCGGTTTCTCCTTAGCAGACCCTAGCAACTGACTCTGTTTCTCTCCTTTGATCTCTCCTAGCAAGTGGGATGTCCCTGACCTTCAGCCTGACATCTGTTTGGGGAAAAACATCACAACCTACTATGATAATTTCTCCACATAAATCCAGCTTCCTTTATATGTACTACGTTTTCTTACTCCTGGAGGTACTGTATGTAGGACACACTTATATCTATACAGTGCAAGGCAACACTATATCAAGGTAACCCAAACATGCCTCATGCCTGGATAGAAAGCAGTAAATGCAGTAAGGTACTGCAGCACATGCACCAAAGACTTGTGATAACAGTGCTTCCAGTCTGGGAACCAGTGCCTGTGCAACACATGCAAACTGTCTTAGCATAGCTCTGCTTTGTGCCATAAAGACATACTGTAAGGTCTTGAACAAGGTGTTACTACAATCAGATATATGTCAACATCAGCTTTGGGCATGGGCAGATCTAGGATCTTGAAAAGTGGGGTGCAGGTGGTGTCAGGCATCATCCATACACATTTTTCTCCAATGAAAAAAAACAAACCCAGAAGCTTTACTAATATACTAGGGGCTTGTGGCTACATTGTTCAGTTTAGGAGCCACACAAACTCAAGTATAACAGTCTGTGGGAAGCTGACTGCCAGCTCCAGGGTAAGGCAGATGCCAGGGGTCTGGCTGTCACTCCCCACCCCACCATGGCCATACAAGCCCTCCAAACACTCTACCATGGCTCCAAATGGCCATAGCACTCCTCACTGCCCTTTATGCATTGCCCTGAAGCTCACGTGACCCTGGCTTCACTATATCCCCCTTATCCCACATATCCCCACCCTATGCCCCAAACTCATCAGGCCCCACCATCCCCTACAGGCCCCATTGAGTCCTACCCTTGCCACTTCACTGCCCCCATGAATTCACTGCACCCTGCACAGGCTTGTCCCCATACACCTCAGACCCCTCTCTACTCCCCTCAGACCCCACATTCCCCTTGCCCCTCTGAGCATTCAAACCTAACTGCAGCACCTCACACCTCCTGGGCTCCCCTCAACCACAATCCCTCTTCCTCCCAACCCCCCTCATACCCAATTTCACCCCTATAAACCCCCCACCCCAACCCCATCTGGTCCTCACACCTCCCTTCCCCTATAACACCCCAGACCAGGGCCTGGTAATATTTTTGGGCAGAGTACCAAAAATACCCGCAACCTCAACTTGCAAAATGTTGGCATGCCGGGGCAGATGAGCTGCTTGTGGCTTCCCTGCCGATTCTTGTAGCAGCGCAGTCCTGGCCCCTATTTTGAGGTGACAGTGCCAAGCAAAATGCCTTTGCGTGCCACATTCTGCACGCAAGGCAGAGCTCGCCTACCCTTGCCCCAGACCTTCCTCATTCCTCTGCCTCACAGGCCTCCCTCCGCTCAAAGGCCCTTGCTGCCCAGGACCCTCTCATCCAGCCTCAAGGCTCCCAGGGGGCCCCTTTTCCCTAAAACCGCTGCTAAAAAGTTTCCCTGCCCCTCAAGAGTTCCCAACCGTGGGGCAGGTGAGGACAGACCTGTAAATGACCTTCCCCCCTGCCCACTGGTGACATGTACGGGGTACATGCGGACCCCCTGACCATGGCGCACCTCCTACAAAAAGGCGGCACTTGTGGGTGGTCACCGCTTGCCATCCCCCCCACTCCCCCTCCCACTGACACCGCCAGCAGTGTCTGTGGGCAATCAGTAATTCCTGCTGGCTGCTGCTGTTGGCATCTGCGGGTGGTCACCAAAGCCTAGTTGGCACTCGCCACCCCCACCCCCTCTGCTGCTGACAGAGCTCTCCTGCTTACTGCCGCCACACTCCCACTGTCACCGCTGTGCTTCTGCCGCCAGTGCTGCCATGCTCCCCAGCAATTGGGGGCACACGTCGTTCACGCCCCTACCTCAAAGCATGACTACAGGTGGCTTCCCCTGCCCTCCACCCCAAGAAATATCCACAAACAATTGGGGTAGGGAATATTTGCTTCATCTGCTGGCAGCACCCTTACCTAAGAATGCCAACCTCTCATTCACCCATAGTTCTGCCTCCTACAACCTTTGTCATCTGCTGCAGTAAATAACCCTGCAACTCCCTCCTGCCTGTGATTGCTGCACTATTGCATAGCTCAGCTTCCTTTTAGCCCTGCCCCTACCCTGTCTCTGATTTGTTGTGGGCTCGAATCCCCTAGGAACAAAGCCCCCAATACATGTTCCTAGGTAACAGCACACTGGCCATGCTGGGTGGGGGGGCTAAGCAGAGAAACATTATTGGAGCAAGTAGCAAGATAATTGTAGAAGAAAGGCTAGCTTGATTAGAGGAAGATCAAGGGTTGTTAACACCTATGGAGTGAAGAGATGAGCAGAAATCAAGTAGGTAACAAGTAGAAACGCAACTGTGGAGCAGGAATTAAAGAGGGTGGTAACTTCACCTCCCACTCCTTCCCCTTGGATCCAACCACAGCTTCAGTTCATTTCTAAGTTTTCTATCCTCCCAGCATTATTTTAAATCACTCATGTCCCTGAAGCTAATACACATATAAAACACATTTATACAGTAGCAGACTCCAGCCTGCGGCCAACAAAAGCAACCTAACAGCTTCATTCAAGCATAATATCAAAAGTTAGTCATATGGATTGAACAATGTGCAATCATTTTTAAGTCAAAGCTGTCAAAGTTAAAGTCTTGAGTTATATCATAACCACAAGCACTAGCAGAACTGGCATTGGGTAAGCACAAGAAGCAGCTACCACTAGCAGCTACTGCTGCCCACTGGACCCTCTTACACCTCTGATTACAAGTTTTTCTGTTTTCTTTTTCAATTTAGAATGTTCATTTATGAGATGTAAAAGATCTGGCTTGCCATCAGTGTTTCCAGAACTCCTATTAAAGGAATAATTTCAAGTCAAAATTCTCCCTCCCCTTTCTACCCCCTCCCCGCCCAAAAAAAAGAAAAAAAGGAAGAAAGAAGGAGAGAGTGTGGGCAAATGAACAGGAAACTGGTTAATAAGTCAAGACACTGGAATGCTATTGCCAACTCTGCCACTGACTTCCTATATGATTCTGGTTTGTCATTTTACTACTCCAGGCCAGTTTTCCCATATGTAAAAGAGCAATAATAATATTTGCATTTCTTGTTTTCTGAAGTCTATTGATGAAAGCATAATATATGATTAAAAAATTATTCTCTATACACAAGAATTGTCCAAATGTATCACAGCTGGAGTCCATCTAAATTCAGTCTCTGACTAGTGTGGCCAGGACTAACATTCTAGAAACCTAGCAATATGCATTTATTGGATAACCAGAAAGCAAAGTTTCATTCTAATCCTTAACAGTTAGGGATTAGTTTACATTTTGAAATATGAGGGTTCATCAATCTTCTACAAAATTCAGGGTCCTATAAAATACTAAAAAACATAAACATCATAAAAACATTTTTTGATTGTAAAAGGGAGTCTAGAGGAAATATTTAAAAGAAGCAAGTATCCCCTTATGCTATCTACAATTCAAGTATTGTGACTTTCTGCTAATGGAAAGCTGAAGATGAAACTGATGCAATTGTCTGTAAATTAGATAAACTAACAAGAGTTTCATTATCTAAACTGAGAAAAATGCAAAAAGCAAAAGCAACAGAAATATAAAAAGTAAATTAGATATTTAAAAATAATCACTTTTGATGATTTATAATGTTAGTAATAAAAGGGATGGGTTTGTAAAAAAATGCATTTAACTTGAGAGTTCCTTTTAAAATAGAAGTTATACATAGACATGGACAGACAAGCCCTCAAAATTCTAATTAAGATTTTAAATAGAAGTTGTATCCCTATCTGACACATTCTCCTTAGAAAGTTTCATATTTTTAGAAAAGAAAGCTTTCATTTTTAAACAACCGATTTTTCTATTCATGATCAACTTCTTTCTTCCTTCCACAAACAATAGCCTCAGTTTTAAAAACCAGAATATGTATATAGGAATATGCATTGGAAAAAGGATAACTTAGTAAAAAATATTAATAAATACAGTCCTTTTGTGAATAAGGTGGACTGAGATCCTCATACTGTGGACTGATCTCCTAAAGGAAACACTGCATCACTAATTCTTGAGGTCTGTACAACTAGTTTTAAAATAAAAGTGGGGAAAATGTACTATTTGGGAACCATTTTAAGCCACTGAACTGTCTAGTCATATTTGTAACCTCTTGTTTCTTGCTGCTTCAACAGGTGTCCAATGTTTTCAATGGATTAAGCGGTGCTGAGAGATGATCTTCTAGAAATGGCTAAAGGTAAAGCATTTGAGGATTTTATTAGGTTTGTCAGCTGCTTTTGATACCAAATGACAAGGAATTACTAGGATAATACACAGGGTAACTTGGGAGGGTCCAATTGTTCTTTTCTGGGATACTGGCTTTGAGAACCAGCTTTGAATACCAGCTGGTATTCATTCTCCCAATAACTTTCTAATGCAGGTTCCTACATTGGCTTGCAAAGTGGAGCCAGCTTGGTTAGAAGGCAATTATTGAAAGTGCCATCACTCTTTGGTGCATCCTGCCAACTGCCCACATCAGCTAAGATACTCAAGCTGGCATTCCCTCAACTGGAACAAGAGAAGCTGCAAGCAGAGCGTTCCAACTCTGGAATATACTTTCCTCCTTGCTTTTTCACAGACCAAATTTATTAACAACATTCTGGGCATGCTACCTCATGCATCCTTTCTGGCAACATTTAACAAAGCTATATCTTCATGCATGTAAGGAATCATGCTGATGGGTAGTCTAATGGGATCTTGTGATATCAAAATGGTAGATTTGAAAATTTCCAATACATTTACAAATGTAAGAGTTACAGATGCACATTACATAAATGAAAAAAGAATGGCTGTAAAAAGGTTCAAAACTGGTTCATTTACTTCCATCAGGGTGATACTACATAAAAGGACAAGACTTTAAAAAGCTGACTCTAATAAAAATACTCTTTCTGTTGTTTTTCCATACAAACAATTCTTGTAATTGTGCCCTACCAGGGCTCAATCCCCATGGTCTCCCAAGACTGATGGATGCCAATGAATGAATGAATGAATGAATGAATTCTTGTAGCTGCCAGTGTAACATCATGCAATTATAAAATAGGAGGAATAGTGCATGAGAACATTAACAAATGCTCTAAACCAGGGATGCTCGACCTCTGGTCTTTGGGCCAAATGCAGCCCGCAGAGCCTTAGAATCTAGTCCATGGAACTCTGCAAGGGTTGAGAAATCTGGCAGTGAGGAAGCAATGGCTGGATCCACTGCAGAGGGCCTGGGTACTGCTCATCTGCCCCACTGCACAAAAAGGTTGACCACCAATGCTCTAAATAATTTACAGTATGCAACAAATTAGCTCCACACCCTCCGTGAGTGTTTGATTGGATATTGGCTGCTGCCAAGACAGAGGATTTTGATTGGGGTGCGTCAGTGTTTCAGCTGGGACTTTAAACCAGAGGTTCCTGGCTTAGACGGTCTTGCCCCTCTGCTCAAAGTCAGACCAATCACCATATTTGAAATTGGGAAATTTGGGGGTTGTTTTTTTTTTTTTACTTTCATTGTAGCAGGGGGCATGGTCATCTTCCTTTGATCTCTAGGCATATTTTAACAACCCTCAAAGCAGCAGGACATTGACCAAAGCTGAGCAGTGAAGTCCTGCACTTCAGATGAAACAATTCCATTCACTGCTACAAGCTGATTGGCTAAGGAGCAGCTTTGCAGAAAAGGACCTAGGGTTTCAGTGGACAGCAAGCTGAATGAGCCAACAGCGTACCCTTGTTGAAAAGGTTAATGGCATACTGGGCTGGATTAGTAGGAGTGTTGCCAGCATACTGAAGGAAGCGATTATTCCCATCTATCTGGCACTGGTAAGGCCACAACTGGACTACTGTGTCCAGTTTTTTGCCCTCACCCCTATAGAAAGTATGTGGACAAATTGGAGGGAGTCCAGCAGAGGGCAACAAAAATAGTTAGGGGGATGGGGCACATGACTTCTGAGAAGATGCTGAAGAAACTGAGCTTATTTAGTCTGGAGAAGAGAAGACTGACAGGTGATTTAATAACACCCTTCAGCTACCTGAAGGGTGGTTCAAAAGAGGATGGAGTTAGACTGTTCTCAGGGGTGGCAGATGACAGAACAAGGAGCAATGGTTTCAAGTTCCAGCAAGGGAAGTTTAGATTAGATATTAAGAAAAACTCTCGTACTAAAGCTAAGTACAGACAGTCAAAAAGCCTGATGTTGAATTGATTCAATCTTTGCAGGTTAGTCTAAAATGTGCAGATTAAACCAATAAGCCAGTGAACAGACATTCACTTTTGATTCCAGAAATACAGACACATGCCTGCAGTGGCCAAAGCCAGAAGCTGGGGGGAAGCGGGGGGGGAGGGGTGCTTCCTGCACAGCTGGACAGCTGGGGCCAAGGCTAGCCCACTCACTCTTACAAGAGAGGTTCAAAGCATCCTGGAATGCTGGGGGACTGTGAGTTAAACTTGAACCGGGAGGGGATCTAGGATAGAAACCTCAATAAATCAATTTCACCTAAATCAGTTAAGTCTGATACTACATCCATCCAGGTTTTTCTTAAATCAGTTTCAGTTATTCTGTTGCGTTACAAATCTGAACCGGTTTCTAATCACTTATACCGGTTTGTGTGCAATTTCTGTCCCTAGCCTCTCTCACAAGACTTCCTTGTGAGAAAATTGAAGGATTGTGGGTTTAATTCCAAGACAATCAGGTGGGTGAGAAACTGGCTGCAGGACAGAACCCAGACAGTCATAGTGAATGGACCTGTGTCATGCTGGCGACAAGTGGGCAGCAGTGTCCCGCAGGGGTCGGTGCTCAGTCCAGTATTTTCCAACATCTTCATTAACAATTTGGATGTGGGGGTGAAGAGCTCACTGGCCAAGTTCACGGACGACACTAAGTTATGGGAGAACAACATGGTCACGCTTAAACATAGGCTACAGTTACAGGCAGACCTAGACAGGCTAGCAAGTTGGGCGGATCAGAACCTGATTAAGTTCAACGCTGAGAAATGTAAAGTACTCCACCTCAGGATGAGGAATCCTCAACACACCTACAGGCTTGGTGGCACCAAACTGTCTAGCACCATGAATGAAAGGGACCTGGGGGTAATAACAGACCGCAGTATGAATATGAGCCGACAGTACTATGTTGTAGCCAGTAGGGCAGATAATACTCTGGCATGCATCAATTGATGCATCTTCAGCAAAACCAAGGAGGTGATTCTTCCGCTCTACTCACCACTGGTGAGACCGCAGCTGGAGTACTGTGTCCAGTTCTGTGCACCACACTTTAAGAAGGACATGGACAAGCTTGAGAGAATCCAAAGAGTACATGACAAGCCACAGGAGGAAAGGCTGAGGGATCTGGGACTCTTCAGCCTGAGAAAAAGAAGGGTGAGAAGGGACCTGGTAGCAGCTTATCGCTACACTAGAAGACTACATTAAGGGTTCAATGAGCAAATGTTCACCAGGGCACCGGAGGGGAAAGCCAGGAGTAATGGCCAAAAACTCCTGGAAGATTGATTCAGGCTCAACATTAGGAAAAACTTCTTCACAGTCAGGGTGTCCAGACTGTGGAATAAGCTCCCTCCAGAGGTGGTGGAAATCTTCAAGAGGAGACTGGACAATCAGCTTGCTGGGGTCACCTGACCCCCAGTTATCTTTCCTGCTTGGTGCAGGGGGCTGGACCAGATGATCTTCCGAGGTCCTTCTGGCCTTACAATCTATGAATCCATGAAGGGGTAGTAAAAACACTGGAACAGGTTGTGGCGGGCCAACAGGAGGCACTCTTGTGTTGAGCCACCCACCTCACTGCACCTGACCACCTTCCAGGCTCCAAGTGCCTCCCTGGGGGTGCCACACATCTGGCCAACCCCCTTCCTGGAGCACATCCACTTGCCTCGGGGTTCCACTGCCACCATCCAGGGCTGGACTTGATTCTGGCTCTATGCACCCTGGGAAACACAGGCCTAGTAGCCCTCGAGGGTACTTGATTCACTTCAAGAACTTGGGATGATTCCTTCAGTCAGAAGCACAAGTAGTGGTCTCCCTTAGTTAGCCAAGCCAAGGGGACCTCAAGGCATAATCTAGGTCCACTGAACTTTATTGGTTACAAGGGGTAGGGTTGGAATAGAGTACAGGGTAGGGCAATATCAGAGAAATCCCATAGAGCAAACTCCCATGGCTGGGTAGCCTTTGATCACATATCTGAGTTACTGCAAGCTATATATCTAGTTAGATCTCAGGTAGATTACTCACAAGTATCATCCAGAGGCAGTTAGAGATTCCCTCTGGAGGCAGGCAGTTCCTTGATCATGAATTTTGAGAGAGAGAGAGAGAGAGAGAGAGAGAGAGAGAGAGAGCGCGCGAGCAAGTTTCAGATGGTTCAGCTCTTCTGTCTTTCTGAGTCTCCCTCATGGCTGGTGCCCCCTCCTCCTGGGCAGTCCTTGATTTACATAGCCCTTGTGACCTCATTTACTTGGTTCAATGGAGACCAGCACCTGTTGGCTGTCAGCCAACCAATTTGAAATATATCACTAGTTGCTGGGCAGACTGGCAGTTCCTAGCTCCTTGGGGAGCAAGCCCCTCACCCAGGTATGTGATATCAGTCACGCAGGCAGAGGGAGCAGGTTTCCCCCATCTCCCTCAGGAATGTATCCAGCTCAGGTTACCTAAAGAGATAGGGTAAGGTGTGTACCCTCTGCTGGGCCCATCCTAACCAAGTTGTCACACAGCAGAGTTTTGGGGGAGAAACAGAGGTGGCCTTCTGCCACACAGGTTACCCAGAAAGGTTGTGGAATCTCTATCCCTGGGGGTTCTTAAGGCCTGGCTAACAAAGCCTTGGTTGAGATGATATAATTGAGGATGGTACTGCTTTGAGCAGGGGATTGGATTAGATGGCCTACTGAGGTCCCTTCCAACCCTACTTATCTATGATTAAAAAGGAGTTGGATTTTGATCCCTTTCACCTGCCCAATCTGCTGCTCTGCTTCCTGCCCTGCATCCTCTGTCCAATCTGCTAACCCTGGGTCATAGGATCCCAGCAAGATAAGCATCCAATTTACTCTTGAAGGTGTTTAATGTAGGTATATATCTAGATATATAGCTTGCAGTAACCACCTCCGATGGCAGGCTGTTCCAGACCTTGGGGGCTCGGACAGTAAAGAAATTCTTCCTTATGTCCAGCCTGAAACGGTCTTGAAGTAGTTTATAACCACTCAACCTCATCATCCCTTGGGGCACTCTAGTGAACAAACATTCCCCCAGATGCTGGTGGTCACCCCTGATAAACTTATAGGTGGCCATCAGATTACCCCCGAGTCTGTGCTTTTCCAGGCTAAAGAACCCCATAGCTCTCAGCCTGTTGTCGTAAGGTCTGTTTTTCTGACCTCTGATCATGCGCGAGGCTCTTCTCTGGACTCTCTCAAGCTTCTCCACATCCTTTTTGAATTGTGGAGCCCAAAACTGGATGCACTATTCCAGCTGCAGCCTCAGCAAGACTGAGTACAAGGGGAGAATGACGTCCTGGGATTTGCTTGAGAAGCTTCTATGGATGCAAGCCAGCATTTTGGTCGCTTTACTAGCTGTAGCATCACATTGCAGGCTCATCTTCATGTTGTGGTCAATGATGACCTCCAAGTCTCTTTCTTCCATAGTGCTAGCCAGCGTAGCACTGCCAAGCCTATAAGGATATTGCAGGTTTTTCTTCCCAAGGTGGAGAACCTTGCATTTTTCAGTGTTAAACACCATCAGGTTCTTGTCCACCCATTTGCTGAGCCTGTCCAGGTCAGCCTGGATCACCCGCCTGTCTTCTGGCGTTGAAGCTTTGTCCCAAAGTTTGGTGTCATCGGCAAACTTAGCCAGACTGCTTCTGACTCTAAAGTCCACATCAGTAATGAAGATGTTGAACAATATGGGTCCAAGGACAGAGCCTTGGGGGACCCCACTGGTCACAGGGCACCGTGACAATTGACTTCCATCAATTACCACCCTCTGGGTCTGACCACAGAGCCAATTTGCCAGCCAGTGGATCATGGTGGACCCAAGGCCACAATTGGCTAGTTTCACCAAGAGGTGATCATGGGATATCAGATTGAAGGCTTTTTTGAAGTCAAGATACATGACATCAATCTCTTCTCCCTTGTCCAGGTGATAGGTCACCTGGTCGTAGAAGGAAATAAGACTGGTCAAGCAAGACCTACCCACAACAAACCTGGGCTGGCTATCCCTCAGGATGTTGGCGTTGGCCAGTCCATTAAGGATGGCCTTTTTAATAAACTTTTCTAAGATCTTTCCCGGGATAGAAGTCAGGCTGATGGACCTATAGTTAGCCGGATCCACTTTCCTCCCTTTCTTGAAGATAGGCACCACATTGGCCTTCTTCCAGTCTTCGGGCAGTACACCAGAGAGCCAAGAGTTTTCAAAGATCCGTGCCAGAGGCTGGGCTATGATGCTCGCCAGCTCTTTGAGTACCCTGGGGTATAGATGGTCAGGGCCGGCTGACTTGAAGGTATCCAGCCTCTCAAGGTGTTCCTTCATGAGGTCGGCATTGATGGAGGGTAGGGGATCTCTCTCCCCCAGACCTCCCTGTCCCGTGATGGGCATGGGCATCCCATGGGACTGATGAAAGGCTGATGCAAAGTACCCATTTAATAGGTTGGCTTTTTCCTGGGCGTCAGTTGTCCCATTTGGTTTAGCAAGGGTCCAGCGTTGCCCTTGCTTTTCCTCCGGCTCCCCACATATCTGAAAAAGGACTTTTTATTTTCCTTGATGCTCAAAGCTGGTTGAAGTTCAGTTGCAGCTTTGGCTTTCCTGGTTTGCTCCCTGCAGGACTGGAGCAGTGCAGAATATTCTTCCTTGGAGGTGAATCCCATCCTCCATCCTTTGTAGGCCTCTCTTTTTAGCCTCAGGAGGTCTGCTAGATACCTGGAAAGCCAGGGGGGCTGCTGTGCCCTCTTGTTACCTTTCCTCCGAGATGGAACAGAATTAGCTTGTGCATTGAGGATCGCTCCCTTGAGGAGCAACCACTCATTCTAAACTCCCCTCCCCCTGGGGTCGTGGTCCCTTAGGGCCTCACTGACAAGCTTTCTGAGCTTGTCAAAGTCGGCTTTCCTGAAGTCAAGGACTTCTGTGTTGCTGACTGACTTGCCAGCTTTATGGCAGATGGTGAAGGTGATCAGCTCGTGATCAGCTCCAGATGCCCTCTCTCGCCCCACTGCTTTATGGTGCTGATCAGCCTTGATAAGCTGGTGCCCTGCCCATGCCATTGCCCCTCATTCCCCACTCACAGCCCCCACAGCCCTGCTAGAAGAGGCCTCCCAGCTTTCAGGGCTACAGGGCCAGGGACCTGGGTCTGCAGCCCCCCTGCCCCCCACCCCAGCAGTGCCAGAGCCCTAGCTTCCACCCATGGTAGGTGGCAGCTGCTGTGATGGAGAGGAGCCTGTTGAGGCAGAGCAGAGCCCAACTCCCCCCACCCCCACAGGTGGCATGGCCAGAGCACAGCCTGTAGGAAAAGGTGAGGGGGGGGTGTTGGATGTGGGCTGCCTGCTGCAGGCTCAAGCTCCCCGCTGTGTTGCTCTCCCCAGGGGCTTCCACAGGCCAGCAGGTGGGACCTGGGGTGGCAGGACACAGCAGGGCCAGACAGGAAGCTCATTGCCACTGCTGGAAGCTCTGTACTGCCACGTCAAAGCACCCCCTGCCTGCCTGGCAACATCAAGGGGCACAACCTGTGCTGCCACCCCCATTGCTGCCAGGTGGGCAGGGGGCACCTTTCCAGGGTAGCACAGGGCTTGTGGTGACAACACCAAGCTTCCCCACTCTGCTCTACCCTACTGTGCCAGGTCTCATACACTGGGCCATGGAGGCCCTGGGGGGTGGGGTTAGCAGGGCAGGGAGCCCAAGCCCACAGTGGGCAGCCCACCTCGACCCCATGCACAAAACTGGGGGCACATGCCCTCCCCCCCATCCCCCAGATAAGCCACTTGCAGTTCCATCCTGCTCCCCACCCAGACTCTGTGGCTGTGCTTTCCAGTCCTGGGCCCCAAGACCCATGTGCTGCTCCAGCTAGGCAGCAGCCCCAGCCCACCCCCCACCAGACTTACCTGCAAGAGCTGTTCTCTAGGCTGCCTGGTAGCCATATGCATGTGTATGTGCGCACATGCACATGGCACTCCCTGCTGATCACCCTCCTCCCGCTCCCCACACCACCTTGCAGGCTGGAACTCTGCCAGCCTGGAAGGGGAAACCCATGGTTTCCTGCATTTTCCTCCTTAAAAGGAGAAAAATCTGGGTTTTATTGTGGTTCTTCATTGTGAATGGAAAACCCAGATCCCTGCTTATGACCCAGCAGTATGAAGATATATTAATGGTATAGGTGAAGAAACTCAGGCAGGAAGAAGTTGAAGATTTGCCCAAGGTCACACAAGTCAACTGCAAAGTTAAGAACAGAACCTAGGTCACATGACTTATAGTCCCATGATTTATCTAAAAGAATATACTTTGCCTCTCTTCTTCAATATCTGATTATTTCTAAAGTTGCATTAGCCAGTTTGGCACTCACTCACTGAGAAAGTGAGTACATGAGAAGAAGGCATAAACATCTAAGAAGTGTCATGCTGGATCAGAATGCTGGGACATCTAACCCAGCATCTCATCTCCAACAGTAGCAGAACTAGATGCTTTAATGAAAGAGCACTGAACTGGATATAATTAGAGTGATCTAGCCCCTATTCATTTCATTCCATGGCATTTACCATTATTGATTTAGAGATGCCAGAGGAAACATCTCCCACTGTTCTGTTCAATAGCTATTATCAATAGACTGTTCAACAGCTATTACAAATAACTCTATCATCCATGAATTTGTCCAGTCCCTTTTTGAACCTGGCTATATCATCTGCCTCTACTACCTCCTGTGGCACTGAATTCCACAAGTTAACTATGTATTGTGTAAAAAAACAAAAAAAACAAAAAAAACAAAAAA
The DNA here is from genome assembly GCF_052110815.1 of Crocodylus siamensis. Classification (NCBI taxonomy): domain Eukaryota; kingdom Metazoa; phylum Chordata; order Crocodylia; family Crocodylidae; genus Crocodylus; species Crocodylus siamensis. The sequence goes on along the minus strand of NC_143395.1, from coordinate 366,620,914 downwards.
CAAAAAAACTTTCTTGTTAAGTTTTAAACCCACCTCCCACTAATTTCAGTGGGTACCCCCTAGTTTCAGTATTATGGGACATGGTGAGTAACAGTTCCCTGTTCAACTGGTCTACACCTTTCATGATATTATAGACTTTGATCATATGCCCCCCTCAGCCTTCTTGTTTCCAGACTAAAGAGTCCCAGCCTTTTTCAGCCTCACCTGGTATAGCAACTGCTCCATACACAAGGTCATTTTGGTTGCCCTTTGTACCTTTTCTAATTCTACTACCTCCTTTTGGAGATGCAGAGACCAGAACTGTACACAGTAAATCAAGATACACGCACACTGTGGATTTATACAATGGCATGATGCTGTCCTCCCCCCAACCCCAGTTCCCTTCTTCATGGTGCCTGACATTTTATTGTTTGCTTTTTTTCTGGTTGCCACTGTACACTGAGCTGACATTTTTAAAGAACTGTTTACACTACCCAAGATTTCTCTCCCGAGTCATAACAGCTAGTTCATAACCCACTCTTTTATACGCACAAGTTGATGTTATTGTGCTGCTGCTGCTTCTCCCTGCCAGATGGCCACATCACAGGTGAAGATCCCTATTGTGGGGGGCAGCACAGCCAAAGCCACCTGCTGTCGAACATTACCAAAGACCGCCAGCTCCATGGGACAGGATCCACTGACTCTGCACGTTGGATTCAGCCCATGGGCTATACGTTGGCAACTGCTGTACTAGTTCATAAAACGATTGGTTCTGCGGCTCGTCTTCAAAGCTAGCTGAGGAAGCAGTAGCCTGTTACCTGTTCTCTGCAGTGAAAGTTATACTTCAGATGTTTCAGTATAAAACCTAGAGTACAGTGCAGGGATAGTGGTTTTATTTTATTGCTAAAAGAATTCCATTTATAATAGTCATAATTGAACACCGATATAATTCTGGAAATTCAGTGCTGGAGTTTTTCAGAAATCCCCAAAATGTTGGTGTCTTTTTTAATAGCAGTTATCCCAATTATCCAAAGAATGTGCTGTACTCTAAAGCTTACAAAGGGTCTAGAAAAAGAGGCAGACTGCTGCAGATTTTGGGATGCTTGCAAAGATGGACTTAGCATCCTTTGGAATCTCCGTGGATGAACAGGAAAGGAGTGAAGAATGGTTGGCGGAGTCAGTTTGCAGACAGAGCAAGGCATTGTGAGGCAAACTGGATTGAGTTTTGTTATGACCAGCACCAAAGAAGGAAAGAATCTGCCGCTTGGATTTAAAGCACTGCTGGTGCATTGGGTGTGCCCTACCTGTGCATCAGATTCAACAGCTGAAGAACTCAGCAGTACATACACCATGCTTTGTAAAGAATGACCGTTCCAACTGATACCCCAATTAGAAAAAAAAAATTGAGAGAAACAAAATATAATTATAGTGATAAGCTTGATAACGTTGGAATAATCTTCTTGCTCCTATGAAGAAAATACACAAGCCACGATGATTGTGATACCTTAATAGATGCAGTTTGATTTAGAAACAGCTCAAAAGGAATTACAATATATATATGGCTTCTGAATCTTCTTTTCTTCCTCATATTTTTAGGTCAGCACCAATACTAAAATGTTATTCTAACTTGATTTAAATGCAACCATGGTAGATACCCTCCTGACAGTTTCAAATCACTCTTTCCTTAGAATTTTTCTTCTTTCCATTCAACCAGCTTCAGTAGGGCTTGGCTTGATTAGACAACAGAAATAGAAGGCCATTTTCTCAGTCTGATCAGCCTGGAAAAGCACAGCCACCAATAAACTACTAGAATGTTTGGGTTTTTTTCTTATCTTATATTTTCTTCTCTACAGTTGTGTGGATGGGGAAAGATGAACTCCCAGCTCATTTCTCCAACAGTGCATCCATAAACCAGAGCCTGCTTCTCCCTGGAGAAATATGCCTTTATGATTGTCTTGACAATTTGACAATTCTGCAGAGTGCCAAGGCTGCACAGACTCTGTCCAGCCTGAATCACAGAATAGTAAGGGTTGGAAGGGACCTCATCCTAGAGGTCATCTAGTCCAGTCTCCTGCTTAAAGCAGAACGATCTCTAATTAGATCACTCCAACTAAGGCTTTGTTGAGTCTTAAAAAGGGTCCTTAAAAAACCTCCAAGGATGGAGATTCCACCCATCTTTACGTAACCAATTCCAGTGCTTCACCACAATCCTAGACGAAAAGGGGTATTTTTTCTTAATATTCAACCTAAACTTCCCTTGCTGCAACTCAAGACCATTGGTCCTTGTTCTGTCATCTGCCACCCCTGAGAACAGTCCAGCTCTGTCCTCTTTGGAACCCCTGCTTCAAGTATGTCTTCTCTTCTCCAAACTAAATAAGCCCAGTTCCCTTAGCCTCTCAAGCCATGTGTCCCATCCCCCTAACCATTTTCCACTGGACTCTCCAACTTGTCCAAATCTATTCTCAAAATATCTGTAACTTTTTACTGGGGTGCACCTTGTAGCCGTGTTGGTCTAATGACATATTTTTTCCAACTATTTAAGTTGCTCTAATACAAGATATCAGATTCACCCAAATAACCTTGTCTTGTTTACCAGGGTAAAGTTTCTATGGCTAAAATATTTGTCTGCTAACTCCATGTTCCTTCCTTCCTTGCTGGATATATCGATACAAGATGCTATGTTGCTGTAGCGACAAGCTAGACAGCAATGTAGCTCATGCTATGGTGATGTAGCGTCAGCAGGCACAAACTGTGAACTGTGCTACTGTGTAGTAGCAACGAGCTATTACGCAATAAAGTCAGAAATGACCTGTGCAGCATCAGGACTATGTAGTACCAGCAGTTACTGCGCATTAACAACTGCACAGTCAGCACATGTGTAGATGTGACCACTCTGTTGTACTTATATCCAGCTGGCTTGGAAATAAAACAGACTCAGGATTTAGATCCACACATAACAAAATGGTAGCTATACAAAAATGTAGCACATCAAGCCAGAAGGTACTAAATTGAAGCTCCAGCCAATTCATACTGTCAGTACGAGAAGGACTGATCATTAATCAAATTAAATAGCTTAACATTTTCTCATTCAGATTCTTAATTTGAATATACCCTTTTCTAAGATACAAAAATGTATGATGCCTTTTTAAAACTAGGTTAGCTTGTTTTAATAATGATTTGTGTGAAGCTTTATTTAGATGGGATATGGTAATACATTAAAATGAACCAAAACAATATTTTAAGCTTTATTTAGTTAGTGAAATAACATCTTAAAATGTGCTGGATACATAAGAAAAATCAATTATAAAATATACACTGCATTTAAAACTGATTTTTCTACAAAGGAAGTAGAAGAACAGTAGTTAGTGAACTGAACTGATTATTTCTGGTTACTGTGTCTTAAATTTTTAAAGCTACAAGGTCTCATCCTCTTATATTTCATTTTCATTCATGGATGAGAAAGAGAAAAAACCCAAGCTTTCCTACTTTTTCTAACCTTAACTGGTTTCTCAACTTTGTTTCCTTCAGTACATTTAACTAGTTCAATTTAATGAGTAGTTCATTCAATCTCTCCCTGCACCTGCAGAAGAGGCCACAGCTATTAGAAGCTGATTTAGTATTCCAACAAACACTTATTCCAGATGATGGAAGTTACTTGCTAAGCAAGTCAGTAGTCTCTCTTTAAATGACTACTTGTTTAAATATTAATTTTAAGTTATTTTAGTCAATTTAATGGTCAACAAAGCTTAATAATATTAGAATAACTTTAATTTTTTCTTTTAAAAAAGACATTTAAATATCAACTTAATAAAATTTAAATAAAAACAATTAATGGTTTTTAAAATAGACTTTTCTCCATACTAACTAAAAAAAACCCTAAGCAAATGGTGTTTGGGGGAGGATTAGGTTTTATTTATTTTTAACCAGAAACAGGATAAAGGATTAAGTTTTTATCAGTTATTTGTTTTTTTAAGTAGATTCCTCCGTTTAGACTTTGGGAACTGTAATAATTGTTCAAACAAAGTCCTCAGACCCCAAACAAACTGCCACATGTAGTTTATTTTAATGAGGATAAGAAGTGCTAGCTTCTTCAGAGCAGTCTGCAGACCCATCATGCAGGGAAATCATAGCTGGGAGGCTTCTCCATAATTTTTCTCCTCTGAAAAACTGCTACATTTTCCTCTGTGGAAAATCTGGTGTCTCATTCAGAACACAATGTACTGATAAAGAAACATCTGCTTTCCTGTAAAACTTTGGTAAAAGGCAGGTTTTTCCTCTTTTTTTTTTTTTTTTAAACTGAGCCTGACTGACCAGCTTTACTAATAAGTTCTTCCAAGAATACATGGCAAATATCATCTGTTGTTTACTTGTATGTAAGCTTTCCAAACACACAGCCAAAAAAGACTTTCTGGATGTGGTTTGTTACAAACTTAACAACAATGAGGAAAAGATCAGCAACAAGGCAGGTCTGACAGTCCAGGCAAGGTGCATCAGCTTTTTAAATCTATGTCTGTTAACCGGCAACTTGAAGTTGTAATAAAAGACAACTTTCTTTGCAGTAAATCCAAACTCTTTGCCACCTTATCTTTTGGGTGTTACAGAGCTATCCAACTTTTTCACTGTCCACAAGTGCCACTAGGGTTGTACCAATAACGATTTTTTGGGCTGATACCGATGGCCAATTATTGACCAGCCATATCGACTGATATCAATCCAATTGCTGATATACAGCCCATCAGCTTGTGGAGCAGCATCTGGCTAGTAAGTCTGTTGGGAGAAGGGACATGGGGGGGTAAATCAAGACCCCCTCAGTGAGGGAGGGAGCGAGGCTGGGCAAAGCACTCAATGGAGCTGCAGGCACCTTGTCCAGGTGCTGCAGGCAGCTTCTGCTGCTGTGTGCATCTTGAGGGAGCGTGTGTCCTCCAGATCTATATGTGGGATGAGGGTAGGCTGCTGCTGTGGGCTCAGGGCCAGGTACTGTGTCAGCTTCTTCCCAACGGGGAGGCTGGGCTGGGGCTGCACTTCGGCCACGCAGAGCAAGGGGGCTACAGCTGCCCCAAAATTTGCCATAGCATCCCCCCCATAGGTCCCCCTTCCAGAACTGCCACACCACCCGAACTCCCCTGCCACCAGGAAGACGTTGGCACAGTCCCTGGGTCTGAGCCTGCAGCAGGCAGCCTGCCCTCACCCTGTACACAGATCCAGGGGGCACATGCCCACCATGCCTCCCTCAGTGATGCACACAGTGGTGGGTGCTGCCCCCCTCCCTGGCCCCTGGATGAGCCAAGCATCTGCCCCTGCCCTACTCCCTCCCTCACCACAGGGACCTCAATATGCCCCCACCCACACTTACTGGCCAGACACTGCTCTCCAAGGTGCCAGGCGGCATTTATTGGCAACATCAGCCAAAAGAGTCGATTGCCAATAATGTCAATTTTTTTTTATTTTGTTTTTAAATTGGTGCTGATACGATATATATCAATGTATCAGTGCACCTCTAGTTGCCACTAAAGAGGAACAGTAATGTGGGACTGGAAGGGGTTTCTCAGGTCTTCAAGTCCAGTCACCTATATTCACAGGTGACTATGGGCACTGACAGGTGGGGGTGAAGCGGGTGTGGACAAGACCAACCAAAATCCCCCCCAGCACTTTACCAGAAGAGGAAATGCCTTAGTTTGACCCAGCTCCCCAGCATCTGTATAGATCAAGCACTTCAGTGGGACTTTTTGGAACTTTTATCTAAAGCTGATTCAATCACAATATAATCCCACTCCAATCCCTCCAATATTTGTCTGCTAACTCCATGTTCCTTCCTTATTTATTGGGCATAGCTACACAAGACACTGTTGCCATAGCAACAATCTACAGGTGGCAATGTCGCTCATTGCTATGGCAATGTAGCATCAGCAGGCACAAACTGATGCCACTGCTACTGCGTAGTAGCAACGAGCTATTGCTCAGTAAAGTGAGAAGTAACCCATACAGCATCAGGACCGTGCAGTACTAGCAGTTACTGCGCAGTAATTTAGTATGTGCTTTAGCAAGCACTAAATGACTGCACAGCACTAAATGACAACAGGCACAAAACACCATGCAAAAAACTACAACATACCAAAAGTAAGGGGCAGTGGCCAGAACAAGGATGCCATACCTTGCTAGACAAAGGCATAGTATGCACATAGAAAATCTGCAAACTTGAAACGGACCTCAATACCTTAGAAGATAGTCTGTAAGAAGTAAATCTGCCCTAACTAAATCAGAGGTGCAGAAGCTTTCATATGCAGCAGCAGCTTACTTTATCGAATGCTGAGAAGGTACTGCAGGAAGCAGAGCTTCTAAACAGCAGTGTTTAGAATGCAAAGGGTAGAGACAGAAAAGAAAAAAGAAGGGACACTCCTAGGAGAGGCAAGGTAAATAGAAGAGAAAAGCAAAGCAGTTAACTCATTGAGGGACAAAAGACACAGTTAGGAAAAAAAAAAGCTAATCCAAGTAATGGGATAAGAGCCCATTGTCTTAGTTTAGATCAGGGTTCAGCAACATTTTTGGGCAGAGTGCCAAAAACACCTGCAACTTCAAAGACAGCAGGGGAGCTGCAAGGGGCCTGATCCTTGTTGTAGCACTGCCCTGGTCCCTTCCCTGAGGCACTAAACTATCACAGCCATATGCTTGATACAAGCAAGCCAAAGAATGAATTTTGACCCTGAAGGAAGTAACATTAAAGTTGGAGTAATTTTGCTACACTCACTTCACTACAGCAGGGGTTGTCGACAACAGGTACTTTGAAAGGTCCCAGAAGGTACAGGGGGGCAGGCAAGGACAGAGTGCTGCCACTCCATGCTGTTGCCTCACAGGAGCAGGGCTGAGGCAGGGCAAGAGCAAGACCACACAGATGCAGTGCCATCCTACCTCCCAGCTCGGCATCTGGCCGCTTGCCAGCCCCACCCCACCCCGGCATCCAGCTACTCCCCACCCCAACCGAGGGTACACTTATTAAAAATGGTTGAAAACCCCTGCACTATATAATGGTGCAGACACAACACTTGCATTGTAACAGCTTGCATCAATGTCCTTTACTATCAATACAATTGTTGTCTGTATATACTCAACAGAAATTGATGACATCCTCTTTATCACAACCTTTTTAGTTAAAAAGCTGCAAGACTCATCCAAGAAAAAATATGAAGCAGCCATCCTGGCTCAGATGACTTCAAAAATACCCACCTGTTTTCCTTCAGCTGTCTTTGCCTACAAAGAATTAAAGCTAGTGCGTTCCCCCAAGGGGAAAGAATTTTTAAGACAGCTGCACAAAAGATTTACCCATCTTTTTCTTCTTTGAATGTTTGCCCACATGTACATTCCACTGTGGGTGCACATATACCTGAAGTACTTAACTCGTAGACATTTTTTTTTTGCCCTAGCTCCATATGCTCCTTATATAGCTTGAGGGTCTCAGTGACTGCACTGTGATTAGGCAACTTTCTCTCTCTCAACAATATTTCCATCAGGATTCAAGCTCTGAGATTTCATAGAGATTAGGGCTGGAAGGGACCTTGGAGGATCATCGAGTCCAGCCCCCTGCCCAAAGGGCAGGAAGTCAGCTGGGGTCATAGGATCCCAGCAAGATAAGCATCCAATCTACTCCTGAAGGTGTTCAATGTAGGTGCTTGAACCACCTCCGCTGGCAGACTGTTCCAGACCTTGGGGGCTTGGACAGTAAAGAAATTCTTCCTTATGTCCAGCCTGAAATGGTCTTGCAGGAGTTTATGACTGTTCCACCTTGTCATCCCTTGGGGCACTCTGGTGAACAAACATTCCCCCAGATACTGGTGGTCACCCCTGATAAACTTATAGGTGGCCATCAGATCACTCCTGAGCCTGCGATTTTCCAGGCTAAAGAGCCCCATGGCTCTCAGCCTGTCGTTGAGATGGTCTTATGCTTACAATTAATGAGCATATTCATGCTCCAACTATTTAAGGGAGTACCTTACATCCCTGGAAACTCCACTGTTGTCTACTTCCTGGACCAGGAAGATGTGTTAAATCAGAGTGCAAATCATCTCTTAAGTAAATTTTTACAGTCAACCTCTGACCCCCAAAACTAGACTTGGCTGGACACAAGACTCTGCAAGGGTGAACATTTTTTTGGAAAAGGCTGCCTTCAACACTGGCTTCAGAAAATCTATTTCTAGCAGACACCTAGAGATTATTAAAAAAAAAAAATATTGCCCTCACTGGGTATTTCATCCTCTCCTTTTCCATCCCACTCTGATATTTCAGTGCCAGGCAAATCCTAAAGAAGCTCATAAACATCCTGGAACCAACAACCGATTCTACAGAGTACATCTCATCGTTGCTTAGGGAGTACAAGAAAGAGCACTCAGGGTTCTCCCTTATCCAATTATCACGGATCCTGGTTTTCTCCGATTTAAGAAAATCCCCAATTTTTGGTTAAAAAAAAAGTAACTCCAAACCCACATTTGTCCATGAGTTAAATGAATCACTAATATAGACATCTGTATGTGTGGCCCACAGCCACCCACTAAGGTATCTATCCATTAGTGATGTTTCACTTCAGCCATGGACAAATGTGGATTTGGGGTTTTGTTTGTTTGTTTTTTTAAACTGAAGATTGTGGATTTTTTTAGATTGGAGAAACCAGGATCCCTGCTAATCATCAGGGTCTCCCACTTCAGTACCAACTTCCCCTCTACACTCAGAACTTCTAACAACAGCACTGGCTGCTCCTTAAAGACATGGCATACTTCAGTAGCCTCCTGGAACGTTATCCCATACACCACTGCTGATATCTCCAGTCCTACTGTTTTGTTTCACTGTGCTGAACAATTTGAAAATCCAGTCAGGTTAGACAGGTCTATTGTTTTCCATAGCTTTGCCAGCAGCCCAGATCTGTCAGCCCTGACAGCGCCAGCTCCAGCTCCAGCTCCAGCTAGACCACCCTTTATGGTCTTGATGCAGAACACAAGAAGAGTCAGGGAATTTGTGCACTGTACAGCTACAACAAAAAATCTCTCTGACCTCAGCTACTTAAGGCACTTAAGCACCCAAGGTGGAGAACGTATATGGACAAGGACCTGAAGGAGAAAAGATAGGCAACACTTCTGCAAAGTTATCTCATCTTAAAACTTGATTCCCTCTGTGTTACTTTTAAATCATCCTTTCCAGGAAGGACGGGTGAGTATTTATGAAGGCTTTAGAGCTAGGACTGTTGTATTGTATTTTCTGTTACACGAGTCTTTCAGCTGAAATACCCCTTTATATATATGTGGGAAGATTATAGACACTTTTCCTGGGTAACCCAAAGGAATTTTCTTCATATAGTAACTCTTTTTTTTTTTTTTTTTTTTTTAAAGTGAGATAGAAGACAGTGGTCCCTCACTGTCTCCCTACTACTAACCATTTTGGTGGGATGAGACTCGGCAACACGGGAAGGAAACTGACTGAAGGTTGAAGATATTTATATCCATGCTCACACAACAGGAGGCATCTTCAGCGTTTTAGTTAGGTTCTCATCCCTCAAACTCCATTGGCTGATCTGAACTTTAAGGGAAACGAAGAGAAATCTAGCATGTCCCTTCTCCTGAAGTCTCCACTGACATTTGTTTCTGGTGTCTACTGATGATGCCTTCTTTAATGAAGATTTCCAAAGTACAGCAAGCAAAGAATTACTTAACAGTTGGTTTAGCGACACTCTGAGGTACTATGATCTTGGAAGCAGCTGTGGTTTATGAAAGCTTTTATGAAAGAACATTGAACTGGGTGAAGAACACGGTACGGCAAGTGAAAATTAGATATGCAAAACTGTTTCTCAGTTGCTAGCCTTGACTTTTAAAAAGCATACATTTTATTCTCTTATTAAAACAGAGTAATGAAACATATGTAGGTTCTTGACTTGATTTTAACCAGCAAGACAAACAAACAAAGCAAGCTGGAGCATGATAATCTATGCATGCTTTTCAGAAAGAGGGAGTCAAAGCTAGAATTCACAACACAAATGTAGTAACCTCATCTATGTAATGGCTGTTGATTCTACCTGTTTAAACAAAGAATTTACCTTTTAAAAAAAATATATTGGCCTTTTGGTTACTAAATGTAGACTTTTTTTTTAAATGAAGTATGGAATTCTTTTGATTCTTTCCACTCAGGGTACAGCTTTAAATATTAAACCTTATGTCTTAAAGATGAAATTGTAAGAAAATATGACCTTGACCTGATAATGTACTATTTAATTCAAATGTTTCCCAGTTGAGAAGGGTCTAAGAGCACATGTTCACATGGTACTTATACTAAACAAACATTCTCCAGCTGAATACATGATTTTCTAGCAATGATAGATTTTCTGTTTTATGCTGACTAATGCAGGCAAAGCAGATCATGATACATGGTTTATGAGAAAATTGGTATTCTTCTAGATTTGGTGGGATGGGGGACCAGAGAAACATGGTCCTCAGTCCTGGGGCAGTCCATAGGGTGGAGCTGCACTGGAGTGGTGGACTCCAAGCACCTGTCTTAGGACTGCTATACTTCAAGTTTCAGCTTCAAGGCAAGAAGTCCAGTGAGCCTGTGTTTCCTGGGCCTCCTCTTGTACAGCTAGAATTTGAGAAGTGGTTAGAACTGTGGGTCCCAAACCCTTCCACTCCATTGCAGCAAGCCTAGAAGTCTGGCAAGAGAAGAGCATTTTTCAACAAATCTGGTTTTGTGGAAAATTATCCAAATCACCCCTGACAAATGTAACAGATGCTACATTTAAATTAGTTTGAACTATTTGCAAAATAAAAATCTTGATCTCGCAGGATCCTCAATCCCAATGTCTGGTTGGCATATTTTAAAGATATTTATGATGCACTAATGATGCTTCATTCAATTCATTAAAGGCTCAGTTTCAATTACCATGGATTTCATTCTAGATCTGAAAGTTTATTCACTTCTACAAACTGCAACCTGACATCCTCTGTCAGTTACAACCAGGGATCCTGGTTTTTTCCGATTTAAAAAAAAATCACCAATTTCCAGTTAGAAAAAAACGTAATCCCAAATCCACATTTGTCCATGACTGACATGAAACACTACATCCATCTGTCCATCCGAAGAGCAGCAACTGGGGCTGTAAAACACAGCCCACAGCGGAACAGCACTGGAAGCTGCCCTCTGAACTCTTTAAAGGGTGCTGTTTAAAGGCAGTGTGGCTTTCCACTGCCCTTTGAAAAGCAATCCGGTTCTCTGGTGGTATCAAAGGGGTTACACTTCAAACAGTACCAGAAAACATGATAATATTTAAAGGGTGGTGGGGAAACAGGGCTATTCCTGGGATTTCTGTAGGGCAGGGGGACAGCTTCAATTGCTGCCTCCCCCAAAACCTGCAGAACTGGACTGTTCCTTGGGCCTAAGGCCGGGCACTAGCACTTGCAGGTGTTCTGGCTATAAGCATGTGGCTTCTCAGCTGTCAGGGCACAGGCAACAGTCTAGGCTTTAGCAGCTATGATGGTGTGGGGGCAGACCCCTCCAGCCAGAACATCAGCCAAGGAGCAACCATACCAGCCAGACAAGCTTGACTTGTGTTGGTCCTGCAGCTGAGACAGCCCCCATGCTCAGTCCCACTGATCAGGCAGGGATTAGCCCTCCAGGTACCACTGATCAGCTACCCCCTTGGCCACCCCATGTCCAGTCCCCTCAATGTAAGGACCGGGAAGAAGGCAGCAGCACTGGTGCCCTGACAGCTCAGTGCTGGGTGAGCTACCAGGCAAAAGGGAAGGAAGAGCCAGGGACTGTGGGGTACTGGTGATAGGAACCCTTTTGCGCTACAAGTAAGCATACAGGCATTACAAGTGGTGGTAGAAAAGAACAGGGAAATTGCTCTTCAAAAGAGCTAGTGGTTGGTGGCAGAAGCACTAGGTTTGAATGCCTGTATGCTCATTCTTTAAGGCAGGAAAAAGGCATTTTTCCCAAGGACAAATGTCCAACTTATCCACAAGGCTGGACTAAAACATATGCTTATATTGAAACAAATGCTGTCACATGGCATCAATGAAGTTCACAGTTAAAGCTATGAGATTTTATATTTATCCAAAAAAAAGACAGACATTACTACTGCATATAAAGAAAGAGCACATACACTTACAGTGCCATAAAAAAGTTTTAAGAATTAAAGAATATATTCCAAAAATCAAATCAAATATGCAGAACCACCCAAGTGTCAAGAGGGTGAGCTACTGATGGAATATTGCCTTTAGTTGTAAATTTTCTGACTTCTGAAACTTCAGACATAAAAGCATTTTTCATTTCGTCTATGCTGGTTTAAATTGCTACAAGTATTAAATGCTTCCCATAATGGTCCCTGACATGATGAATAAATGCATTTGCAAATTCTTTAAGGAGTCATGTATTACATGCAGAGGGAAAAAAGGCTAATAAGATCAACTCATAGTATAAGATTTCTTAATCTTTGTGGAAAACTAATTTGTAGCCAGGTCTGTTGTAATTTTGAGCTATTGTGAAATTAAAAAATAAATTATCTTTCTAACTGACTATATTGCTTGAAAAAATCAAGAGGACTGACACCTTTTGTAGACTTTATTTAATACACCTGTGAAATGTAAATTTGAAGATTTATACTCAACTTTTTGGTGCAACTGCCTTTTAAGGATAGCTACTGTATGAACTGCAAAACATTTCTTCCACTTTAATTTTTACTGTGGTTCAAATTTTAAGTGGTCTCTTTGTGTTTAATTTTTTTCCTTCCTATTTCACTCCTAATCCCTCTTAATAGAAAAGGGTCTGGAATATGCTGCTCTTTAATGAAATTCCCTAAAAAGATACTCAAATGCAGATTCCTCCAAATACTGGAGTCTATCCCTGAACAAGCTGTGTTTTCAGGCATTTCTCGAGCTAGCTGAAGAGGGGTAACTTATGAGAAGAAAAAAACAAGCCAAAAAATAAGACCCCAAAAAATAAAAATCAGTATTGTGCCCAAAAGAGGAAGTCAGAGAAGCAGGAGAAGCGGATGGGTAATATAAAATCTAACTGGTTTCCATCTAAAATATCAAAAAATAATCTGGATCAATATTTCCACTCTGTAGGCAAGCAAAGGTTTCAAACTCAAAGATTGTGATCTAGCATCTGTCTGGAGTACACAGGTGCCAACTGCAAATCAAAATACAATACACCTTAAATCTGCATTCAGTCACAGAGATCTCAGAATCATCTTGCCTACTATTTTCATCATCTCTGCTAAAGAGCATTTAGGTATTTTTCAGAGTAGGAAGATTTTCAAATAATAGAATCATAAAAAGGTAGGGCTAGAAGGGTCTCAGCAGCTCATCTAGTCCAACTTCTTCAAGATGGAACCTTCCCTATCTAAACTATCCTAGACAGGCATCTGTCTAGCCCAGAGGTTTCTCAACCTTTTTAGATTCAATGCACCCCTCCAAGTATAAGCTCCTAGTTTTCAGCTGTTTTCTTTTAACTATGGAAAATAGAGCATTTTTTCTTTTGCAAAGAACTCTGATCACAACAAGTTAGCATATTTAACACTATGGATCCTCTGAAATGCTGAGTTTGTCTTATGAATCAGTTTGCACACCTCACAGTGTTTGGCATCCTGTGGCAGCCTTGAAAGCATCTCACAGCACCCTGACTGAGAATCACTGATCTAGCCTATTTTAAAAACTGCACAGACAGTTTTCTCATTCAACCACCAAGCACAATGGCCAAAACATCAAAAACAATCTAGTTTGCCACTGGTAAAGCAGGAAAAAAAGGGCACTGTCAATGACCTATCACCAAAAGGACAGTTAATAAAATGTCGCATTTCTCGCATGTGATATCTATGTAAAAATTTGCTAAGACACGGGACTGGAAGGAATCTCATGGATCACTGAGTCCACTCCCATGGTCCTAAAGGCAGGAATTCTAATATAATAAAAGCCTTAGTCTCTCTGTCTGTCTGTCACATGATTGGCTGGCCCAGAGCATAACAGAAAGACATAAGGAGGCGGAGGCAGTCAGGAGCACAATGTGGTGTGGCATGGCACACTTCCCATGGCCATGTGGTGCACTGTCTGCCATGGGACACAGCACACTCCCTGCCACAGGGTGCTCCCTGCAGTGGGCTGTGGCCGGTGGAGCACTTCCTGCCATGGAATACAGCATGCTGCCTGCCGCAGAGTGTGGCCATATGGCACAGCACACCGTGCCATGCCTGCTTCCCACCCCGCTGCCTGTTGTTGGGAGGTATGGCACACCCACAGACCACAGCTGGAGCACCCACAGACCACAGCATGTAGCAGGAGGTGGAACGGAGGGAAGTGGATGTGGTATGGCATGCCGTGCAACCCCGCAGCAGCGTGCCTTGCCCTGCCAGACTATGCCCCCGACCACCTGCCCTGCTTCCTGGCCCCAACCACCTCCGCCTAGGGAGGGGAAGTGAGATGGGGAGGTGGGGGTGGTTGCATGCAGCTGGACACCAAGCAGGGGCAGCAAGGAGCACAGGGTGGCAGCTACAGCTGCCACATGCAAGCTTCACCCCAACCCTTCCTGGAAGGCAGTGCAGGGTGGAACAGTAGGAGGTGGGGGGGGATGGTTGGATGTGGGAGAACTTGGGGCAGGGGGGCATGTGCCCCCCTTTTAGCTCCCCCGCACTGTGCCCCTGGATGAGCTGCTGGACTCCCATGACCCAGCTTAGCTGGGGTCCTGTTCATGGTGACTGGGCCCTGCTCAGGCTGGGTTGTGGGGCAGTTGTAGCCTGGTGGCTCTTCCAGGCATGAGGTGATGGGGGGCCACAGCCCCCCTCCCCTTGGCTCCCCATTCTGTGCATGGGGCAAGGGTGGGCTGCAGCTGAGGGCTGTGCTCATCCTCTGCTCCATGCCTTGCTGTTGCTGCATTGACAGCAGCCTGGCACAGTGCTATGAGAGTCCTTCTGCTGGGCAGGCTGGGCAGTGAGGCACATGGTGCTGTGCTGCTGTCAGTGAAGCAGCAGCAAGGCACGGACAGAGGCTGAGCACAGCCCACACAAGCTGGGGGGGGAGGGGGAAGGGCACAGGCTGCACCCCTGGACAAGCTGTGGGGCTCCGATTGCCCATGTCCTGGCCGGGGCTCCATTCACTGGGGCCCTGGCCAGGCCATGGGACAATCAGAGCCCAGCGCCTCCTTCAGAGGTGCAGCATGGGGGAAGGGGTAGTAGGCCCAGACCCAGACCTGAAGGTGGGGGAACCAGATGCAGGCCTGTGTCTCTGCCTGTCTGTCATTCTTGATGGGCAAATTTGCTAATATAATATAATCCTGTTCAGGTACTTATCAAACTCTGTCTTGAAACCAATTAATTTTGGCCTCGCTATTCTTATTGGAAAGCTGTCACAGAATCTCACTGCTCTAGTAGTTAGAAATTTTTTTCTAAGTTTATTTACCATCAATTTATATCTATTTCTGCTTGTGCCAATATTGTCCATTACCTTAAATAATCTTAGCCATCCCTTGTGTTTACAGCTGCACCTCCCAAATGCTTTTATAGACATCAATCATAGGCCTCCCTCAGCTTTTATATTGCTAGATTAAAAAAGCTAGGCTATTTTAGTCTTCTCCTCTAAGACAGGATCTCCATTCCCCCAGTCCTTCTAAGAACTCTCCTCTGTACCTCGTTCAGTTTGGCTTAATCTTTCCTAAGCGTGAATAGCTGGAACTATATACAGTAGTCCAGATGAAGTATTAGTATTATGTTTATTGGTACTAGAGCTAGAACAAAGATAATGAAATACTCTTACCTGTTGTGCTCCATCCCCACTAACAATAGAAGCAGGTAGAAGAGGAATTTCACTATTTATAATCTGAGTGGTATCCAATAATGGTGGGTGCTCAGCCATAATTGATGGTATGTTAATTCACAGGATCACCTATAAAGAAGATACCAGTTATATGATGTGTATATATTTTATGTTTGAAGTAAAAAGAACCCTTTGTAGCATCTTCCAAAATGGTGTTAAGTATTAAAAAGACAAGCTTACCAAAGTAAATGCACCTTTTAACACACCTCAAAAGAACCCTTCCCAAAAGATAGAGTAGCACTCCACAAAATTCTGAAAGCTAACTCATACTTTTAAATCACATTTTACCCTTTCTAGTGGACATTGGCGATGCATACGGAGTGCATGCAGGTACATGTTCACTCCCTGAGATTGGCTATACCACCCTGAGATTGGCCACCACTGTGCAGTTGTAGATCACCACCTTCTCCTCCACACCATGACCACCTGCAGGCAGCTCCTGCTTGTCACCACCACCAATGCCCGCAGGAGGTCACTGTGCCCCCCAGCCTCAGGAGGCATGAGGCTTTCATGCTAGTGAATGAAACATATGAAGGTTTGAGTCTATTACAATCACTGAGCTAACAAAAGCTGAGTTTAACTTAGGCAACATAGGCTCATGGGTTTACAATTCAGATATCCCCAAGTTGATCCTCACCATTAACATTGTGTTATACTAGAAAGGCTTGAAAGTGCACAGATGCTTTACAGATACATCTGAAAAAGAGAACTAATACACCATATGTAAGCCAATCTAACACCAACCTTGATAGCCAAAGAATTTGAGGTCTCAGTAGTGATTCTGACACCTTATCACCAATTTGCATTATTAATTTAATATAATAGAACTGCACACTATTGTTGCAAATCAGATCTTTTATTTCAATTACAAGACTATATTAAATAAAGTTACAAGCAAGAAGAAACAAACCCTACAGTACATTAGTCAGTGATGGAGAGAGATAGTGTACATTTTATTCATGACTGCAAAAAAGAAACCCCATGTGTAATTTTTAAATCACACACGTCAATAACATTGTGTGCAAAGTCACTTGTAGCTTAAAAGCAGAAATCTGTGTATCAATATTTTATACCCTACGGTGACCACGTGAAACATTCAGTTTTATCTTCTATATAAAATTTTATTGATGTAATTTTGCAATATTTAGAATTCTTGTGTTTTATGAAAACAAGCAGCTACAAGGCAGAGGTGGCAAGATGACAGAAAAATTATTAATCCGAGACTTCTGAAGGAGTATTTCCAAGATGCAAACTTCTAACACAGTGATAAAAACAGGGCTGATGTTTACTATTCACAGTATTTTATATAATTTCATTTTAAGAAACTACAAAAATGTCTATTAGAATTAAGGAGAAAATCCCATCAGATAGCTTGGGAACTGACCAAAAAAAAAAAAAAAAAAAAGGCTTAGTAATGTTTGGCCCCTTAAAGCTAAATTCTAACCAAGTATCTGGAGATACTTATCTGACAGACTGAGTAAAAATAACCAGGAGATCAACATTTTAACTTGTTTATACCTCACCACACTGAGAGCATGGACTGGAGCTTGGCATGCAGGGTCCTCATGAAAACAAAAAAATACATGTTTAAGATGTGAAGAATCATTTTAAAGGCCTTATTTAATATTAAAGCACAATCATTCTGTTTAAAACACAAATATAACCTTACTGACATCTGTTCTCACAGGCTCAGCTCTCCTACAAAGTTACTAAAGTGAACAACTTATGAAATAACTTTAAGCAAATTAACAGGTAGCATTTAATTCGCACAGGTTAAAGTTGATGACAACTAAAAAGACTGAAAACACTCAAAATGAACACAGTTCCTTAAGATAGAGGCCCCAGCAGTGGAGGAGGGAGTGGGGGTAGGGCTGGGGCCAGCCGGAGCGAGGCACAGGATGGAGCCGTGAGCAGCTCATTCAGGGGGTACGGCTCCCACTACTATGCACACCCTGGGAGGCCAAAGGGTGGGGGGAAGGGATGTGAAGGGAAGAATGTGTGGCCCCAGATCTGTACATGGTGCAAGGGTGGGCTGCTGTTGCAGGCTGGGGCAGCGCCATGCTCTTCCTGGCAGAGAGACTGTACTTAGAGCAGGTGGCAATGGCGATTCTATCAGCTATCAGATAAAAAAGCCAAAAAGCCCTGCTGAATTCCTGGTTGATACAGGTATTGGACGAGCCAGGTCAAACTAATGCGATGCCTCTTTTGGGCCTGCACTGTGCTTAGTGCAGGGACGTGCGGAACTGAAAGTAAGTGCTAGTTTTTTTTTCATGACTTCAAGCAGCCAAAATCATAACTGAAAGTCTGAAGATAAGACCAAGCATTCAAGGAGTGATAAGTAAGTAAAAGATATGGACTGTGTGGAAAGCAAGATATAAGCAAACAGTGTGTTTTTATGACCAAACAAAATTAAAAAATTAGAAACAAAGAATAAGGAATGGACATATAAGATGAAGAATTCTCCTGGGAATGACCGACCCCGAGAAAGGACTTAAGAATGTAGAGAACCAGCTAAACAGGAGCTCCAGTGTTATGCTGTGACCCAAGAGTTAATGCAATCCTTGGATGTACGGAACCTAAAGTAGTAAGAGGCTTCTCTCTCTCTCTCTCCAGCATTGAGTGCAGTCATTACTTGAATGCTTTGGAGGGCTTTAGTATCCATAATATGGCATGAAATGTATAACTGATCTGAATACGTCAGGGTCAGAGCTTTACTATATGAAATTTCCCCTCGTTATTTGGGTGATGCAACTGCCACTTAATTCCAGATAGTTTTTCAATACTCAATCAGGAAAAGTGACTTGTGAAACATGAAACGAAGAAGTTGTATACGTTATTCAACTTGGTTGCTCCTCTCAAACAAGAGAGGCAATATCTACTAAAGAGAAAGCATTATGTTCACCTGCACAGGAACAGGTAGTGTCATATTATAAATGGAGTTAGACCTCACAAAACTATATCAAAACATCACCTAATATGCTGGCCCTTTGGTTACAGCTTTTCAGTTGGACTTCCTTGGGCAGTGACCCAAGAACTAGGATTTTTAGATTGTAGGATAAATTACAACAGACAAGTTATTTCTCTATGTAGTTCCTCCAACAGTTACGTAACTGGGGTGTTTTGAGATGTCCAATATGTACGTGTGTTCCACTGAAGAAATGACCTGAAGACTGAAGACGTTGCCACAGTCCGCTGCCTTGACCAGACAGGATGATGACCAGGGATCCTGTTTTCTCTGATTAAATCTGAGAACCGAGGATTAAAAAAATCTAAAATCCTCATTTCCCCCCCGATCAAAATTATATATTAGTGGTATTTCATTTCGACCATGGAAAATATGAATTTGGGGTTACTTTTTTTAAAATATGAAAATTGGGGATTTTTTTTTAAAAAAAATCAGAGAAAAACCAAGATCCCTGATGACGCAGATCATTCAGTCTATATATATACACACCTCAGTCATCCTTGTGACTCAAATATACAGGGGTATAGGACTAATATGGCAGCTCCACTGCATGTATTCCACTGTGAGACATCCAAGCAGCAGACTACGTAGGAGATGCATGCTTAGAACCTAGCTACAGAGCAGACTGCAGTACTGTTCTATGGAAAGAGACACCCAAAACAGGTGCATATTAGTGCACAGGCTGGACCGGTGTTTTTATTTATAAAAACAAGGATATTTTTCAGGAAGGCCTCTGAAGCTACGTGCAGCCCTGCTAAACAAGCTTTAATACAGTCAGAAGTCAGAACACTGAAGATGCAATAACAGAGAGGAATACAATTCAAGAACTACTTAGTAAGCCTGCCTGTGGAAACGCATCACTTTTTATTTTCACTAAAGAGGCAAATAATTTAAGATCATTTAATTGGTTTAATTCTGCGCATGAAGTTAGTAAAGCCTCTACTAGCATCTAATGGGTACTTTGTTGGTCGTTCAGCAGTTCCATGGGACACCCATGCCCACTATGGGACAGGGAGGTCCAGGTGAGGGAGATTCCCTGCCCTCCATCAATGCTGACCTTGTGAAGGAACACCTTGAGAGGCTGGATACTTTCAAGTCAGCTGGCCCTGACAATCTACACCCCAAGGTACTCAAGGAGCTGGTGAGCATCACAGCCCAGCCTCTGGCACGGATCTTTGAGAACTCCTGGTGCTCTTGTGGAGTGCCCGAAGACTGGAAGAAGGCCAATGTGGTGCCGATCTTCAAGAAAGGGAGGAAAGTAGATATGGCAAACTATAGGCCCATCAGCCTGACCTCCATCCCAGGGAAGGTCTTAGAAAAGTTTATTAACGAGACCATCCTTAACGGACTGGCCGACGCTAACATCCTGAGGGACAGCCAGCACGGGCTCGTTGTGGGTAGGTCTTGCTTGACAAGTCTTATTTCCTTCTATGACCAGGTGACCTATCACCTGGACAAGGGAGAAGAGATTGATATTATATACCTTGACTTAAAAAAAGCCTTCGATCTGGTATCTCATGATCACCTCTTGATGAAACTAGCCAGTTGTGGCCTTGGCTCCACCACGATCCGCTGGCTGGGAAATTTGCTCTGTGGTCAGACCCAGAGGGTGGTAATTGACGGAAGTCAATTGTCATGGTGCCCTGTGACCAGCAGGGATGCCCAGCCTACCAGTCACCTATGGGGCTTTAGATAGGCAGTAGCTTCAGTAGGACCACCACCAACACTGCTTCCAGGTTGCCTTTCCACCCTAAGGAGGGGCTGAAGCTGCTGCCCAGCTTCAGCAGTGGCAACGTCTGGGTGTGGAAGCAGCACCCAGACAGAAGCTGAAAGCAAGACCCGGTGGTGGGCACAGCCACATCCTCCTGGCCACTACAGAGGTTTTCTTGCTGCTGTTACTCAGAGCCTGCCCCAGGGCTCTCTTCTCCACCACCACTAGTGCACAGCCTCAGCCCCAGCCCTTGCGGAGGGGGGAGGGGGATCAGGTTCCCTGCAGTGCCTGCTCCAGACCTACCTACACCAGCCATGATAAGCAGCGGTGGCAGCTGGGAAGAAGGAAAAAGGAACCAGGGTCCGGCCACCTTCCCTTTGCCACTGCTGGGCTCTGCTTGCTGCCACTACCTGGAGCCCACTTTGGAGCAACCTTGCAGCTCCTCACCCTGCTGCTGCCACCTCACTGGGGCCAGAGGCAGCACTGGTGGTGAAGAGGAGAGTCCTGGCACAGGCTCTGGGTGGCAGCAGAAGGAAGGGCCTAGCAGCAGCAAGGGGAAGGGGGCTGGGCCCTGCTTTTTTCCCTGCACCAAGCAGCAGCTTCTGCCCAGATGCCACAGCTGGGGTGGACAGGTCCAAAGCAGATGTTACAGAGGCCCCAACCCCCTACAGAGGATGGGCTAGGGCCAGGTCTGCGTAGTCAACCCAGGGCTTGAGCCCAGTCTGTGTGGGTCTTGACCAGTCTCTACAGGGCTGGCAGCAGTGGCAGTCAGAAAGAGTCACCACTGGTGGGAAACGGAATCTGACTGCAGAGCCGCCCCAGGTCTGCTGTGCATACAGGGGCAGCGGGATGTGCTAAGGACTGGATGATACCTGGGCCAGCAGGACCGAGGGACCTGCCACAGGCCAGACAAAGTGTATCTGTGGGCTGGATCTAGCTTATAGACTATATTTTGCCCACCCCTGGGTAAAACGGCCACCCGTTTAAGGAATGAAACAGACTATAGCTGTCGTCTTACAATGTGTATACCAATGTACAGGCACTCCTGATTTTTGAAGGAGTAACTTTGCCCTGGAACAGAGTTGTCTGTTCTACAGCAATATAGGGCAGATAACAAATGATGCATTTAAAACTTGTGTAAACATGAATTAAGAAGAAAACTAATAGAAAAATGCATAGGGAGGGTCTGGCATAAGATTGGCCAATTCCTCTATTTTAACAAATGTTGAAACTGTTCAGGGGCTAGTAGAAAGATGAACATAAGGCCAGAGGCACAAACAGAAGCTTGAGCATGAAGTGACCAAAAATCTATTGGTTTAGATACTTGTGGGAAGCACACAAATCCTTCCATGATTCTTGTTACAGCTTCATGAGAAAATATAATGGAATTGTCAACTACGAAGTGAAAAGCACTGCAGCAGCAACGCCTTATGCCATACTGAGAGCATTTCTAGACAGTCCCATGGAATTTAGTGGCAATACATACTTCAGTATGCCTGATAGCGTAAAGAAAAGGATGATGTCAGTTACTCCATGCCTGATATATATTCCATTTAGAAAGATGTATCTTCCTTGGAGACTCCTTTCTGCTACTGAATAAAATGAACTGGACCTGTAATAAAGCATGGCCTTTCAAAACTGACATGTATCAAAATGCCATGCTGTCAGATACAGGAAGAAAAGTTAGAATTACTTATTATCCTGTTGATTTCAGTCAAGGTCTGGCCTGAGGGGTAGATGAAGAACAGTGGATATCCCGCAGCCACTGGAACCAGAATGGCGATGGTCAAATGGAGATTACTACACTGAATTGTTTGCCCTATGGATTCTCTTAAAGATTTTTCTACTGACAATAATGGAAATACTGGTCAAGTCAACTGATGAATGTAAGTATTAAAAGGAACAAAATTTGTAACATTTCTCCATTGACTGTACCACTTAACCATTCATATGGATGTATGCTGAGACTATTGAAGTCTTCTGAATACCCAGCATCTAAACTTCTGTTAGGGTGATCTGCTGGTGTATAATAAATCCGGAGTGTTTTTTTGCATCAGTACACAGCATTATGTTGTACTCTCTCACATAAAGCACCCCCCCCCCCAATTCAGTTGCTGAAAATTGGGGTGCATGTTATAAGCAAGGAGTATAGTAATAATTTCAGTCTTTCCCAAAGGAAATGAAAAATAATGTTGCACCTGCTGCACTGGAGTCAGCACAATGGGCAAGCAGGGTCAGCTGGGCAGATGTTGATATTTTCTTTCCCCTAAAAAAAACCATTTGTGCATTATCAACGTCTTTCAGAGACGTTGTTAAATACTTAGAGAAGCAGCTCCTATAAAAAGTGATGGGAAGCAATGGAAAAGTAGGGGCTAGATTTAAGTAATTAATCAGAATATAAGTCTCAAGGGCCTCATTAAAATGCATTTAGTCAACGATGGACCCTTTGCAGACCTAGAAAAGGAAAGGAGCAGAAGGTCTTCTTTTCAGCCTTTGACATTTACATGAGGGTTCATACAACCACTGTTGAATGAAGTATAGGGGAACTGATGTGTTTTCAAAAGAGAAGTCTGAAGCTCGCTATTTGCCCTTTTTGTTGCAGGTAAACAACCTTGTAGGGCCTAAAGATTCCCAGGCCACTCTTTCAGTAACAGAAGTCAACCATATTCTTTGATGAGAGCATTGCCCTCAAAATGGTCAGTTTCCACTGTTACCTCGTATTCCCAGGAATTACAAGAATTCTGCAGCCAAGAGCAGCATCTCATTACTATGGCAAAATGCAAAACTGCATTCAATGACATCTGCAAAGATTACCTTGCCTTAATTAAAAAAAGATCACGAACAACTTTTTGTGGTCTCATGGCACTTTATTATTACAAATATGCAGAATACAGTAACAAACTAATTGGTCCACAAGTAGTCTGAACTTCAAGATTATACTACTGGAAAATAGCTTTTCCTGGCAACAAAGTCACAGTAGTTCATGCCTTTGGCAGCCAGTACAGATCCTGGCTGTTGTTACTTACTTCTTTTGCCAGTGACTGTTGCACCTATCCCCAATTCCCTTGTGGCAAGTAATAGCTTTCCATAGCCCCTGGTAGAATTACAATTTCTGCATTTTTACAGGTAGCTATAATAAGAGCAGGGATCTACCATATCATCCAAAGAGGTAAAAAACGTGCTTTACTTTCAGTAAGGGTTATTTTGGTATTGACTCATGGAGAACATCCACTGATCTAAACAAAGGTTTTGTTAACCTTCATTAAAAAGGTCCTGGAGAGTATATACAACAATTTTTATCAATTTCTGTAAAATTCTACAAGCACAAGGGACTTGAAGGTAAGAAAAAGAATAATTTTACTGCCTAGACTAGATAAGATGACAACTATAGCTAGAGAAATTCCATGGGATGTAGAAGGAAAGGACTCCTTTTCCTTCAATTGTTCCTGTGCATAGATTTTTCCGTACAAATATCATATTTACCCCTTTACAAATCCTTCAGGTGGTTAATGCAGGAACCCCAGCAATTGCAATAAAGTCACATTGTCTAGTGTACAGTAACAGAAGTGACTCAAGCAAGGAGTGGTGCCACAGCACATGCATACAATTATACAGACTTATACAATATTGTGACAGTTAAATTCTGAGGGGGGGGGTCTAGTCTAAGTTAGTCTTCATCATGAGTAAGCAGGTGAAGCCTTGTCACTAATCATAGAATCATAAAGCGTTTAACAGTTCCAAGTTTAATTGGTAGAACAATAGATACAGAGTACTTAGAAATCTACCCTTGCTCATGAGCGCAACTAACAATCAGTGCCATCCCAGCAATGATCTCCATTTCTACTGCTATACCAGATTTAATCTGCAGCTACTAACAGAGATTCAAGCTGTGACTTGTGTTGTTAGCTCAGCCAATGCACTATACTGGGCTAATAACAAGGAGAACGGTGGGAGATCTCAGCTCAGTCCTGACATAAGACAGTCATATGGTATCAGAGTACCATGTACCAAAGGCAGGTTTGGTGTGGAGGGCAGTGCTCACTCTGTGCCCTCTGAGTAAGAATTGAGAAATTCTGCACTCAGAACCCTAGTACTAGGAAGCTTAGGAAGGAGTTTGGACTGATGCCGGTGTCAAACCATGTGCTAGAAGTCCATTACTTGTACTGTGACAAGGAGTCTCCCAAATTTTGGGGAGAGTCAGATAAACCAACCTAAATTTTGAAAAGGGTAGAGAAGGGTAAAGTATCCCTTTTCTCCTCTAGACTGCTTAACATCTCCCACACAATCTTTCTTAATACAAGATTTTGAAGAAATCTTGGAAAAGTTCCCTGGAGGCTACTGAAGATGAACTCAAGACAACCCCTACAACCTGCTGTATTTGTGGAAGGGGTTGTCACAGGGCCAGGATCCCTCACACCCAACAGAATAATCCCTGAGTAACGTGTTCAGAGATGAACCGTCTTGAGTTTTGTCTATCTTGAGAGAAAGACCTACAAATATTATGCTGGTAGCACTGCACAGTGACTCTGCCCCTTTAAAGGGGCCTGACAGCTTGCAAAAGCAGCCTGCAAGTAATGAGGGGGCTAAAGAGGGCCCCACTGGACCAGGGAAAGGACTGGGCTTAGCTGGGAGATAAGCCAAAGCCCTGGAAAGGAACAAGAAGTAAGATCTAGGAAGCTGCCTAGAGGAAACATCATCAGGCACATAGGCTACAGCTGAAACAGGCTGCAGGTGGGGCAGGAGGCAACCAGGGGCCACATGAGTGCCCAAGACGAGTGGTCGTTCCTTAAGGACACGATACTCAGGGCCCAAGGGGTGACCATCCCAACAAGAAGCAAGGGGGGCAAGAGTGCCCAAAAGCCTCCTTGGCTCATCAAGGGCGTCCAGGAATGCCTGAGTGCCAAAAAGGTGGAGTACAGCCAGTGGAAGGGGGGTGCTATCTCCAAAAAGGAGTATAGCTTGGGCCTGTAGGGGGGCTCTCAGGAAAGTTAAGGCAGACAGAGCTAGGAATAGCATTCAAGATCAAAGATAATAAAAAGTCCTTTTTCAAATATATAGGGAGGATGAAGAAGGCACCGGGAAATGTGGGGCCCCTGCAAGATACGCTGGGCAATCTAGTGGTTGCACCAGAGGAGAAAGCAGACCTCTTTAACCAAATCTTCACCTCCGTTTTCTTGTGCAGGGACTGGGACTTCCCCACCATGATGCAAGATGGACTCAAGAGGAATGCCTCCAGACCTCATGTTGGGGAGGACTCAGTTAGAAAGCTTCTAGAGGGGCTGGACGTGTTCAAATCAGTGGGTCCAGATACTCTCCATCCCAGGACATTGAGGGAGCTAGCAGGGGTTATTGCAGGGCCTTTGGTACAGCTTTACGAGCGGTCGTGGTGCTCAGGCCAGGTGTCAGATGATTGGAAGATAGCCAATGTTGTCTCCACCTTTAAAAAAAAAGGGAGGAGGGAGAACCCAGACAACTATAGGCCTGTCAGTCTTACCTCAATCCTAGGGAAACTCTTTGAGAAGATCATCAAGGAGCACATCTATGATGGGCCGGCTTCAGGGATGATGCTCAAGGGCAACTAGCACAGTTTCATTAGGGGCAGGTCATGTCAGACCAACCCGACAGCCTTTTATGATCAGGTCACAAAAGCATTGCATGCAGGTGTTGCTGTGGACGTAGTCTTTCCCAACTTCAGCAAGGCCTTTGACACTGTGTCCTACCCCATCCTCATTAAAAAACTAGACACTGATGCCTACACAGTCAGATGATTGCAGATTGGCTGAAGGGTCGTATTCAGAAGGTGGTGGTGGATGGGTCATATTTGACCTGGGAAGAAGTGGGCAGTGGAGTCTCCCAGGGCTCAGTCCTTGGGCCCGCGCAGTTCAATCTCTTTATCAGAGATTTGGACGACGGGGTGAAAAGCAACCTGTTTAAATTCACTGATGATAACAACATTTGGGGTGAGGTGAGCATGCTAGTAGGGAGGGAAAGACTGCAGCAAGACCTGGATAGGTTACAGGGGTAGGCTAGCAAAAACAGGATGCGCTTCAATACTGACAACTGCAGGGTGCTGCACTTGGGCAGTAGTAACGAGCAGCAGACTTATAAGATGGGAAACTCCCTTCTTGAGAGCACGGAGGCAGAAAGGGATCTTGGAGTCATTATTGACTGCAAGATGAATATGGGCTGACAATGCGAGGTCACAGTTGGCAGGGCTAACTAGGCCTTGTTGTGCATCCACAGGTGCATCTCAAGCAGGGCCAAGGAGGTGATCCTCCCCCTCTACACGACACTGGTCAGGCCACAGCCGGAGTAGTGCCAAGTTCTGTGTGCCCCACTTCAGAAGAGATGTGGACAACATTGAGAGGGTCCAGAGGAGGGCCACCCGCATGATCTGGGGACAGTAGGGAAGACCCTACAATGAGAGACTGCAGAACCTGAACCTCCTCAGCCTTCACAAGAGAAGGCTGAGGGGGGACCTGGTGACTGTCTATAAACTCATTAGGGGGGACCAGAAGGGTTTGGGAGAGACCTTGGTTCCCCTAGCATAACAAGGAATAACGGGCACAAGTTGTTGGAGAGGAGGTTTAGATTAGACATCCGCAAGAACTACTTCACAGTTAGGGCAGCTAGGATCTGGACCCAACTTCCAAGGGAAGTGGTGCTGGCTCCTACCCTGGGGGGTCTTTAAGAAGAGGCTTGATGCCTATCTGACTGGAGTCATTTGAGCCCAGTTTCTCCTGCCCAGGCAGGGGGTCGGACTTGAAGATCTATAAGGTCCCTTTCGATCCTACTATGATTCTATGATCAGGGTTGGTTTTGGGCTTAGACAGGGTTGCTAGGGACAGATATTCAAAAAGCCTGAGCCTGAACTGATTAAATTTTTGCAAGTCAGTCTGCTCTGCCTAGATTAAATCAGTTTTCAACAGTACAGACATTCCCTCTGGACTGAAGAAATGCAAGCACATGCCTGCAGTGGCTCAATCTGGGGGGGGCCCTAGAGCAGCCCTCCCTTCCCTTCAACACTGCTGAGCTGAGTGGGGGGGTGGTATGGCCAAGCCCCAGCAGGACCTTTTCGGGAGCCCTTAGGGAAGGGTTTAAACCCCCACCCCGGCCTGCACAGTCCCAGGCTCTCTCTACTTGTTGCACAAGGGATGGGAAAGTTGCCAGACCTCAGCCCTGGACTAGCACTCCGAGGCAAAAGAGGAGTGTGCAATGCATGCATCTGTTGATGATGCTGAGCTTTTCAATCTCCCTTTCCCTGCTTCTTCATGCTGTCTGCAGCAAACCCTACAGGCAAGCCAGCAGGGGACTAACACCACAAAGTTCATCACACCCCATCAACAAAACAAAGGCCTCTCTCATTAGTTCCAGTTCTTCTTAAACAGCTTTTTCCAAGGAAGGAACAGAGAAACATTACCAGCTTACTTGTTGATTAGCTCCGAAAAGCCCTAAGTGGACACTGTCCTGTCTCAGTCAAATTGGAGATGCACACACCTCTCAGCATTAGCTAGCAAACCACATACTGGCTAGGGTCCATGTTATGGGAAATGGGAGGAAGGGAGGGAAAGCAGCAAGAAGACAGGCAGGTCCTGCTGTGCTTGCAGTCTCTGCCAGAGCTCTGTCTAGGGAGAAGAGGGGCAGGGCCAGCCCTGTTCTCTGGAGCAGAAAGTACAGTCAGGGGCTTCAAAGCATCTGGGATGCTGGGGGACTCTGGTTTAATTTAAACCAGGAAAGAGTCTGGGACAGACGTTGTATAAAACAGTTTGACCCAAATCAGTTAAGTCAGACACTACATTCAATCAGTTTTATCTTAAACCAGTTTCAGCCATTTTGAAACTGGTTTGTGTGCACTGAACTTATGGGCTAGGGACAGACATTCAAAAAGCCTGAACCTGAGTTGATTCAATCTTTGCAGGTTAGTTTAACCTGGCTAGGCTGAACTGGTTTTGTAACCAGGCAGACATCCCAGAAATGCAAGCACATGCCTGCAGTGGCTCTGGCTATAAGCTGGGGGGCAAGAGGGAGGAAGTGGGGAAAGGCACGCTAAAGCAACCCTGCCTTCCTTCCACACCTGAGGGGGGCATGGCGAGGCTCCAGCAGGACACTCCAATTAAGGAGGGGTTCATCCCACTCCTGAGCAGCCCAGCAGGAAATGCTTAATCACCACTAACTCAGTGTTTATCATCTTATTAAGAAAACATTACCAGCTTTCTGCTGATTCCATTTTTGTCTTGTGTGCCACAGCTTGGAGGTAGTCAGCATGTGGTCTGCTAGCTAATGCTGACAGGTATCTGTGAGGGGCTCAGGAGGGAAATGCCTGCTTAGGAGAGTGGGGGGGAGGGAGTAGAAGCTAGTCCAGGACGAGCAATTATTTTGGGATGAGGGCAACTGACTGAGTTGTGGCAAGCCATCGAGGGCCACATTACAGGCAGCCAGGGGCAGATATATTCATTTTCTGAATTTTTAGGGGCCCTGTGGGCTGGACAGAATAGCCTGGTGGGCCACATCCAGCCCATGGGCCACGTTTTGTCCACCCCTGAGCTAGGCAGACACCTGCAGAAACTGCTGGAGCTGGAATCTGGGAGCAGAGGGGAGGTACCAGCTCTGCTGTGGAACAGAGCACCCCAACCAGCCCAGACAGCATGCTGGTGGAGTCTGATTTAATTTAAACCAGCAAGGGGTCTGGGACAGACATTGCATAAACTGGTTTGACCCAAATCAGTTAAGTCTGACACTACATTCAACCAGATTCATCTCAAACCTGTTTCACCCACTCTCAAACTTGTTTATATGCACTGACCATCTGTTCTGTTACAGGTTTAAACTAGTTTGCATGTAATGTCTGTCCCTAGCCAGTATGAGCCCAGGTCCCCGAACTGAGCCAGCACTAGGCCACAGAGGCTGCTGGGGGAACATCTCAGCAGGACAGCTCCAACTCCTGATTGCCAGCACAAGGAGTACAGCCCACAGCAGTCTGGCCTTGAGAGTCACAAAGGAAGAAGCTCCAGACAGCAGCCAGGTTCTTGTGGTGCTGGGGTAAACAATCATACCAGCCTAGGGAACAAGGGAGTAGTACCTGGACAGTACCTTGTACATCGGGTTGAACACCAGACTCAGAGAGGGCTGCAGGTGCAGGAGGGACCATTGCTGGAGACAGAGCTCAAGGGGGGCAAGTCAAGCCATGGGGGTCCCAGGTCTCAACTGGCTGGGCCAGGTCCCAGGAGGGGCTGCACCCAGGCCTCACCACAACAGGGAAGCCCCATAGGGTTGAGTGTAAGCTGGGCCAGGGGGGTTGGAAACCTGTAATCTAGTAGGAACAGAGAGGGAGGGGGCAAGATGCCCATAGCCTGGAGGGGCAACTATGAGCCCAGAAGAAACTGGGGGCTGGGAATGAAGCCAGTGGGCCTGAGAGCCCAGATGAAAAGTATGACATCAGCAGAAGACCAAAGAGCCTGTAGCCTAGAAGGGGCAAGGACAGCTAGGGAAGAATAACCCAAGCATCCGTAAGATTGAAAACTGCACTCTGAGGTTTGTGATCATAGCAGTGGAAGCGTCACTGGTGAGAAACCCCAGGGAAGGTTGAGTATAGTGTGCCCTAAAACCCAAGCTCCCACTGCATTGTGGGTTACCCCACGGAGGGGAAAGGCTAGGGGAGGAGCACACTGAGAGAAAAAAAACACGTGGAGGGTTTGAGCAAGAGGATCCACAAGCCCAGGGCCCACAAAAGGGACTAGGAGTGCAATCAGAGGATCCAAGAGCCTGAAAGATAGGGGCCACAGCCAAAGAGCAGGGCCCAGCCAATGGGTTGCAAGGGCATGGGAAGCCAGGGACTCATAGTCCGAAGGGCACAGGAGGCAGAGTCACTGGCAGCCCAAGACTGATGTGCAGGGTTAAAGGGGCCTGGAGGTCTCAACTAGCTCAGAGCAGGGCCAGGGCCCAGGAGGGGCCAAAGGTTAAGAGAGGACTACTACTGGAAATCAGTCAGGTTAGGGACCTGCAGCCCAGAGAAAGGCAGAATAAGGACCAGGGCCCCAGTGATGTAAAGAGGCTGGGAGCAATGTACACAGGAACAACTGCATGGCTTGGAAAGAGTGGGACCCGAAAGGTACAGAGCTCCAGTGACGATTCAGGGAAGAGCAGGACCAGAAGTGTCCAGAAGTCCAGAGAGAGTCTGGGAGAAAATAAGATCCACATGAGATCTGGGAGTCCAGTAGCCTAGAGAGGCTGAGAGTGCGATCAAAAGGTCCAGAGGCCTAGAGAGGGACCAAGGGGTTCAAAGGGCCTCAAGAGAGGTTGAGAGTGGGACCAAGGGGTCTGAAAGCTCATAGAAGGGAATGTAAAGAGAACATCAGAGCAGGATGCCACCTGCAAGACTTGGGACATGGTATAGGGGCAAATCAGAGCCATGCAATTAGTCCTTAAAGCAAGGCAATGACTGAAGAAACCAGGTGGTTATTAGGAGATCAGTTCTGGGAAGCTTTGGGACAGCTTCCCTTTTAGACCTATAAAATTCAAAGGTGTGTCAGGTAAGCAAAGGGGTGACTGTCCCCAGAGAGCAAGCAAGGTAGAAAAAATAGGGTTTTTTGGCATCTAGGGGCTTACGGCCATCCCTGGAGGAGGCACCCTGCCTCAATGGGCAGAAAACATGAATCTCTCCTAAGAAAAGGCAAATGTGGTAATCAGAGTAATAAATCTGACAGACTACATCATTTTAGTATCCCAGATATTTAAGTGCAAGGGTCATGAAATAAAAATTAAAGCAACAGTCAGACATTCTCTCACCAGCTTGTACACCCCCTTCTTTACTCACTATGCAAGGATGGCTAGAGCATATAGACAGACCAAAAGAATACTTCTGACAAAGTCTCTGGCCTGAGATGCAATGGAGCCTGCACATGTCGGCAATGGAATAGAGAGGAACTAGCACTCAAAACACCTCCCAAAAAAACAACCCACTGTTACTCAACTGCGTCTATTCCCCCCCCACCCCCCATCTTAAAAATCTTTTTCTCAGCACATCCACTACCTACATGTAGGCCTACTGTGGTTAGATGGCTTTCAGTATGCTGTGTTTGTTCAAACTGCAAAGTATTACTTCCTTGTACCTAGAACATCTCAAATAAACCTCTTCTTGAACCTGTTTAGCTACCATCCCTACAGGTAGCAGCAGTTTGGTTTCCCAAAGAGATCCCAAGATACCAGCAATGGATTAGACATCTCATAGCCCACTCCCTCATTCTGATGGTTATTGGAGTTGTAATGCATGTCAAGAGTCTCACAGATCATAGCCGACATGTACAGGGGCAGGGGAGTACATGCCTCCCCGAGACTGGCCCACACTGCCTAGGGAGTGGAGGGAGACAACTGGTGCCCCCCCCCCCCCCCCGAGATTGTGGGGGTACCAAG
Organism: Crocodylus siamensis; assembly: GCF_052110815.1. Lineage (NCBI taxonomy): Eukaryota > Metazoa > Chordata > Crocodylia > Crocodylidae > Crocodylus > Crocodylus siamensis. The sequence goes on along the minus strand of NC_143395.1, from coordinate 366,589,017 downwards.
ACAGGCATTGGTGGCATTTCTGGGTCTGCTGCCAGCACTTCTGGTTTTGCCACCAGCACTTCCAGTTGGCTGCTGGGAGTTCCCTTCCCCACCAGTCAGCAATCAGCTGCTTATGCCCCCAGTATCAGGAGGCACCAGTTCAGTTGCCCATGTCACAGATTCATCCAGTTTTAAAAATAGCAGCATGAGAAGAGAACCAGAACTCAAGTTAGGATTATAGAGTATAGCTGAAGGGGAACTCACAAGTTTATCTAGTCCAGCCCCTGCTCAAAGCAGGATGGTCCTTGACCAAACCATTGCAGCAGTGTCTAACCTGCCCTTGAAGACCTGCAAAGATGGAGATTCCACTACAGCTTCTCTAGGTAGCCTGCTTGACCACCCTCACATTGAGAAAGTTCCTCCTAATCTTCAACCTAAAATGTCCTCTGCTGTAGCTTGAGGCCATTACTCCTAGTCCTGTCTCCTATGGTCACATCGAAAAGCTCATTTCCATCCACTGTAACTCGCCCTTGAAGATTTGAAAGCTGCTATCAGATCTCCCCTCAGTCTTCTCTTTTGCCGACTAGATAACCCTAGTTCTTTCAACCTTTCCTCTAAAGTCTTGCTTCCCAATCTATTTCACAACCTTCTTGAAGTACAGGGCCCAAAATTCAACACAGATATGAATGGAGCTAGGATTTTGAAAAAGCAGGGCAAGAGGGTGCAAACAGTGTCATGTTTCATCCCATAACAAGTTTTTCCTCAATTAAAAAAACCTAGAAATTTTACTAATATGCTAGGTAACCTATGGGACATATTGATCAATTTAGGATCCAAGAAGGAAAAAAAAAAAAAACCCACCAAAAGCAAACGAAGCACAGCAGTTTGTGGCAGCCGACTGTGAGCTCAAGGGTGGGTAGGCACCTGGTGCCAAGGGGCTCTGCAACCAGTCCTGGCAATGAACAGAACTACTCCCTTCACCCTCACGAGTCCCCCCCAGACACTCCACCATGGCCCCAAAGTGCCCCACTGCCGCTCTTTATGCACTGCCTTCCATCTCATATGCCCCCTAGTTCCACTGTTCACCATTATCCCACATATTATATCCCTATGCTCAGCTCCACCCTGTTGTACCTAAATCTTCAACCTAAAATGTTTTTGTTATCATTGGACCCCACCATTTCCCTCAAACCCTAGAGTCCTACCCTGTCCCCTCAATGCCTCCATGAATACACTGCACCCTGCACAGACATCCCCACGATGCCCCAGCCCCCTGGCCACTCTCACTATATTGAGCCCTCCTCTGCCCCTCTGAGCTTTCAAATCTCTCTGTAGCCCCTCAAATCCTGGGCCCCACTCACCCACAATCCTTCTTGCTCCTAACCCCTCCTTCACAGCCTATTTTAACTACACAGGAACCACCTCCCCTCTCAGTCCCATGCTCCACCTGCCCCCATGATGCTTCCCAGCCCCTACATGCCTCAAACGATTCTACGTCACAGACCCAACTCTCTCCCCAAAAGGTCCTTGGTGCCCATGACCTCCCCCATTCAGCCCTTCATGGTCCTTGAAACCCCTTTTCCTCAAAACCTCTGCCAAACTGTCCCCCACCTCTCCTGGCCACCAACCATTGAGGCAGGTGGGGACAGAGCTGCAAGTATCCCCCCTACCCACTGCTCTCCACCTACTCACAACATGCCTACAGTTGGCTTCCACTGCCTTCTACCCTCAACATATGGAAGCAAACAGCTGGGGGAGGACTTGCTTCAGCTGCTAGGAAGGGGCGGGGAGACCAATTGTTTCAGGCGGAGGGCCAGTTACTGAGTTTTAGCAAACCATTGAGGGCCACATGACAGGCAGCCAGGGGCAGATAAATATAAGTTTTCTAAATTTTTTTTAGGGGTCCCGTGGGCTGGATAGAGTGGCCTGGTAGGCAACATCCGGCCCACGGTCCGCATTTTGCCCACCTGTGCTAGCAGCACCCCTATCTGGGCAAACCTACCTGTCAGCCACCCATGGCCAGTTTTATGTCCCCCTTAGTTGGGCTGCTGATTCAACCTCCCTTACCCGTTCTAATGAATAACCCAGAGGAGGGTCACTGTGATAACTTGCTTCTTCACCTCAACTCTGCAACCCCCTCCTGCCTCCAACTGCTGTACCACTATACAACTACTCAGCCTGCTTTTAGCCTTGCCCCTCGCTGCCCTGTTTGATTTGTTGTGGGTTCAAATCCACCAGGAACAAAGGCACCCAGTACAGGTTCCTGAGCAGCAGCACACTTTCATTGGACATGCTGGGAGGTGAGCAAGAACACGTTTTCAGAACTAGGCAACAGAAAGGATAGTTGGGAAAAAAAGGCTAACTTGATTAGAGAAAGATCAAAAGCTGTTAACACCTACGGAATAGAAAGATTAGCAGAAAAATCAAGTAGATATTAATGCCACGAAGTACACCAACTCCCTCAACTATCCCTGAAAAATGCAGCTGTCCCTGCTGTTGGTCTGTTTTAAACAAAGTGAAGCAGCGATCAAGAGAGGGGTGCACCTGTACCTCTAAATCTCCTGGATCTACTGCTAGACAAAACACTATTCTATATACACCATGTGCTAATTTGAGCAGAAGAAATACTTCTCGATTTGCAAGTGACACTCTTGCTAATACAATCCAGTATGCTGTTACATTGGGTTTTTTTTAAATTAATTTTCCTTTTTTTGCCGGGAGGGAGCTACAGCAAAGTCTGGGGTGGCTGCAGCCCCTTCCATACCCCTACTCTGAGCCCAGCCCCGATGAAGAGAGCCCAGCCCCACCCCACAGTTGCAGCCCACCTGGCTCACCCTGCATAGATACAGGGGGCACATGTCACATCCTCCTCCCAAGGGGCACACAGTGGTGGAAGCCACCCCCCGCCAAGCTGCAGCTCCATTCCACACCCCACCTGGGCAGTGCCTGCCCTGGCGCACTCCCTTGCTGGGGAGAGGAGGGGGGGAGGGGTTGATCTGCCCCCCGCCACACCCCTTCCCTCCTTCCTCCCTTTCCACCACAACAGACTTACCAGCTGGAGGCAGCCCTCCATGATGCTAGGTTCTGCTCCTCACTCCGAGTGCTGTGCTGCAGCTGCAGCTGCATGCACACACTGACATTTAAAATCGGCCAAATTATTGGCCCCATCAGGCCGATTTCCAATACAGACAATTTTCTACATCAGTACTGATCCGATATTGGACCGATGTATCAGTGCACTTCTAAAAATTCTTACCCAATTCCTTCAGTACCCCAGTACCTCTAACCCTGACAACTTGAAAACATCAATCTTCTCTACGTAAACCCTAACCTGTTCTTTTGCTACCTTAAGTTGTTTGCTCCCTTCCCTATGCTTGCTGCCAACTGCAGTTGTCATCTGGCAGCTGTTCCCAATTTGTGAAGACTGAAGTAAAAAAGGCAGTAAGTACTTCAGCCTTTTCTGCATCATCTTTAACTACATTGCACTCTACATTCTGTAAGTAACCATTGGTTTATCTGCTCTTCCTCTTATTTTTGACATTTGTAGAACCGCTTTTTACTGCCTTTTATGTTCTTTGCTGGTTGCATCTCAAGTCTTGCCTTGGCCATCCTCATTTTCTCCCTGAATGCCAGGCCACTCTTATAGTCTTCCCTAGTACCATGCCCAAGTTTCCATTTTTTAGAGCAGTGGTGCTCAACCTTTCTCCAGTGGGCCAGGTGGGCAGTGCCCAGTCTGCCCATGAGGTAGGCATGGCAGGCACCATCCTGCTGCTCAGAGGAGGGCAATGGGGAGCCCAGCCCCAACCTGACCCTGTGGGAAAAAGGGGGGAGTAGCTCAGCACCATGCAGGAGTTGGTCTGGCCCAACTCTAACCAGCCACACAGGGATCTAGCAGGGGATGGGGGGAGTGGTCATATGAATTGGCAATGCTCCCTGCTAACAAAATTTCCTGATCCACAGGGAGTCCCAGAGGCAAGATGCAACGGCTCTGCAGGCCGCATTTGGCCCATGGGCCAGAGGTTGAACACCCCTGTCTTAGAGGATTCCTTTTAGAGTTTCAGGTCATAAGAGACTGTTTGGCCAGGTCAACCTCCTGTTGCACTTCCCATTCTTCCATCATCTTGGGATAACTTGCTTCAGTGCCCATAAAAAAGCCTGAGTACAGTCAGCTCTCCTGGACTCCTTTTCATAGAATCAAAGAAAGTTAGGGTTGGTAGGGACCTCAGCAAGTCATCTAGGCCAACCCCTGCTCAAAGCAGGACCAACACCAACTAAATCATCCCAGCCAAGACTTTGTCTAGCCAGGTCTTAAAAAAAAAAAAAAAAAAAAAAAAAAAAAACCACACCAACCAACCAAACTACAAGGATGGAGGTTCCACGACCTCTCAAGGTAGCCTGTTCCAGCGCTTTACTACTCTCCTAGTGAGAAAGTTTTTCCTAATATCTCACATAGACTTCCCTTGCTGCAACCTGAGACCATTGTTCCTTGTTCTGTTATCTGCCACCACTGAAAACAGTCCAGCTCCATCCTCTTCGGAATCCACCTTCAGATAGTTGAAGGCTGCTATTAAATCCCGCCTCAGTCTTCTAGTTCCCTCAGCCTCTTCTCATAAATTATGTGCCGCCAGCCCTCTAGCCATTTTTGTTGCCCTCTGCTGGATTCTCTCTGTCCACATACTTTCAGTATAGTAGAGGGCCCAAAACTGGACAGAGTACTCTAGATCTGACTTCACCTGAGCCAAATAGAGGGGAAAGGGTTTTTCTGTTTAGACCTGCTCCAGGAGATCCTGTCTACCGATTCCCTGAATTTGCTGAAGTCTGATTTTTTGAAGAAGTCAAGTATCTATATTGTTCTGTTCTCTTTCCTTATTCTCCTTAGGACCTTGAACACGTTACTTTCCACCTTCACATTCATAACCAATTATTTCCTGTTGGGCATTCCCCTACTTGCCCTATCTACCTTCTATACCAAAAAGTTATCCCCTAAACACACTACAGGAATTTGCTGAACTGCTTATCCACACCTGTGTTTCCCTCAGAAGATGCCCTGTTAATTAAAAGTTCCCCTTGAGAACCAGGTCTTGAAATTGGAAGTTTCCTGGTTTGGTGGCCTGTAGCAGATTCTTATCATAATATCCATCCAGCTGCTCTTCCATCCAGTCTTTATCCAGAGTCTTTCAACAGGCCTATGCTCCTCTTTGTACTGCGCTACAGAACATGTGTGCATTGCCATGTATATATATGCATATGACATATAGACATGGGGAGAAGTGGTGGGAAGATGGGCTGTGGCTCCCCATGTTAAATGGAGGGGAACAAACAAACAAACAAACAAACCCCTTCATCTTGGATTGAGTAAATACAGTGGTATAACATTTCAGGTATCTGGCTGTCCTATCTTTTCCCTGAGAGCATTGCTAAGGGCTTCTGTTATTGCTTCCCCTTACTAAGTTCTTATCCAGGTCTCCTGGCTCTCTACTTACCACTGGGCTTTTGTCTCCAACACCTGGTGAAACTAGTTTAAAGCCTCCCTCACCGGATTAGCAAGCCTGTATGCAAAGACACCCTTCTCTCTTTGTCAAGTAGATTTTTCCCCTCTGTCAATTAAAGCTGACACTGCTTCTAAATTTTTTGAACCTATGCCAAGACCAGACACTATCCATGACAAGACCCCCTCATCTCTCTCTCCAAAACCTATATTTACTAGAGATCATCTTTTCTTCTTAAAACAAGGCACAAGACAGCTGTTGTAAAATAGCATTACAGAATAACAGTTATCTGTTTACATATAACACCAAGCAAAATGGGGCATGCAATTTTGATAGAGTCTTTGAGTGTTACCATTACAATAAGCAAACAGTTAAGAAAGAAAGAAAAAGGAGGAATGCCAAGAAAAAATGAGAAAAACATAGGAAAAATTCAATGCTACAAAATGTTTTAAACTGTATGATGATTTTACATTAGGTATGCTGAAAATGGACAAGTCCTCAGATTTTCTGCAGCTAGTACATGCTCCAGCTTGCATCCTGACAGCTGCAAGCTCTTGTTAACTAGAAGTTGCCAGAGGGACTGTTCTCCTAGTGGGCTTCCACAGCCCACTGTGGAAGCATGCATATCAAACAGCATTTTTTTTTTTTGGCATTTACATTCCCACAGAAACAAAGGGCAACTCCACTTCTCTAGCACAATGGAATTCTCTTTCCTTAAGGAGAAGCTCATCTGTGCTGGAGACAGCTTTCTAAAGAGAGTCAGAACTTTTAGAACTGTGGCACCTCTTGTTACACCCAAGGCAACACTTGGAAGCTCCAGCTCTCCATTTTCATTCCCTTTAGTTGCAAAGAATTAAGAAAGACCACACCAGGTCAGAATGTTTTTAGTGATATGGATACCTATTTGAAATCTCTCGGTTTCTATGTGCAAACATACTAACATTGCATGGTACACTGCATCACCCTTGAAAGGATCTCAGTGCACCCCAGGCTGCTGCAGCAAACTGGTTGAGAACTGATGTAGAATGAACTCATTAGCTAAGGATTACCACAAACCTCACTATTTTCTACTCCAAGTACAGGAGACATAACATTGACCATATGCATAGCAACATACACATTTTAAATATATACTCTTAAAAACAAAAGTTCAGCCAACACAACAGAGCAAATATGCTAAAAATTCCCCCACCCGCCTTGGAGATGATGAAAGAAAATGAACCACAAGTGATTAGATGTTCAGTATATATCTTAATGCCCTACTGGAAAGAAGGGCGTTTGTGCCCAAAAGCTTGCAAAGAACTTTTTCCCATCTATTTAGTTGGTCTAATAAAAGATATCACATCTACCCAAAGAATCTTGCCTGCCTATGTTCTACTGGAGAAAGCTCAGATTGCTACAGTGATAAGTAGTGCAAAAAACAAGAGACAATAAGATTAGGCTATGGTTTCTCAAACTATGGGTCATTTACCTCTGGAGGCATGTGGTAATCTTTTAGAGGATATACAAGAAGAAAGACTGGGAAAGTAGAAGAGAAGGGGAAAACAGAAGTGGAAGAGAGGGGTGATCTGCTTTTCTGTGTTGGAAAAGAGTACAGCCTGTTCTTGAAAATGTGAATTTCAGTCCTACTCTATACATAAACTCACCTGTATCCAGTTTCTCTAGTTGCTTTTCCTACACTGTCAGAGAGCAGCTTTTGATATACATCCTCTGCAGAAATGTGATGCTGGTATTCAAGAATAATATTCTGTACTGGGTTTGGGGTTCGTTTTGTTTTGAAAATGATGTGATCTGGCCAGCTATACAAAAGTTACTGGATAGTTATATCAAGTTGTATTTTTCTATACATATGTTATCTACCTTAACAGGGATCTGCTTCTCTACAACAAAAATGTGACTGGTGAGATACGCAGCTGCCCAAAACACTTTTGAGGACCATTACAGTACATGGCTTATTTCCAGACTTCAGCCTAAATCCGCATACTTGCTTCACCAGTACTGGGAGCTAACAGATCAAGGGGTTATAAACAGTTTCATAGTTAGTAGGGTTGGAAGGGACCTGAGCAGATCATCAAGTCCGACCCCCTACCATGGCAGGAAAGAGTACTGGGGTCAAATGACCCCAGCAAGGTGACTGTCTAGCCTTGCCTTAAAGACCCCCAGCACCACTTTGCTTGGAAGTTGGTTCCAGATCCTAGCCGCCCTGACCGTGAAGTAGCGCCTCCTGATGTCTAATCTGAAATTTACCCTCTGCCAGCTTGTGAGTGTTATTTCTAGTCACTCCTGGTAGTGCTCAGGGGAACAGGGACTCCCCCAATGCCTGCTGGTCCCCTCTGACTAGTTTGTAACAAGCCACTAGATCCCTTCTCAGCCTTCTCTTGTGGAGGCTGAACAGGTTCAGGTCCCACAGCCTGTCCTCATAGGGCCTGCCCTGCTGCCCCCTGATCATGCGAGTGGACCTCCTCTGGACCCTCTCCATGTTGTCCATATCCCTCTTGAAGTGCGGCACCCAAAATTGGACACAGTACTCCAGCTGCAGCCTGACCAGTGCCACAGAGGGGGAGAATCACCTCCCTGGATCCACCTGAGATGCATCTGTGGATGCATGACAAGGTGTGGTTGATCTTCCTAACTGCATCCCCACACTGCCGGCCCATGTTCATCTGGGCAATGACGACTCCAAGATCCTTTTCTGCCTCTGTGCTGACAGGAAGGGAGTTGCCCACCCTGTAGGCATGGTGCTGGTTCTTCCTCCCCAGGTGCATCACCTTGCACTTGTCAGTATCGAATCCCATCCTGTTCTCATCTGCCCACCCCCATAACCCATCTAGGTCTGAATGTAGCCTATTCCTTCCTTCTAGCATGCCCACATCCCCCCACATCTTAGTGGCATCAGCAAATTTGAACAGGGTGCTTTTTACCCCCTCGTCCAAGTCACTGATGAAGATGTTGAACAGCGCGGTCCCCAGGACTGAGCCATGCAGAACCCCACTACCCACATGCCTCCAAGTCAAAAATGACCCATCCACCACCACTCTCTGGGTACAGCCCTCCAGCCAGTTGGCGACCCATTTGACTGTGCAGGTGCTGATACCACAGTCCCCCAGTTTCTTAATGAGAACTGAGTGAGAGACAGTGTCAAAGTCTTTCTGGACTTTCTATGTCCACTGTTACCCCTGCATCTAAGGATTTGGTGACCTGGTCATAGAAGGCCACCAGGTTGGTCTGACAGAACCTGCCTCTAATGAACCCGTGTTGGTTGCCCCTAAGCACAATCTCCCCTGCTGGCCCATCATGGACATGTGCCAGAATAATTCTGTCAAAAATCTTATCCAGGATCAAGGTAAGACTAACTGGCCTATAGTTCCCTGGGTCCTCCTTCCTCCCTTTTCTGAAGATGGGAACCACGTTGGCCTTCTTCCAGTCCTCTGGCACCACACCAGAGCACCACGAATGCTCGTACAGCTGTGCCAGGGGTCCCGCAATACCCTCAGCCAATTCCCTCAATGGAGATCATCCGGACCAGCTGATTTGAATACATCCAGTCCCTCCAGAAGTTCCCTAACTAGGTCTTCACTGACTCTTGGCCTAGGTGTGCCTCCCCTGGGGCCTGAGGGAGCCCGGGGGGTGGGGGTGGGGGTGGGGAGGGGCTGATCTGGTCCCTGCTCAGGAAAATGGAGACAAAGAAGTCATTAAATAAGTTAGCTTTGTCGTCTGGTGTGATGACCAGATTTCCTAGCATGTCTTGTAGGTGCCCCACGTTACCCGGTACCTTCTTTTTGCCCCCTATGCATTTAAAAAAGGACTTCTTGTTGTCCTTGATCCAGGAAGCTAGTCTCAGTTCCATCTCTGCCTTGGCCTTCCTGACTGCCCCCCTTCATCCCCGAGCAACCACGGTATAGTCCTCCCTGGTGATGGCCCCTCCCTTCCATTGGGCGTACGCCTCCCTTTTAGCTAGAAAACTTTACCAAATGCTTTTGGTGAGCTATGGGGGCTTTTGCACCCTCCTGCTCCCTTTGATCCTTGTTGGGATTACCACCCTTTGGGCTTGGAGGATCGTCTCTTTAAGGAACAACCTCTCTTCTTGGACACATGGCTCCCCTCTCCTCCGGGACCTCAGTGCTTCCCCGACTATTCTCCTTAGCTCTGCCCTCCTGAAATCTAGGGCTTCTGCCTTGCTGCAGGCCTTTGCCACCTTGCGCTGGATGGTGAATTCCAGCAGGCGATGATCACTGTCGCCCAGGTGGCCGAGCACCTGCAGCCCCCTCACCAGGTTGTCACCCGTGGCCAGCACCAGGTCCAACAAGGCATCCCCCCTGGTGGGGCTGTGTACCTCCTGGGTTAGATGGAGATCCTGCATTTTGGCTAGGAACCTACATGAGTGGTCAGACCTGGCTGACTGCTCTTCCCAGCAGATGTTTGGAAAGTTCAGGTCACCCATGATGACCATGTCCTTTGACCTAACTACCTCCGTGAGCTGACTTAAGAATTCCTGGTCTAGGTCTTCCCCTTGGTTGTGTGGTCTGTAGTAGACCCCCACCATTTAATCTCTTTCCCCTCGACTGCCTTGTATTTTAATGACAGTCTCCAGATAAAATAAGAGACCAAACTGCTTTTAAAGAACTGTCCATGAAACAGGAGCAAAAACTGTTTTCTGAATTAAAAAGGGGAAAAAGATAGCTATCTAGAATTGTTTTAAAGATTTCTCTTCCATTTAAGTGCTTTTAAAAGTGAGTATGTTGCTTTAAGAAGACTGTGCAATCACTTATATTAACTGGGAACTACAGCTCAATATCCACTTAAAGTGAGAAACTTCCAGGTCCACCAGGGAAAGAGGAGGATTTACAACCTTAGATTGACATCTGTGCAAAGACTAGTCTGGCTAACTCACAGTGATGGTGCTGAATTTAGCGATTATGTAGTCATTATTTATGAATGACAAATACAAATACAAAAAGCTCTGGAAAAGCCAATATGATACTTAGGACTATAAAAGGGCAGGCTTGCCTGTGTTCTCAACAGAGTGATAATTCTGGCTTTTAAAATTTCTCTCCAAGTCTTATTTCCATGTAATAGGACATTTCAGAAAAACATATTTTCACATTACTGACTTAAATGACTCAATCTTTTTCAACAGGAACATGAGAGGGCCCATACAGTGTTTCTACTGCATGGGCCTCTGCTTATTCTTTTATAGATTATATAGTATTTTTTAGGTTAAGGACTCTTCTTGTTGCTATGTGACCTATTCTATCTCTACTATATAGTTTATAACCAGCTATTACTGTACCTCATTAATAGACATAACTGAAATACAGGTTAGAGATACTTACTATCAAGGTCATCTCCCATTCTTATAGGGTCTAGTTCAACTGTTTTTGCTTTTACTCTTATGTTGATGGATCAATTGTTGCCAATTTAAATTTCTGGCCATGCACTTCTCTCGCTTTAAAAAACCCAAAACAAAATAAAAACAACAACTTCATACCTTAGTCCTCACTAATTTTTTTTCAACTACCTTCTCCTAGGTGGTGAAAACCTAATGCAGTTATCCCTTTTTTCTTTAAAGATCCAGCTTACTTCTGAGAAATTATGGAAAAAAGTTTCAGTGCAACCATTTTTAACATCTAGGAAGACACATAGTCAAAATAAAAAGATTTACTTTGATATCAAACCAAAAGAAAATATATAGAACTTAATATGATAGTGTTGGGGTGATTATTATAGTTTTGATGATCTAGGAAATATATAAAAAAAAGCAAGGATTTTTGTGAGACATTATTTAAAAACCAGCTGCATGGTTGGGATAGATTTACACAAGTTTTTGAATGCAATGATTCTTTTTCACCAACAGATACAGGTTAAATGAAAAATGCCCCGCATTCAAAAGCTTGTCTAAGTTTATCCCAACCATGCAGCTGGTCCAATAAATGATATCACCCACAAAAACCCTGGCCCAAGACTTACTCTACTAGATTAGTGAGATGAAGAGACAAACTAGGCAACAGCTCATTCCTAAATGACTTTAGAGCATCACAGGGATTCTGGCCACATTTAGTGCAGATTTTTACGCGCGACCTTGTTACACCTTACATTGCAGGCTGCATAAATGTTGATCAGTGTTAGTAGTAGCTCAAAATTTGGGGCAGCCCTATGTTCAGGGGCTGGAGATGTTGGTATTACCATTACCAACAGCAGAGGGCTAGAGGACTGAAAGGTAAGAATCCTTCCCCCTTCCACTCCAGGCTTCCCCTCTGCCCCTGGGACTACCCCAGTTCCCCCTCTGTTCCCCTTGCTTACTTGCAACTGCCCTGCCACCCACTGCTGCCAGGCTGCTACTCTCCTCTAGGCTGAGCTTAGCCTGGATAGCAGTAGCTGTGGAGACCAGGCAGGCAAGTTAATTCTTCCCTGCCTGCTCCCCAAGACAGACAGTACAGTAAACTGGGGGGGGGGGGGGGCAGCGGCAGCAGAGAGGGCAGTAAGCACGGATCTGGGATACTGGGGAAGGGCCCAATCCACCAGGTCAGAAGGATAGGTAAGGCAGATAGGGTGTTTATACGAAGGTGCAGCTTAGACTACAGTAGCTACACCTTAGTGTAACACGAGCTAAGCAACATTGATGACTGATGAACCTACCCTGGAGTGGCATAATTTAGAGCCGCCTAACAAGTGCTGAAAACTAGTTTCAGGTATTAACATGCAAACAATCCAGGCTTTAAGAGCTCCAGGAGCTGCCCAAAATTACCATGCAACAAGGCCCATACATTGTGAAGGGTTAAAGGTTTTTCCTGGAGGAGATTTAAAGCTCTAAATAAATTATTTTAAATTAACAGCATTAGCAATATTGCTAATACTATTAAGTCTGCTACTAAGGAGTCCAGAAAATTTACTGCAAAGTTACAAATCAATTTTTATTGCAAAATATTCAGTAGCAGCAATAAGCAGATCATTAAAAGAACCTAACAAGTCTTAAGTATAAATTAGATCAGGCTAAATCAGGGGTGTCAAACATATGGACTGTGGGCCAAATGCAATGGTTCCATAGGCCACATGAGTACTCCAGTGGGCTATCAGGAGTGTACACCCTCGGCTCCAAACTGCTGCACATCTCTGGCACTGCAGACCGGTGAGAGCTCTGTACGATCAGGCACGTGGCTGCAAGAAGCTGTGTTCAGGCAGCCACATAGAGCCAGGCAAGAGCCACTGCCCAGTCACATCCTTGTCCATGCCACTGCATACCCTCTGCTCCAGATCTGTGTCACCAAATGCAGCTCTGCACAGCTGCATGCCCCAGCAGTGTTGATCAGCCAGAGCTCTGTGCTGCCACTCAGCCCTGGCTCCTTGCCAATGCAAGCCCCTGACTCCACACTACTCAAATGCAGCTTTGTGCAGCTGCATTAGGGTGCCCACCTTTTCAAAATGGAAAGGTGGAACAAATGCCTACCTTTCCTCCCCCACCCCCAGCCTCCCCACCCTGTTGCCTCTCCTGAGAGCCTCATGCTGGCTACATGACCCCTGCCCTCCCAGCAGCAGTAGGGGGCAAAATTCTTTGTCACTGCTGTCTCTGCTGCTGCCAGGTGGGCAAGGGGCACCTTGCAATGGTGGCACAGCCAGTGCAGGGCTCCCAGAGGAAGGTAGCAGGGCAGGGAGCCCCGAGGCCACAGTGGGCAGCCCACATCTGCCCCCACCCTACATACAAGTGTGGTGGGGCATATGCCCTCTATGGCCCCCTTGGGAGCGAGCACAGCAGTGGGGAAGCACGCCCTCCCCACCACCTCCTAGTGGAGTTGCCTGTGGCTCCATCCTACTCCCTGCCCTAGGCCCCATGCACTACCCTAGCTGGGCAGCACCCCCAGTACCTGCCACACACTTCCCTCCTCACCATGGGGGCCTCTATCTGCTACCTCCCCTCCATAGTCTTACTTGTAGGTCCACTTACTTGCTCTCCACACTGCTTGGCTGTATTCCCAGCCACATGCATGTGGCACCCCCCCGCATCCCACTCCCAGCAGCCTGTAAGAGGAAACATTTCCCGAACCTGGGTCCCTGAAGGATACTGTGAATCCAGGACAAATGGTGTCCCAGAGACACGTAGCCTGGGACCAGGACTTGATGTTCCCATTCCAAGACTGTCCTGCCCAATTATGGATGGGTATTCATGCCCTCAGACCTCTGCTTCCACCTGAAGCAGCCTAAGAGATTCATTACAGAGGATCCTCTGGCACCAGGTTTGAAACCATGTGATAGTCTTTAAGCATACAGGTACTTGGTTAGGCTCCATATTTCTTTTCAGCAGTGCTAGCAAAAAGAAGCAAACCGAAGGTTGCACTAGCTCTTCTAACACTTCTAAGCTGGAGGGGCACTTTCCTCCATGCTGAGCAGCTGCTGCCAGTACGGTGCCACTCCGACAGGCAAGCCTGGAGCTGGCACAGGGCCCAAGCTGGACAAGCTGATGCCGATCGTGGGAAAAGCAGCCCCGTGCTGCAGCCGCTCACAGCCCACATGGGGCTGCCTGTGCCTGCTCAGAACAGCCCCACACAGGTTGCAAGCAGCTGCAGCAGGGAGTGCCGGCCACGGGGTGGGGGAAGAAGCTGCTTTTCCCTGTGCTCAGAACCAGCTTCTTCCCTGCCAGCAAGCAGGGGGTCAGTGCTGCATGCTGCCCCCTACCTGTACCTTGGGCCTGAGCCGGGTACAGGGAGCGAGTGGGCATGGGAGTCAGTGGGAACATGGGGCCCGCACCGGTGTCCCAAGGCCAGCACTAGCAGGGTGGCAGGAGTATGGGGTCCCAGCCAGCAGGGGCTCTATGGAGCTAAGCCAGCTCCCCCCTCTTCCTGCTGGTGCAGCCCAGCCCATCTCCACAGACCCCTGCCAGCCTGCTCTGGGCCCCACCAGTGTTGGCCTTGGGACATTGGTCCCAAGAGAATGATTAGGGGGTGGGGCACCTGTCAAGGGGAGGGGCTAACCATGCAGCCCTCAACAGCTCGCTAAAACCAGGTAAGCAGCCCCCTGCACAAAATAATTACCCGCCCCAGGCTAGTCCAGGGGATCTCAATCCTCAGTCAACGGGCAAAATCCAACACCTGATGTCATGTCATCCAGCTTGTAGGTCTCCCTTTGAGTTCATAGGGAGCCTTGGAGGCCAAGGCCCTGCATATTAGATTGGGCCCCCACACTACTACATATACCCACTTCCACAGACAGGGTCCAGTCCAGCCCACAGACTGATCTGTGACACCTTATCTGACCTGTGGGGCCAAAAGATTGAGCATCACTGAGTAATTCACAGCAACTGTCCGCATGTACGTTTCTGTCTTACAGTAATCAACCCCTACCCTCACCTGGGAGACTAATCCCCAGTAGCTTACAACTCAGGTGACAGAAGTGTAATTGGTTACTGCAGAATAGCTCATGCACTGTAAACCTCTGCCTTCATTAACCTTGCAGTAGCCTGTTTATGTGCCCATGTCTTCAGCTTATAAGTTTTATTGCAGTGGTAAACAAGCTATTAAACTGCCTCCCTGTACATATGCAGTATAACACTACATTGATTAGAGCAGAATCATTAGACTCATGTCTTCATGGAGGGCTGACTTAAAATGTCCTGAACTACTGAATTCAAAATTTTCCTTCCTCAACTTCACGCTTCCTAAGAAACCAACTATTGACAACCATACTTCTGACAGGTATCCTGGGCATAATATCTTCCTGTCCCATTGGAGTTTCAACAGCAATCCTGAATTGGACTCTAAGTCAGTAGTCAACTACCAGTGGATCTCAATCCATTGGTAGATCATTGAACCTCTTAGAGTCGATCCAAGCCTGGGGTGGGGGGGCTGAATGCCTGCGTGCGTGCGTGCATGCATTCATGCATGCATGTGCCCCAGCCTAGCAGGTCAATCCACGGGGGAAGGAAGGGGCGGGGGCTAGATCAAGGCCCCCCATGGTGATAGACAGTGGTGCAGAGACAGGACTAAGTTGAGTCGGGCCGCAGATGAATGGGACTTACCAGATAGGGACAAATGCCCCCATATAATTTGTTCTCCCTCTGCCTCCATCTGTGACACCCTTCCCTCCCCACAGACTTACCTACTGGGGGAAGGGGGTGGCAGCATCACAGGAGATCTTGGGTGGCTTTTAAATGCCAAAAGGTGATCTCCTACTTAAAAAGGTTAGAGACTACTGCTTTAAGTCATACTCATCCCTTGAGAAAGGTCTGCAGTCTCTAACGGTGTTCTTCAGGGGTGGGCAATTATTCTGGCTGGAGGGCCACTAAACAAGTTTTGGTGAGCTGTTGAGGGCTGCAAGGGTAGCCCTGCCCCCTGGTTACCATCTTTGAACTGGCAGTCCTGCCCCCTAACCCCTAGCCTTTGCTACTGGACTTCCCTCCCCTTGCTCCTAGAAGTATTCCTTTTGGCAAGGGGGTTTGACATCTTGGAACCAGAGAATAACCGAATTATATTCTTAAAATCTAACAGCATACATTAATTTGATATCAAAAAGTATTTCTGTCCTGATTTGTGTGTTTCTGCGTAGTGTACATAGACATGATTGCGTAACAGATTAAAATGACGTCTTACATTGTATACTGCGGGGGGATATGGAGGGGTATAGGGGTAAGGGGGAGCATGTGCAGGTAGACAGGTGGAGGGGAGGGTAGCTGAGAGGGTTGTGGGTTCCCAATGTATGGCAGTGGGGGCATAGGGGAGGTACAGGTACAAGTATGGTGGGGTGTGCATGGGACCTTCCCTACAAACACCCCCCACACACATACTCCTCCCTTCCCTCATTGCACACAGCCCTTGCCACTAGCAGCAACACTGGATGATGAGACCAGGGCTCTCATGGCCCATGGCGACACTGGACTGTGCATGATTCTGGCAAGCCCCAGGACTGCATGTGGCTGGGCCGCAGGCAGGAAGAGGGTTGGAGCTGGCCTGGCTCCACAAAGCCTCTACCAGCCTTGGCTCTGCACTCCTTCTGCTCTATCCTAGGCCCCCACTGGCTCTGGCCCTGGGGTGCCATTGTGGGCCCTGAACTCCTGCCCACTCACTTATGGCTACTTCTTCCCCCACCTGTTGCTGCTGCTGCCCTTCCCCTGCCACTTCCCTTCCTTCTCCAACTACTGCCACTGCTACCCCCACCCCCATCCCACCAAGCGGCACATGGTTCCCAGCTGCATAGCCAGGATGGCAGGAGCCAGCCAGGCCCCTGCTGTGCTGTGTGGTCCTGGCTATGCAGCCAGGTTGGGCTGGCTCCAGTGATCCTCCCCTCCCCCCTTCTTATCTCAGTTTCCACTCTCAGATAGAGGGAGGGAAGGGGGAATAGCCCCATGGGTTGCCAGGCCAGAAGCCTCTGTGCTAAGCAGAAGCTTCTGGTTGGGGGCTGGGGCAGGGCCAGGCAGGCCTTGGTCCCGCTGCCTCTGGGTCCTGCTTCTGCTGGCACCTTGTCATCTTTGACAGGCAGCCATGA
This sequence comes from Crocodylus siamensis, assembly GCF_052110815.1. Lineage (NCBI taxonomy): Eukaryota > Metazoa > Chordata > Crocodylia > Crocodylidae > Crocodylus > Crocodylus siamensis. Next base: position 366,572,080 of record NC_143395.1, on the reverse strand, counting down.
GCAGATAATTCATTTTCTAACTATTTTAGGGGACCCGTGGGCCAGATACAAAGGGCCAAGTGGGCTGGATCCAAACTGCAAGCCATGTATTGTACAATACATCTCTGTGTTGTACTGCATAAATAGCTAGGTCACATATTAAGAAGTCTACACTGTAGAAAGATTGTGCTAGGTGAAGCCAGCATAGGCAGAGCTAGCTCTGGAACTGGAATGAGTATAGTCAAATTAACGCAGCACTGGGACAGGCTAAAGCAGCAGAGTTCATTACCTCAACGTAGCATTATGCTAACATGTATGTCTTGCACTCGAGAGCTTGCCCAACTTTGTCCCAACTATGCAGCTGATCCAATAAAAAGATATCCCTTTAAGAAATCCTTGCCTCTAACATAAGTAAATTGTTTTCAGTTCCAGGATAGTTTGCAGAACTAGCCCATGCATCTCTGTCTGGCACTAAGCTTTGCCATGTAGACATGCCCTTAATCCAGCGATTCTCACTCTGGAGTGTTTTAAGGTCCTTTCAAGAGTGCCGTGGGGTGCAACACAAGGTTAGCAGTGTTAGGTGTGCAAAACACAATTCACAAGATAAACCCAGAATTTCAAATAGGAAGTCAGTTAGGAATTAGAAGAGATCAAGATGTGGCAGAATACTTTTGCGTTCTTTGCAACCAAAAATTTGCTTCATTATTTTTCTGTAGTCAAAATACAAGTGAAAACTAAGAGCTGGTATTTTCTGAAGGGTGCCTTGAGACTAGAAAGTCAGGAACCACTGCCTTAATCTCTACTAATACAGAAAGAAAAAAAAACAAAAACCTGCCCCTCTAGCCCTGTCAGTGCCCCTTACTCCCAGCCCATCTTTCTTCTCTTGCAAACGATCTCTTGCTTCCTTCTAATTTGTTTTGCAGTTCCTGTTTTCCCTTCCCTTAGTCCAAACTAGTTTGGTTTCATATCCCATTTCCACCCATTAGGTGCATTTCATTCAGTGGAATCAGCTTGTGGGGGACTTGGCCTTTCTTCTCTAGCAACCAGGTTAAGACAAATTATGTACTAGGTCATAATGTGAAAGGTAGACTTAAACAAGCTGCATATTTGACATACCAGAGTCTATCCATCACATATTTGGCTCCCTGCATTTCCTACAAAATGAAAGGTCAAGGTATTCTGAAAAAACTCCCACATTTAGCGAAGTTAACACCTTCATCCTCCTCTCTCCTTTCCTATGATAAAGCAATGATCCAGGAATCCCAAACAAGATTTAAGGAGTTCCAACACTCTACCACACCCTGAATCAGAGCATACAAGACAGACTGGCTCAATGGTCTCTCAAAATGCAGTTTACAAGGACACAGCAAAAACACAAACATTACAAGCAGGATCCCTGGACTGGTCTTGGTGCAATGCCATTTGATATTTTTATTGGACAGGTATAAGATTAAAAAAAATAATAATAATAATTCTGATAACATCTATGGATGACAGACTGATGGAATAGAATTATTGGAGTTGCCCGACTAAATGGTCACAATCCAATGTGAAACAAAAGTACAAGATAAATGTATTTGGGAAACACGGAATGCAAGGTATTAATCGTATAAATGCTATTTTGGGAAGCAGCAATTCAGAAGGAATTAGGAGTCAACACCACAGGAAAACAGAGTGAAAAAAAAAAAAAAAGATTCTCCGTTACCTGAGGAAAGTATGGATTTATTTATTTTTAAATTACCCCCCCCTTCCCATAAATAAATGGAGAAACCTGTGGATTTTGCACTTTTGCAAAGAGCTCTCCACAGGATGACAGAGTGCCAGCCTGCAAGGGGCTGGAGAGGGGGGAAAGCAGGAAGAAGGCAGTCAAGCAGGTGTGACCTGGTGCTGCAGGGCGCAGCAAGGCCACATGGGTAAAGCTACTTGCTGTTGTGAGGTACACACTGCCCTGATGAGCTGTCCTCTGCCTGTGGCAGCAGCCAAGGGCACAACCCCATGTTGCTGCTGCCACACAGGCAGGGAATACCCTGCCAGGGCAGTGGGGAGGCCACAGTGGTGAGGAGCCTCCCTGCGCAGCCCTGTTCTGCCCTACAGCACCAGGTCTCGCCCTGTGGAGACCCCACAGGCTGGCAGCAGGACAGGGAGCTCAAGCCTGTGGTGGGCAGTCTACATCCACCCCCAGAGCTGGGGGGTACAGCTCTCCCCTTCCCCTGGGAGCGGAAGCAGTGGTGGGGAGCCAGCCTTGCCTTCGCCCAGCCCGCAGCAGGCAGACATCAGGTAGCTGGGGCTCAGATGCTGCTGCAGGGAGAAGGGGCCTCTGGGACCATAGCCCTAGCAGCTGGGCCCCACCCCCAGCAGGGCATGGACTTGCATTCTGTGAACAGAAGAGGCATAGGGAGCTCCGATTTCCCCATGATACCCCTCCCCCCAAATCAAATACCAAAATGTATAGTCATTTCGTTTATTTTATTATAACTGAGGCACTGATAGGCTTCCAAGTTGTTTTAAAGCTGTAAAAATAAAATCAAGAAAGCACTGGGTTCAAGTGATACCTCTATATACAGTGGCCTTTCATTTTAAGTTACAGATTTTGGGGGTTTTAGATGAATAAAAATTGTAAATTCTCTGATTTTTATTTATTTATTTTTAAATCAAAAGAATTAGTGATTTGTTATCAGGGAAAACCAAGAGCCCTGGTCAGAGATAACTGCCTTAGCACAAGCTCTTAGTGCAAAATCCCATGGGTAACAAGTGTCATGGGGTACATAAAAGAAAGATATTTAGATGGAATCAAAGATCACAGAAACGAGATCACTTGTAACATCACTCTTAGAAACCTATACTTAGTTCTGGCATTCAGACTTGAGAGTTCAAAAAGGAGGAACAACAAAAGGGATCTAGGAACAGAGAAGTCCTTAGAGGGGTGGAAGGCCTTATAATGCAAGGTATAAAAAAAATTCAACTTACTGTAGAGGAGGCTGAAAATTAAAAAAAAACAAACAAACCCCACAACAAAACCAATATACACATAAGGAGGTGTATGTTTTTCAATTTTGCAAGGTATGATATAAAAAGAAAAAAAAAAAGTCACTAGAGCCGTTATTAGTCTCATGAAACAATGCAATCAAACCCTCAATAGCTTGCCAGGGAAGGTCATGAACTCACCACTGCTATTTAACCCTAATGTTCTGTATCCAAAAATACAGTACAGGTTTTCTACGCTTTAGGTAGGTTCTGTATATGGAAGTTTCTTCTTGTGTGACAACCCTTTTATACCCAAAATTTGTTATATACAAAGCAAATACAATCTTAAGCGATTGGCAGCAGGTAAGTCTGTGGGGAGAGAGAAAAAAGCTGTGCGCCAAGGGGCAGAGGCCCCAGTGGCAAGGGAGGGGGGCTATAGGGGGCCTGCAACCACTCCAAATTGTGTTGTGGGTCCCCCAATCACCCTCCCAACACCGCCACTGCCTGCCCCAAGTGCAGCATGGCCCAGCCCCCTGCCAGGAAGAGCCCAGAACTACCCCGGCTCCAGCAGACTTACCTGGTGCTAATGCAGTCAGGGTCTTGGAATGTATCCCTATTTGATACCTTGTGAAGTGGGTTCCCTTTATGCAAATTTGAGTTATGCAAGTTTTTCAGGAACGCATCCACTGCATATAGCAAGAGGAACTAGTATTGCCCTGTGTAAACCAGACTGAAGTTTACTTATCATAGTCCTAAATCATACTATAGCAGAGGTCAGCAATAGTTTTTGGTTTTAGAGCAGAGTGCAACTAGGATCAGGTCAGAAGCAGCTGAATGTGACATAGGACTGAGCTGCAGCTAGCACTTCCCCACAGGGTAACACACATGGGGAGAGTTCCTACAGCTGAAGTCCCCAGCCACCAAAACCCCCAAGTCTGCAGGCTAGATTCAATGACTGCAGGCTACTGACCCTTGTAATAGTCTTGTACTTTGCAAGACTGTTACAAAAGGATGGGCTCAACTATTTTAGAAAGTGATTAGAAAGTTGTATTTTTATATTAGTTTCCCCCCCCAAAGCATTCAAAGAGAATGCATTTTTTCATTTTCAAAATTTTATCTGAAACACTAGTTCAGACCAACAAGATGTTGATAGTTATTTCTATATTTTATACATAAAATAAAGTTGAAAGATTGGCACAAGATTTCATGAACATTTAAGTTTTAACAACGTACACAGCTTTATTGTAAAAAGACACTTAACAGAGGAACTTCATTTGAAAAACTTTGCTCATCTCTGAATTTTCACCACTTTAGGCACTAGCAACCAGAACCTGCGATGCAACCACAGATTTTCATTTAATAGATGTACTTGTAAGCATATGCCTGACTTGAAGTACTTGGGTAGTTTCACAGAAATTGATGTAGCTGAAGAATGTAAGCGATAAGTTTGCATATCTGGCTTGGGAGTCTTACATACCAATGCAAACAGAGACAAGTTTCACACAGACATGGTCCAGTTGTGTACAGAGGGCACAAGAATTAAGCCTTCATGTACTCAATTTGCACCATAAAACTGCACAAAATTAATACTGCATCCTTTTGTGAAGCATGGATTGGAACTCTGAAAATAGCCACCAACATTCCTGAAAGGCTTCTAGCCTATACCAAAAACTAGATTCCAAATTTCACTTCTAAATTTTGGCCTCTAACCTAGAAACTGGGTTGCCAAAAAGTGTATTGTAACCACATTTCTATTCTTTCTTTAGTCATCTTTAATTTCTAGCATTCAACTGCAGAATAAACGCACATGCTATATTCTTTTTGTTACACTAAGACAAGTGATGTTGTGTAGTTTACAAAACAACTGTAAACAAAAGAGCCATCATCAACAGTACATGGGGAATAGGAGCAGCATCGGTAGGTTGCAACAAGGATTTGTTAAAATGAACCCAAGAGCTAGCTTCTCACAAAACAAATCTGGAAGATGATATTAAGAGCAGGTTAGTTAAATATAGACTAGGACTACTGCAAACGCTAGAGAGGAAAAAATGCAAGAGATGAAGAGAAAGCTGAAGTCTAGACAGGAAATACAGAGAGATACAACTTGGAAAGTTGCAAAAATAGCAGATGGAGAAAAATAATCCAACACACACATGTTCACAGCAGGCAGCAGACATTTAAAATAGTAAAAGCTGAACTATACCTTTGCTTAATACAGGTAAGCACTGTTGTCTAATGTAAAGTTTAACCATGGGATACTAGAGGGTTTGTTTCCACTGCAACTCTAGTACTGGGAATTGTACCTTTATGTGGGTTAGCTTCCCAAACAAGTCAGAGAAGAGACAATACATACTTTAAGCAGCAGCAATTGAAATGACATCCTAACAAGAACAAAGACCCACCCACCCAGCATCTTCAGTCTGTTATTCAAACTCACATGGAACAAGGAGCAAAAGATTAAAACATGAGTAGAAGTTCCACAGCTGAAACACCATGGGCATATGGAAGGACTTTACAAGGCACTTGTCTGTATCTGTAAGCAATGGTGCCAGTGAAAAAGACAGACAACCATAAGGTGCCTTATCTGACAACACCACCACCACCACCACATTCTGATTAACTAGCTTTAACAGTTTACAGTCAACTCAGGCAGAAGAGTCTGAACTCACACTGCAATAGAAAGATGCAGTTAATAAACTCCATATAAAAATTAAAAACGAGATGTTTTTAAGCAGAAAATATAAAAGTGAAACTAAGCATGTGTGACTGATTTTATCACCATAAATGCAGCTGAGGCACTAAAGAGTCCCTGACAAGGGAGCAGATTGTGACTGGAACCCAGCATAAAAGTTCTCAGAGAGAGCAAGAGACTGCTGGCAGACTCAGATCAATATTAGACAAGAAAATTAGAATTTGCCAAGCCAAAGTTAAGAATGGGGGAATAGACAGTGCTCCAACATTATAGGCATAATTGAGAATCCAAAAATACCATTAAGGAGACCAGTAGCAAAAGACATGCTGAGATTCAAGCCAGAATCCAGAAAGCAAAAACACAAAGAGCTGCACATACTCTGAAAAGGAGGACAATGCCCATATGGCAAAAGATGCAAGAAATGCAAAGAATTACAAAGCTTTGCAAGGGCTGGAGGGCATGCACTGCAGACAAAGGATGGTGGTAGCATCATTAGCGCAGATGACTTTTTTCCACTGCAGCAGAAGACATCAACCTGAAAGTAAAATGAAACACTTGTTATTAATTTTAATTGGACATTGGTACAGAAGCTTATATGTTGACAGAAAGTGCTGCTGACATTAAAAGTAATGCCATAAGTAGAGTAGAAAAATAAGTAAATTGCAGGGCTTACAGTGGTGAACTCATCCTCATTATAACAAAATAATGAACTAGATTTATGGGCAAAGAAAAAAGAAAAATCTGTTACAGCAACAGAGGAAGAGAAGCCAGTTAATGGTTAATATAAAACACTGAGAAAGTGTATGCATTAGAGAGGCAAGAATACCCAGTGGTATGGAAAAGGTTAAAAACATCTTCCAAGGGACAGGGATGTTCTTAGAGTATAGAAATGAGCTGAAAGATCTCAGTTTCTTCGGCTATACAGAAGAGACTAAAACCAGGGCTGAGTAAGTTCACTGCTGTGGGTACACTCCACTGTTATTGCAGAAAGGGACTGAAGCCTCAGCTTATATAGAACCCCTTGCTTCCCTCTCCAAATTAAGATATTTAATAAAGGGGACTGTCTTCCCTTTCTCTAATTCTGTATTTCTTCTCTTCTGGTCTAACAGACAGAGGGATGCAGTGCTCTCTGGGAATAGAGAGCTATGTACAGAAATGCATGTCTTGCCTCACTAACGGAGATTCCAGAAAGATGTCCAGTGGTCACAGGATGCAAAATTTCACTAAAGAGTTGAAAAGGCCCAAGTCTTGAAGTAGTCTGTGAACAACTTAATTCTATGCTTATATACTGGATCTCTAGAGGAGACTACTGACACCATCCTTTTACAGCAGCAGGGAAAACTGGAGATTAGCAGCTTAGTCATCACATGCACTAGCAACAACTATCAATATGCTTAAAAAGAGCACCTAGATCTAAATAAAGTTGCAAGTCTTCATAAAATGGAAGGCTAATTTTAACTAAAACCAAACAGAAACAGGCTAACATCATTGCTAGAAAGGCCCCTTGTAATTTTATTAAACAGGAACAATATTTCATTTGCAAATCATACTAGTCTAGGAGATACCTACTGGCTGCAGACTCTCCAGAAAAATCTAATAGAAACACAGCAGGACAGAGTCCAGAGCAAGACAACACAGGCCAGACTCAGAGGCATAGGAGTGCCCAGAAGTTCAGTTCTATAAGAAGAATTCACAAGCCCAAGCTAGGCACCTAATTTTGCTATACCACAAAGGTGGAGAGAAAGCCACCTAGAATTGGGATTCATAACGTCCGATGCTGTCAGGACATGTCAGGTGTACTCTCAGGACACTTACTGGATTACAGGGACTTGGGCCCCAGGCATACCCAGTTTGTGAATCCCAGAAATCTTACGCATGAGACAGGTACCTAAACACTCAATTCAACTCAAGATGGCACCAGCTTTAGGCATGGGTAGCAGCAGAACTTTGAGTGCTTAAGTTTTAATCAGTAAAATTACTTAGGGACCTAAACATCTCAACAGCATTTTGTGGACTCTTGAACTTAGGTGCCCACATCCTTTTTCAGTCTGGCTGTGTGCATCTGATTTAATAGTCTGTACTCAGTGTGAACTGTTATTGCTAATGGAGCAGTTCAGAATTGGAACCCACAGGAAGGCATGTCCCCCTATACTCAAACAGTGTTAATTCAGAGACAAACTCTCATAAAGACTCTAGGATGATTCTGCCATGTTACAGAAACTGCTAAAACAACCTTCAAGCATACTGTTAACACTGAAAAACCTAAGAGGAGGGCTAAAGATGTTAATTTAAGGATAGTATATGACACTGGGAAGCTATCAAGACTTGTTGTTGTATATCTTGGTATAGGCAAGAGTCCACGTTTATAGCACAGCAAACATGGGTCTCCCAAACATGGAGAGACGTAGGCAGATTTATTTACATTGACTGGAAGTTAAAAAAAAAGTTATGTAAGCACCAAGGTTCCCTCCAAGGTGCGTGCGTGTGGCTACACACAACTAAAAGTGTGGCCGTACACAGCTTTTTCAAGGCTATGTACCAAGAGAGGCTGGGGCGGGAGCCTGGTACGGGCTCTGCCAGTTCAAGGGAAGTGCTCCACTCCCCCATATCAGGGCTGGGAAGCAGAGCACTTCCCTGGAAGCAGTGGAGCCTACACCAGCCCCCCACCTCAGCCTCCAGCCTTGCCTTGCCTCGCCTCACCTTGGAGAGGAGCCGCTGCCTGCCCCGCTGAGGCTCCACTGGCTAAGCAACAGGCAGCGGCTCCTCCGCGAATGTGAGGCAAGGCAGGGATAGAGGCTGGGACGGTGGGGTGGTGTGGGCTCCGCCAGCTCCAGCGAAGTGCTCCACGCTCCAGCCCTGATGCAGAGGAGCAGAGCACTTCCTCAGAGTCAGGGAGCCCCTGGCCCCGGCCCCAGTCTTTGGTAAATGTCCCACACCGGACCAAGGCGGCATGCTCATGGACCACTGCTCCTTAGAGGGAATAATGGTAAGCGCTATGGGCTATTAATTTTCACTTCCAAGACAGCTGTAGTACCTTCTAGGAAAACTAGACAATGATGCATCTCAAACCTGTTTTTCCTAGGCATGGTCATATCCAATAGTTAGCTGTAGTTTTTAGTGGAAAGGAGTTTAAGCAGTATGCAGTGAAGTTTAGTTTAGATATATTACCACAAAATCTCCAAACCAACTGGTTGGTGTTAAGTGTCACATAATAAGATTACAGAACAGTACCAGTTACATATCTGTTTGTTTTTAAATAAAACATCTATAGAAAAAACAAACAAACAAACAAAAACAAACCAACGACACTGAACTAGAATTCCCGTAGCAATTAAAAGCTAAGGTCAGAAAAACTGAGGACTTCAAATCTTTTTTGTTTTTGTTTGCTTATCATACTTAGTACTCATGAAGTGGCAACAGCTCTTTAAACATGATGCAAAGGGCATACATACAAGACAGAAATCTCTAATCATAAACACAATGGTGTCACAGAAGATTGGTCTGTAGTCTAAATGGAGGCTTCCATCACAGATCAACGTTTCCCAAGGGAAACAAGGCAATACCTCCTTGTAAAACAGAAACAGAGGGCAGGAAGCATGACATTTTGCCAGAAAAAAAAAAAACAACACAAAAAACCTCAGCTAGGCAATGACCTCATAAAGTTTGAAACAACCAACTCACAAATCATAACATTGCCAGAACAAATGATCTACCTGATAGTAGCACTCACATTTTAGAGACAACCAAGTGCAGGAGGCTGTGGAGAAGACCCCAGAACTGACATGAATATTGCTAGCATATTTAGTTAGCTAGTTATAAAAGTATCTGTAAAGGTCACGTACTAGTCCATATTAAATTTTATATAAACCATTTAAAATTTTGGCTATAGAAGGAAGATGTGTTTTTAGGAACAGTATCTTTAAGTGATTTAGCTTCCCAGGCACCAGAAGTTTCACAGAGAGATGAACAGTATTTGTGCTTCTGCCTTTGAACTACAGTTGGAACATGAACACTTAAGGAAGATCTCTTTTCAGCACCTCAGGCCCAGAGCAATTACTGATCACTAGAGCAACAGTTGCTTTAGCTGGATTCCTTCAAGCCAGTCTAGTTCAAGGAACTATGCAGCAAAAGAACACTTGAGCTATGCAACACAGTTTACTGCAACACAGAATGACCAAATTAGCAACTCATCACACTGCTTTAAACTTTAGTAGTGCAGTGGGGCTAACTTCACTACAGCACTTAAGCTTCAACCAAGTCCACATGAGTTCAGAGTACCATATATTTCAAAATAAAAGATTAATTTGTAGCTGGTAGCCCAATTTGGAAGAAAACTCAAGTTTACAGCTTGTGCTAACACCATGGTGAAGGCAAGCCCTAAGTCTTGAACTGGAACTAAAAGGATTTCCTGTCTTATCAAAGTACGAGTTTAAAAGGATTTTTTAAAATTTTGCACTGGATCAACAAGCCCAAGAGCTTTTATTTTATTTTATTTTTTTTAAATGGAAGAAAATAAGCATATGCCCAATTATGTTAGAATACTTGGCAGACTAGTGTTTATGCCACTCATATGTGGTATTGAGACAAAGGATCAAATCCTTGCTCTGTCAGGTTCAGACTAGGCACCTGAATTTGCATCTCCATATCCCAAACAAATGCCGCAATGACTGGGCTATTATCGGGGGGGGGAGGGAAACACGACAAGGGGGAGAAGAGGTGGGAGAACACACCATAACATGTTCTCTCTCTCCTTTTAGCTAGAAATCCATGTATGACTGTGAGAGAGCATCTCAGACTCTGCAACACCTGCTGCAATGGCCACTGCTTGAAGTCACATGTACAATGAATGATCTTGCAAAGTACAGTAAATAAGCACAAACATCTGTAACAAAATGGTCAAGTGTGGTGTCAACACAAGAAGATGACTACTGGAAATTCCATCCCTGTCAAATTTACATTTCTGTAGAAAGTTGATTTGATGATGCAAAAATCCATCTCCAAGAAAAAAGTCAAAAATAATAAAATAAAATCTGGAAAAAACCTGACTGTAGAGGTGCACTGATACATCAGTCCAATATCATCAGATCAGCACAGATAAAGAAAGTGTAATATTGGCCTGATATGGCCAATTTCCAATAAGCGGCCTGTGCATGTGTGCAGCTGCAACGCAGGTAGCGAGGACCACAGGCCAGCAGTGTGGAGAGCTTTGTGTAGCTGGTAAGTCCAGCGTGGTGCGGGTGGGGGGCACAGATCAAGGCCCCCCATGGGGAGGGAGATGCAGGGCTGGGGCAGGAGCTGCCTAGCCAGGGCAGGCACAGGATGGAGTGGCAGCTCACCTGGGATGTACAGGCAGGGCATGGGTGGAGATGCATGTGCCCCCAGATCTGCACTGGGCAGGCTGGGGCCAGGGCTACACCAAGCTCTTTCCAGCAGGGTGGGGCTGCAGCCAGAAATTTGCTGTAGTTCCTCCCCAGCACAGCCCCTCCCCTCCAGGAAGAGCCTGGTGCAACCTTGCCTCATGCAGATCCAGGAACACCCCCCACCAGCAGGAGCAGCAGCGAGAGCTGCTGGACAAGCAGGCAAGTGCCAGACAAGCCACCGGACCAGCAGCTCCCAGACCAATGGCTCCCCCCATCCCAGACAAGCCACTGCTCCACCTGCACCCACCCTACCCCACCCAGGCAGCCCCTGCTCCAGCTCCCTCTCCCCATGGACGTACCGGCTGAAGGCAGCTCTCCAAGCTGCCAGGCTGGTATTGGAAGTTGGATCAGTATTGGCCAATATGCCTCCTTAAAAACCGGCTATCAGTATTGGCTGCAAAAACCTCTATTGGTGCACCCCTACATGACTGAGCAGAACAATAGAGATTTTGTCAGAGCAAGACCCTGATGTACACCAAATGCACAGATAAAATATAATTGTGAGGTCTGTGATAATGATAAACATCCCATGTTCCAAATGAATGTAGGCACAAAGAGGCATTTCAGCAGCTGTCCTTACAAAACCTCTTATTTAGGAAAGCTGTAAACTTATGTTAATTAACATAAGTAATTTCTAACTCCCACCATAACTGGCACTTCCAACTTCCAGAAGAGCAGATCTTGTAGCTCAGAAAGAGGTTATTCATTTCCTACCCCTTACCCCCCACCCTCATTCCCAGAGGCAGCACTTGGCCACTTCTCTGTTTGAGAAGTACCATGACTTCTGGTAAAGGTACATAGCAGGGAGAATTAGGGAATCAGATCTGTGTGACTTATCTGTTATGAGGATCTTCCTGAACCTAAACCACATGGAAGTATTCTCTTTTAATATATGCACAAGTGTAAGCCACATTTCATTCTAGAAAATAGAATCCACATTCAGAAATACAGATTGGGTAAACTAGTTCACGTCAGATCAATTATTTCTGAACCTTTACAATCCATTGCAAGGGCTACACATAGCAGTTAAATTGCAGATACACAGAGCCCAAATCTTACAGAAGATTTAACATATGAGCAGGGAGTGACTCACTCACTCACAGAAGTGCTTGCATTGGAATCAACAGCTTGCCTAATTCTTTGCAGGACTGTGGCTCCTATTACCATAGAAGAAATTGGCTTCAGATGAAAAGTTTGACAGACATGAAGCAACTCTCCCAACTTCAGACAGTTGTAAGTGTAGTGAAAAAAGAATAAATAGAGTGAATACTTAGGGCTAGAACCAAAGTCAATTATTCTGAAACTAGGAAGAAAAGTTACTTCACGGAAAGGGGTGTTGCAAGATCTCTGCTGGGTGCCCCAAGGCCTGCAAGGTGGTTACAAGCCTCCGCAGGGTAAGGAGAAGGGGGGGGAGGGGGCAGGAGAGAGGGGTAACTAGTTTTCAAGTGAAGTCAGGCCACCCCGAGCACTGCACTGAGGCAGAGGACTTGTGCCAGAGGCAGAGCCAAGCATCAACTCTCTCTTCAGGTGCCCCCTTCTCCGGGGCCCGCGGTCCAGCCGGGCTAGCTCCCTTCCTCCCCTAAGCCCCCGGCCGCTCCCACGCAGCCAGACCCCCGGGGGGCGCCCCAGGCCCTGCCCCGGGCCGGCTGCTCGGCGTCCGTTCGGCACAAGACGAAGCGAGGCGCTTTCGCTTTTGCTTCGCGTTGGTGTTGGTTTCGCTTTCTGATGGCGGGCGGCGGGGGGGAGGCTACAACCCTGCGGGATGCGAAGGGATCGGGCTGTACCCTGCGTCCCCCAGGCGCGCACCGCACCCCGCCCCGCCCCGCCCGCAGCCCCGGGACTCCACTCACCAAGCTAGCGTCGCCGCGCCGCCTCACCCAACGACCCCGACTCCGCCACCAGCAGCAGCAGGCGGGGCCAGACCATAACTCCCCTCCCCGCCCCGCCCCGCCCCGCCGGTACCTGCCTCCCACGCCTCGTCACTGCCTCCTGCCGCCGCCTGCCCCCCAGGAGCGCAGCCGCCATCTTCTTCTGGGGCCAAGGAACACAAAAAGCCACACACTGCGCCTGTGCCGCCCGGGTCTACCGTTATCAGCAGAAACGGCGCGGGAGCTGGGCCAGCGAGGCTGGGGGCGGGGCCAGGCCAGGGTTGGGTTAAGACACGCCCCTCGCGGGCGGGCCGGGGTCAGTTCCCGTGACCCCGAGGAGGAGGGCCTTGGGTCTCTTGCATGCGGCGTCCCTGGGAGCGGTCGTCTCGGGGAAAAGCGGGAGGGCAGAGACAGGTTCTTGGCCGCCCATCTGTAGGGTGCCTAGGGGGGTGTGAGCAGTCAGCGTGGTCGCCTCTTAGAGCAACTAGACAGTAGTAAAAAAAATAAATGTTCTTTATTTGCAAACTTAGTGGCTCACACACGTTTCCTTGGGTGCAGGAGAACGCAAGGATTGTAAAATGTATTCCAGGTAGAAATAAAAATTCATTTATCCCAGAAACGTTTGAGGCATTTCAAAAGGGTGTAGTGAGATCAGGCATGGATGGTTTCTCAAGCCTACATCAGGGCTGTGCAACCCCCAGCCAACAGGCCTGCTGGAAGCTGTGAAGTGGAGCTGCCGGGTTTGCAGGGGTCCCCACAGGTCCAAAAGCTTGGGGGCAGGAGAGCAGTGGCAGCAATTGCCAGAACCCTGTGCCAAATTTCTGGGCCCTTGAGTCACCCTGTAGGTCTGCACCAAATTTCTGGACCCTCGAGCCCACGGGGTCTGGCTAGCATGCAGATGCAGCCTGGCCCCCAATCTAGGCACGCAGGCCAGCTGGAGGTGGTGCAGGGGCCTGATCCTTCACTACAGAGCTAAGCAGAGGCAGCACAGGACCCCAATTCAGTGGTCTAGGGCTGAATGCAAGTGGTGGGGGGCCCAATCCAGCCCATGTCATTCATTGGGCCTGCAGCATCAATAGGGTGGGCACCAGTGCTGTATGTGAACTTCCCTTCTTTTTTTCCCCCCTAGGTCCAGTAACCAATTTTAATACCGAATCACTCCATTCCTTGAAATAACATATACGTAGAAGTGAAGATTATACTTTTCTTTATGCCTGCAGCATTCAGTTGATGTCCTGAGTAATAAGCTGTGATTATCCTTTGCTAAATGTAGACCTTGCTTTATTATGGGTCAAAATTATCCAGCTACAAGATTTGGCTTCATGACCTCCTGCAGCAGTTATTTGCAGAAGCGAACTCAATGTATAAAATGTAGTTTTGTTAGTGTCTTGATTTATTTGTTAGTGCCTTGATCTATTATTAAGATGATAATGTCCCCTGGCATTTAGTGTAAGGTGCAAATCTACCCTGCTTTCTGTCCTTGCATGACACCATAGTTCAATTCCATTTATAGCCTTCATAGTCACATCAGACAGAATGATGAAAGAATCACACACATCTATATGATGCATATCCTGATAGTTCACTGTTTAAATTCCTTTTCCAAAACTCTGCAAAGGCTCTTCCTGAAGAAATAGCATCTTAGGCTGTGATTTGTCAGATCTCAAAAACTAAAACAGAGTTTAGCCTAATCAATATTTGGATGAAACATCTCCTCAGGTACTGCAGGAAATGCTGCTGCTGATCCATTAGATGGCATTCATCTGTCTGAGTCAGTATTGAGCAAATGCCATTGTATAGTATTAGGGGCGCTGTTCCGCTTGGAGTGCTATCTTTTGATGAGGCATAAAATGAGATTCTCACCAGGTGTAGCTATTAAGAGATGCTGAAAAGGCAGAGGGCTTAGTAGTGAGGTCCTAGTCCAATTTCTTCCTACTCAACCTAAATTCCCAATGAGTTTTAACAGAACACATTCTTCTTTATGTGCTATCCAATTTGCATGGGGTTGTTAAACAGCTTTTTTTCTTCATCACAAATTGTGGGTGAAGTATTTCATATAGTCCTTTTTGTGGCTGTAAAATGCTGCCCCTTTCTACAAGGCAAGCTACTACATAAATTTTAGATTCTGTTGAAGTCACTGAAATTGACAGTATTAGAAGATACAGGAAAACCCAAGGGACCAACACAGCGGCCCTGTTCATCTCTCTTTAGGACCCTGCTAGTAAGTTTTTTTTTACTGAAAAATAAATAACACCGCACACTTATGCATATTCCAGGAGGCACTAGGTGGCTGATCAAGATTTCTTCCCTTCATTCATTAGGGGTCAGGCCATAATGGGATTGAAGCAGAATCTTTGATATCACAGACAAATGACTTAGAGGAAGAAATCTCATTTTACTTTCTAAGAGCCCATCAACATGCATGCAAATATTACTGATGAACTTTTCAAATTGATAAACTTTTCAGACTGAATAGTCTAGGTAAGCTCAGGAAATGGCAGGAACCCAAATCAACTGTTAAAGATCTGTCTTTACATTTTATCTCCTTCAGTTGCATTCCTGATTTCTGCAGTACAAAACTTCCCTTTTTTGGCTCTCCTTCTAGTACACTGAAAGGTATTCATAGACTTCTGAAAGAAGAGCTATGCAGCAATATTTAATTTGACATTGACCACTCTGGTGCCATTTGAAATTACCAGGAGCTCTAATCATTAACAGCAACGCTAGTATCACAGATGCAACGTGTTTGTGGGCACCATCATTACAGAAGGAATGTTCACCAGACATATATAGCCATTGGTACTACAGTTTCACTTCAGTTCCATTTAGCGATCAAGCTCATGAATCAGTAGAGCTGTGCAAAGCTTCAGGTGGTAATTTGATTTGGAGGAGATTTGACCCGATTCGGTTGCCGAATCTCTGAATCTGAATCAAATCGGTGTTAGAAATATTATTAAAAATGCATTATCAATAGCTGTTAGCTCCCATCAATAGTTGTCCTTTGATTAAGTACGGCTGCCAGCCTTCCTTGTCTCCCTAATGAGAGAGGGAAGGGGGGGGGTTGGGAACTGAAGGAAAACTCTAAGAGCTCTCTTTGTTCTGCAAATTTACTATCTCTTTGTTAGAGTAAAGCATATACTCCTTAGCGTTCTCATGTAGATAAGAGTAAATTGCAATTTTTAATGGTCCTGTCCTTGGGGCAGAGAAGGTTTGAACTTTTGGTAACCTAAAATACTTTCTGAGCAGGCGCAATCAGCTAATACATATTAAGCCTATCCGCCCCGCATACTTAAGTAGTTAATTATAATACACATGGGATGCATGATCTGACGTATTCTCATGCATGTTTGTATGAACCGGAAATGAGTTGTAAGAGTTCCTGCTTCTGTACACGTGCCAGAAGAGAGGGGATAAAAGCCTGCTAATGATGGTACTCAGGGGCAGAGGGTTTTGATCTTTTGTCTTCTCCCTCTGACCCTATTTGCAAATATATACCTTTTGTCTCACCAACAATGTGTGCCTAAGAATTTGTTATTCAATGAGCCTCCAAAGAAAACGAACCGAGAGAGAGTTTTTTTTTACTTCAGCCTGGCGCCCAACGTGGGGCATTCTTTGGATAACTCCGGAGTTCGTCGGCACATCGTCTCTGCCCCCCTGGGGGGTTTGCGCGCCGAGCCTTTCTTTTTGGCTCGCCCTGAGGGGGGGCTTGAGGTGTGAGCCGGAACATCCGGAACACTAAGAGCTCCTATGCAAATTTTGTTTTTTTTGGAGTCTCCAGGTACACATTTTTGGCTTTGGATCGAGATCTCTGGGGTATCTGAGTGAGTATACGAACTCCCTTTGCCCAATTTGGTTCTGGGTCCGGAGCAGGAGGTGTGCATGTTCTCATGGTAAATCATCTGCTGTAAGGGACTTTTTGGTATTTGGTGTGCCTTGGGTGCACTTTTGTGGGCAAAATGGGTACGGTTAGCTCCCGTGTAGAAAACACGGATACCCCTCTAAGGTGCTTATTACGTCATTTTAATAAATTTGCAAGGCCGGCCGATTACGGAATAAAAATGAAAAAAGATGATTTAATTAAGTTCTGTCAACTCGAGTGGCCAACATTTGGGGTCCACTGGACCCCGAAAGGATCCTTTGTGCTAAAAGAAGTGATAGCTATCCATGAAATTGTTATGCAAAATGGGTATTGGAATCAGTTTCCTTATATTGATTGTTGGTTGTGGGTGGTTCAAAATCAGCCACCTTGGATTAAGAATTACTTAGTAAAGTCTCATGTGATGCTTGTTAAGAAAAAGACTCGGGGGGGGGCGCCTGTACTTCCTGAGTCTAATGAGGGGGGGGATTCTGAATTGGCTGAGTACCGGACCCGTGCTCCGGTTGCCCTGTCGGGTAGCGAAGATGAGTCAGACGCCTCCTCGGCATCCAGTCCTTCTGCACCACCGCCCCCTCCCTTAGAGAGACCACCACCGACGTACCAAGGCATACCTAATGAGTTAGAGCGTGAGCCTCAGCCAAGTGCCTCATCTGAATCAGGAAATAAGGGTTATTATTTGCGCAAGCCTGTAGAGTCACAGCCGGTGCTGAACTGTCCGATGCGAGAGGTTATTGGGGAAGGAGGCACTGCAACTTTTGTCTACACCCCATTTAGCACTTCAGATTTATTTAACTGGAAGAATCAGAGCCCCTCTTTTCGTGAAGACCCTGAAAAGATGAGGGATTTGTTTCGATCCATTGGGCAGACTCATCGACCCACTTGGGCTGATGTCCAGATGATGCTCCAGACCCTCCTAACCCCGGAGGAGAGGAGATTAGTGTTGGGGACAGCAGAGCGTATTGCGACAGCCAGAGTTGAGTTAGAGGGTGCTGCTGGTCGTACTCTGCGTGATACCTTCCCTGTAGAAGAGCCGAGATGGGATAATCACACTGCCGAAGGCAGAGAGCTGAGTGCACGGTATCTGGGAATTATAGTGGAAGCAATGGGAAAGGCAGTGCCTCGGGTTACCAATCTGTCTAAGTTGTATGAAGTGAGACAGGGAAAAGAGGAGGATCCCTCAGCTTTCCTTGGGAGGCTGTATGAGGCATTTCGCAGGTTTTCGGATCTGGATCCAGAAGCCCCAGATAACCAGCGCATGGTAAATCTTATGTTTATTGGTCAATCTGCTGCTGATATCCGTAAGAAGTTACAGAAAACTGAGGGAGGTGCTGGGAAACCGATTTCAGAGCTGGTGGAAATTGCATATAAGGTGTATGGGAATCGTGAGCAAGTGCAGGAGCGCAAGGAGGATAAAAAGGCTCAGCGACAGATGGCAGCACTAGCAGCTGCTATAACTGGAGGGAACTCTGAAAAGGCTGGGATGCAGAAGGGGAAAGGAGAAAGAGTGGGAGCAGACGTTTGTGCTTATTGCAAAGAGAAAGGACACTGGAAAAGGGAATGCCCGAAGTTGAAGGAGAAGAGAGAGAGGGAACCGAGAGGTCACCTCATGCGGGCAGAAGACAAGGGTGAGGATTCAGAATGAAGGGGACAGGGATCTAAGACCACTACCCTTCGGGTTGGAGCCCGAGAAGATCCCATGGTAACCATTAGGGTTGGTGGCAAAAACTTTGAAGCCTTGGTGGATACTGGGGCTACATTTTCAATGATTCCAGAAAAACCCCCCTGTGCAGGAACTAGTGAACAGCATGTACTTGTAGAAGGGATTGAGGGAGTGCAAACCCGACTCCCTGTTTGTAAACCACTCCTCACCAAAGTGGGAGATCATTTGCTTGAGCACTCCTTTGTGTATTCTCCAAGTTGCCCGGTTGCACTCCTTGGGCGGGACTTACTCACAAAATTGCAAGCTGAGATCTTTTTCAGAGACGATCAGATGGTGGTCCAGCTACCTGTCAAGCAGAGCTCGAACTATCAGATGGCTCTCCTGGAGGACCGATGCCCTGCAGTAAGTCCAGAACATCACATGACTGGAGTAGACCCCTCAGTATGGGCTGATGGAACCCCTGCGCGAGCTAAGTTCGTCTCCCCGGTAAGGATCGTACTCAAGGATGGGGAGGGGCCCGTTCGGGTAAAGCAGTACCCACTCAGCCGAGCGGCCAGAGCTGGACTCAAGCCGTTAATAGAGAAATACAAGAGGTACGGATGGCTAGTGGAAGGGTCTTCACCCTATAACACCCCCATCCTTGGAGTGCCGAAGGCAGATGGGGTCTCATACAGACTGGTCCAAGACTTACGGGCAGTAAATAAGAAGGTCCTTTCAGACCATCCTGTAGTCCCGAACCCTCACACGATTTTAACACAAGTACCGGGGGAAGCTGAAATATTTTCAGTGCTAGATTTGAAAGATGCTTTCTTCTCTATTCCCCTTCACCGAGACAGTCAAAAATTGTTTGCTTTTGAATGGGAGGATCCAGACACCTTCCATAAAGCCCAACTCATGTGGACAGTTCTCCCACAAGGATTCGTAGCAGCCCCTCATATTTTCGGACTTGCCCTTCAGAAGGACTTGGAGGAGTGGAAGGGATCACACCCCGCAGTGACTCTCCTCCAGTATGTGGATGACCTGCTAGTTGCAAGCCCAAACTTGCAGCTCTGTGAGGAAGCCACCAGGTCACTCCTAAACACTCTGGGAAAAAAAGGATATAAAGTTTCTAGAGAGAAAGCCCAGATATGTCAGCCTGAAGTCACATTTTTGGGATATAAGCTCTCAAAAGGAGTCAGAGCCCTAAGTGCAGATCGCATACAGGCAATCCAAGGTCTAACCCCACCTAAGTCACCCAAGGAGTTGCGGGCATTCCTAGGGCTAACTGGGTTCTGTCGACTATGGATACCAGATTATGGTGGGAAGGCTAGACCACTATATGACTCACTAACTAAGGAGAGTCTCACTAAATGGAAATGGAATAAAGAAATGCAGCATGCCTTTGATCTGCTTAAAGCAGCATTAACCCAGCCCCCTGCCCTGGCCATCCCAAACAGTAAAAAGCCATATCGACTGTATGTTCATGAGAATCGAGGGGTTGCATCAGGGGTGCTGACACAGCCATCGGGCCCGACCTGGAGACCCGTGGGATATTACTCAAAGGTTCTAGATCCAGTGGCACTCGGGTGGCCAGCCTGTCTTCGGGCTGTGGCAGCCACAGCAGTGGTTGTTGAAGAAGCCCAGAAGATAGTCATGGGTGCGGATATGGAAATACTCACTCCTCATGGAGTTCCCCAGATCCTAGGGACTGAGGGAGGGAAATTTCTTAACCCCTCCAGACAATCACGGTATGAGATATTTTTGCTCTCTAATCCAGGACTTACTTTCAAACATACTACAGCCTTAAACCCTGCCTTGCTGCCGGAGCCAGGAAAACCGATGCATGACTGCCTTGAGGTCCTAAATCAAACCACACAGGTGCGACCTGATCTTGCTGAGGACCCAATTGAGGACCCAGATGTTGAATACTTCGTAGACGGCTCCAGCTCTGTCATCGATGGAAAAAGACGAACAGGATGTGCAGTGGTAACCTTGGATAAGGTAGTATGGAGGGAGTCATTGCCAAGCTCATGGTCGGCACAGGCCGCAGAACTCACTGCGCTCACCCGAGCATTACAGCTGGGGACAGACCAGCGGGTTAATATATACACTGACTCTCGCTATGCTTTTTCTACAGTCCATGCACACGGACTATTGTGGAAAGAAAGGGGTTTTATTACGGCCTCTGGGAATAAAATTGCGAATGGCCCCCAGATTATCAAGCTACTAGAGGCACTCCACCAGCCTAAAGAGGTAGCAGTCATTCATGTGCGGGCCCATGGGAAGGCTGCTGAGGAAAAGCATAAGCTTGGAAATGCAAAGGCTGATTCAGCAGCAAAGGAAGCTGCATTTATTGGGGGAGAAGCGGAGGAGGTATCCAAGCAGGCCATGTCCCATGCCATATGGCCAGACATCCAAGATTTAGTCCCACAGTATTCCCCTGAAGAAGATAAATTTGCACAAAGAGCTTGTGCAGAAAAGAACTCACAGGGGTGGTGGATGGTACCAGGAGGGAAAGTCATGATACCCAGGCCGTTGCTTCGGGAGGTGCTGCAACAGCTCCATGCAAGAACCCATATGGGAGGCTTGGCCATGGGTGATCTAGTGATCCGCCAAGCAGTAGCTCCAGGGCTATATGTAGAAGCTCAGCGCATTGCTACCAAGTGCATCACATGCCAGAAAGTAAACCCCCGAAGGAAACCCCCTGTGCCAATGGGAGGTAGACCCTGGGCAACGTACCCTGGACAGGCATGGCAGATTGATTTTGCCGAGCTCCCACGGTCCGGACATCACGGGTTTTTACTTGTCATGGTAGACCAGCTCTCTGGTTGGGTCGAGGCCTGGCCCACCAGGACTGCCACTGCGGCTACAGTAGTGAAGTATTTGTTGCAGGAGATCATTCCACGGTATTCCCTGCCTGAGTCCATTGAGTCGGACCAAGGACAACACTTCGTGGGAAAAGTGGTTCAAGGAGTCGCGCAAACTCTCAAGGTTACTTGGAAATTACACACACCATGGAGACCACAGAGTTCAGGACAAGTGGAACGTATGAATAGGACTTTAAAGACTTTGCTCACCAAAATCTGTATTGAAACACGTCTTAAGTGGCCTCAAGCATTGCCGCTCGCCCTTACTTGCATTCGAAACACTCCCCGACGGGGCCTTAAATTGACCCCATATGAAATTATGTTTGGCAAGCCGCCTCGAGTCTTACCTCCTGGGATGCGAGAGAATGTAACTTTTGAATTAGGTAATAGTGAGCTTCATATGTACGTTATTGCTTTGCAGTCTGTCTTGTTTTCTCTTCACAGGTATGCAGCCTCCTTTCAGCGCCTGCCTTTAGACGTACCGGTACATGACTTCTCCCCGGGAGACTGGGTCTTGGTGCAGCGGTGGAAAAAGGAACCTCTGACTGAGAGGTGGAGTGGCCCTTTCCAGGTACTTCTAACAACCCACACCGCTGTAAAGATTGCTGGCCATGACCGTTGGATACACCATACCCGTGTGAAACGACATCCACAAGCGTCAGAGGACAACAACTCCCAAGACGAACTCACTCCGGAAGCTGAGTCGTCTTCGGAACAAGAAGCCAGCAAGTGGAGCTGTGAACCTACTGGTGATCTCCAAGTGCGCCTGAGACGGCTTAATCAAAGTTCAGAAAATTAGTCCAGAAAGTAAAAGGGAAAATATGGTGGGAATTATAATGTGCCTTGTTGTTATCTGCATAATGAAAGAAGCAGGATTGCATAGCCTTAGCCACTGGCCTATGCCCCCGCTTTCCCAAATTACTCCCCCAGGGACAAATTTGTATGTTGATATGATGGAGAGAATTGCAAGTACTTTTAATCTTACCAACTGCTGGGCCTGTGGGGGGCTCCGAGAGGCCGGAGAACAGTGGCCTTGGAGGGCTTTTCCTTTGGCCCCAAAATGGTTAGTCAGTGACAAAGCAGATGTTAAGAGTACTGGTCAAGAATGGAATGAGAACCACAGCTGGGATCTTTCCCAAGTGGCCTTGGGAGAGTACTGTATTAGCAGTAATGGTACAGGAAAGAGGTTAGGACATAGTCAGTGTACATGGACATTAAAATGGGCCCGAGTATGCAGCAGGTATGCTGATCAATGGAATTCTGCTGCTGTTAGGCTCCCAATCTCCACACAGATGCAAAATCTCAAAAGGACAAGAATATTACCTTTCGATCCTGACCCTACCAGATGTCAGGCATATGAAAAGACCCGAGGCGAACGATTTACCTACATTTATAAGTGGCAATGGGCACACCTGAATGGCACAGTGGCAAGGTTTAATGCATATTGGAGTGCCTTAAATGACACAAATGAAATAACCAAGTGCGAGTATAGGGATAAAGATGGCGTATGGAAATGTCAGTTTAAACTGAGTAACTATCACACTGGCCCTTTAGGGCATAAAGGCACCAAATACTATCCCCTTCTTTTCCACAGCCGTGACCCCCTAGCCTTGGGAGGGGAACACAGGGCCCTAAAAGGACATTATTGGATTTGTGGAAAGCGTGCCTATACGGTCCTACCACGAGGGTGGACGGGAACCTGCTATATTGGAGTAATTGTACCATCTTTCTTTTTGTTACCATCTGAGGGTGGAAATAAGCTGGGAGTCTCTTTGTATGATGATTGGAACAGGGCCAAGAGAAGTATTGATGTAAGTTTGACACAGGGTGGCTCCCAAAAGTGGAAGGAGGATGAGTGGCCTCCTCAGAGGATTATTGAGTATTATGGACCAGCTACATGGGCTAATGATGGAAGTTGGGGCTACCGGACACCAATATATATGCTGAATAGAATCATCCGGTTGCAGGCAGTCTTGGAAGTAATTACTAACCAGACCGCCACTGCTCTCGAGTTGCTGGCTCGACAAAGTTCTCAGATGAGGGAAGCCATATACCAAAATCGAATGGCTTTAGACTATTTACTCGCAGAGGATGGCGGAGTCTGTGGAAAGTTCAACCTTTCTAATTGTTGCCTCCAAATAGATGATAACGGGAAGGTGGTCTTAGAGATTGCCAAAGAGATTAGGAAAATAGCCCATGTACCAATACAAACGTGGGAAACCACATGGAATAAGGACTGGTGGTTTCAATTATTTGGAGGACCCTGGTGGAAAAAAGTAGGGTTTGTGCTTTTGTGTGCTCTAACTGGTTTGATTTTTATCCCTTGTCTCATTCCTTGTCTTACTAGATTGATAACCACCACAGTAGAAGGAATGCAGGTTGCAGCAGTCCCTCTAAAAGCACAGACTGTAGCAAAAGTCATGGTCCTCAGAAGAATTCCTCGTAATTATCTTGATATGCCCAAATGAAGTAAAGATCAGAAAGCATCTTGAGGGGGGAATATTGTTAGAAATATTATTAAAAATGCATTATCAATAGCTGTTAGCTCCCATCAATAGTTGTCCTTTGATTAAGTACGGCTGCCAGCCTTCCTTGTCTCCCTAATGAGAGAGGGAAGGGGGGGGGTTGGGAACTGAAGGAAAACTCTAAGAGCTCTCTTTGTTCTGCAAATTTACTATCTCTTTGTTAGAGTAAAGCATATACTCCTTAGCGTTCTCATGTAGATAAGAGTAAATTGCAATTTTTAATGGTCCTGTCCTTGGGGCAGAGAAGGTTTGAACTTTTGGTAACCTAAAATACTTTCTGAGCAGGCGCAATCAGCTAATACATATTAAGCCTATCCGCCCCGCATACTTAAGTAGTTAATTATAATACACATGGGATGCATGATCTGACGTATTCTCATGCATGTTTGTATGAACCGGAAATGAGTTGTAAGAGTTCCTGCTTCTGTACACGTGCCAGAAGAGAGGGGATAAAAGCCTGCTAATGATGGTACTCAGGGGCAGAGGGTTTTGATCTTTTGTCTTCTCCCTCTGACCCTATTTGCAAATATATACCTTTTGTCTCACCAACAATGTGTGCCTAAGAATTTGTTATTCAATGAGCCTCCAAAGAAAACGAACCGAGAGAGAGTTTTTTTTTACTTCATCGGGACCAATTTAAAGGTCTGAATCGATTCAAAGCCCCGGTGCTCCCCCAGTCCCCGCACAGGTGCCAGCTCTGGCCCTTAAAAAAAAAGCTGAGAAAAGCCCCAGGACTCACCACTTCTGCAGCAGCCTTGGGGCTTTGGGGGCTCATGCAGAGCCCACCCCCAGTGGGGATTGCCTGGCAGCACCGGCTGAGTCAGGGCTTTTCTTTTCCAAAGTGCTGGGAGCTGGGGTGGGCAAGGCAGCCATTGCCAGGCTGGGAGAGCAAGTGGGGGATGGGCCTGGCTGATTTGGAGATTCAGAGATTCAGCAGCAGCCTTATGTGCAAATCAGAGTCAGCTGAATTGAATCAGAACAGTGATTTGAATCCTCAAATCAAATCCTCACTGGGGGGGCTCTGCACGAGCCCCCAAAGCCCCAAGGTCACTGTACGCCTTGTCGCACAAATCAGCCGAATCTGAATCCAAAGCGAATACTAGCTGCTTCGCACAGGCCTACTAATCAGATCTATGTAGCCCCATGCTACTAGGATCAGGATTGGGCCCCATCCCTGCAAACTTAAAAATATAAAATATTGGAAGTGCTCTCCATCCATTACATGAAGGTTCAGATGAAGGTGTTCCAAAGTGGAGCACCTTCTTTAATGTTGGATGTCAGCACATGCCAGGAGCAGAGGTGGAGGGCTCCAATCCACTCACCCTACTCTCCAGCGCAGGCAAGGCAAACCCCAGGCCGAGCTCCCTCCCATCTTTCCCCCCTACCATTCAGAAGACAGCACCAGAGCTGGGGGAAAGGGGACAGGGCTAGGGGACAGCAGCGGCAGACATGCAACCACTCCAAACTGGAACTTGATTCCCCAACCCTCCAGACCCAACAGCAAATATCTACTGGGTTGTGGGGAGCTAGGCATCATTTATTTCAAATTAAAATAAATCATATTTGTGGAAGAAAAGGAAGGAACTAGGATTTAAGTGACACCATCAGATTCATCTCTACCTAATCAAAAATCCAGCCAGTTTGAGCAATGCCCAATCATAATGTTTATATAGTGCCTATAATTGATTTGCAAGAATTGCCAAAAAATAAACATAATATAGACTTGATATAAATTAGATACGTTGATCAAAATGCTGACAGATATTTTAACAGGTCACAAATCATTGGCTTCTTCACCTGCTATTTGTGACATGGATGATGAAGTAAACCATTTTTCAACAGAGAAAATTATACTAGTTTAAAGTGCAGAATATCAATCTGAATAGGAGGATCAAAATGATAAAAATGCTAATCCAGGCAAAGAAAACAAATACCTAGTCTTCAACACTTAAATTACTGAGATGGAGTTTCATATATTTCATAAATTGCCAACAATTTAGAGGTCAATACAACTTGTTGAATTTAGAGCAAGCTTATCCAGCTTCAGAGAGGCCAGGGATGCACAGGCATGGATCATTGACTCAGGCTGCACACTGTGTGGGCTGCATGCCATGGGGGCTACATGGGCTCCCTGGAACTCCTGCTGTGTGAGGTAATTAACATTTCATTTTTATGTCCTGAATTACAGCATCTTGGGGCAGGGGCCAACCTGTGGCACACAAGTGCCAGAAGTGGCACAGGCAGCCTCAGTATGTGGCATGCAGTGGACCAGGGAGGGGGCAGGCAGAATAGCAGCATATAGGGCTAGAAGCAGAAAGCAAAGGAGATCAGGCAGGGACCACAGGGCAGGAAGCTGAGCTCAGGCATAGTACACAGAGCAGGGAGCGGAGAACAGCAAATTGGGCAGAGCAAGGGGATTGGAGTAGCACTCAGGGAGGATGCAAGGCTAATTTGTCATATACCTGTCAAAAAGGTTGACCCCTACTATCTCAGGGTATGGACAGATGATTAGTTATACTGATATAACAAAAATCTTTGATCCACTGCTCAAAAGCAAGCATCAGTTGATCTGATATGATTTTTCATCTGTTTCCTTCTGTAAAAATGTGAGGGGAACTAAACCTCTGTAACTTTAAAACTTGAAACAAATTTAAAGTTACAGAGGTTTTTTTCTCCACTCTGAACAGACAAGACATTTACATCAGGTTGGTATGATGTGTAGGTATTCCCCCGGGTAAAATGGTGTAATTAGTTGTCTCTCCAAACTTTATTTTAATTAATTTTCTGATTTGATACATATATTTAAGAGTATCTCTTAGGATAGTATTACTCTTAATAGCTTTCTCATATACCGAATTCAAAGCATATCCATAACAATGAATCCGTGTCACTTGTATTTACTTGTGTTGCAGTATTGTTGCTAGGCTTGATACTAACCTTGCCATATTAGCACTAGTAGCACCTCATAGCATTTTCCACAACAGTTGTGGATCTTCTGATTTAGATGCAATAATGTATCTTTAATCACTGATAAAAAATATAATCACTGATGCGCAGGCTGTACCACATAATCCCATGAGCTCTTCATGAACATTCATGCCTTCATCCACCAATCTTGGGGGCGGGGGGGGCAGGAAAGGAGAATTGTTCTCTGTTGGAGAAATATTTTGTTTTACTTACCACAATTTCAAGAATTTTTTAAAAAAGAATATCCCTCATGTTTCTAAGAGCCAGAACTTCCATTGTCTCATTCTGAATAAGTTGTGAATTTGTCTGTACAATTTTTCAACCAATTGTCAATATTAGAATAATATTTGTGCCTGCAAACAAAGATGCCCTCTCCACTTAAGGACATATATATCAAATTTTTACAAGCCATGTTTATGTAAAACATGACTATAAATATAACCAATCTATAAGTTACAAATTAGAGCTCCTAAAAACTTCACTTGATCTCTGAGAATCTCTTGCATTACCTCTTGGACTTGTGGATCTCCTCTGATCTATCAGTAAGTACTGCTATCCAACTTAGATAAAACATCTGGAATTAACTTATATCCCCCCAAGTGTATCCCTTGGTAGATAGTGGAAAGTCTTCCATTGTAGCACATCTATTTAGGCTAGATTGGCATACAGCTACAAGTTTTGCCCTTTTTTTCCTTCAGTGATTAAGTGTACCCACCGTGTTGGTTCCTTTACTTACTCCATAGTTCTCAAAGAACTGCACCTATCCAGTCCCTGTATGTTCCCTAGGAGAAGGGGACTTTTCCCAGGGCATAGGCTATGGAATACTTGGGTTTCTTCCACTCTATTCCATACTCTGTTAAGAACTTCCTTATCCATTGTTTGATGTCCTCAAACTCTTTCTCAATTAATCTTGTTTCTTTACCTTCCAGCAAGTGCATCTTCTTGATAGCACCCAGATATGAATTATTTTAAAACAAAAAATGAGTACTCTTCCCCTGGTACTATTACAAGATCTATATTTTTCAGATTGTTTTTATACATATTGACATTTTTTTCTGTTCTTTCCATGGACACTGTGAACGAGCCTATTGCTCGCCTTGCTGTTCTGTCCAAGTGTCCATTCTTTTTATACCCAGTCCCTTCTCTCTCTCAATCTGCCACGACTTTGATGTTTTCCCTGGTTCAGTTGGAATTTTGTGCGGTGCGTGCAAAGATGTCCAAAATTGAGACTGGTGGTCCATGAGCTAATTGAGGGCTCCTCCACCCCTACACCCCCGCCCGTGCCTCCGGGTGAACGTCCTTGTTGCTCTTTCAATCAATATCAATCCCACGTCACCAGAAGTGTTGAGGAATGGTGTCCCTGACACTTTTGGCCTCCGTATATGAAGTTCCGCCCGTCTCCTCCACCTGGTCTGCTCTTATCCCTGGAGCCTCTCCAGGGGAAGGGTCCCGCGCCCCTCCTCTGCTCCCGTATAGCGGGGCCGCCACCTGGAGTCCATGCGCCCCGGCAGGCAGTAGGGTTCTGCTCCACCCTTCGCCCGCCGGATCCTGTGGCTCCTGCACGCCCCAGTCACCCAACTCACCGCCGGATCCCAGCCTCCTTGCTGTGCATCCCTGCATCACCTTACTGCTGCTCCAGAACGTCCTGGCTCCACGCTGGGCGGTGTGCATCCGCCCCTCCGCTCCTTTGCCAGCAGCTGGCATCCGCCCCGGCACTTCCAGTCCCGCAGCTCCCCGCTCCGGGTCGGATCCCGGTCTGTCTTTTAAGCGTGCCGCATCGTCCGGGTACCTGTATCGGGTAAGTGTTCGCTCCACCCCCTGCGCCTGGGACAGACACAAACTCATCACAGAAAGTTTTGACTTGGGCACCAGCATGAGATTTAAAATTAACATATGTCATGTTTGATTTTAGGTTGACTGTCCATTCATCTTCTGCTGCAATGATGACAATTGCTTCCACAGAAAATCCATCTCAGGTAGTGATGCTGTCACTGTGCTTTTTAGTCATGGTGTGTTGGTTCATTCAAACTCTTCTGAATTAATATATCCCATTGATTTCCTGCATCGCTTCCCCTATGTTGGGCTTGTTCCAACTTGTACTACTAATTGTAGCATGAGCTGCTTTACGTGCTGGAGCTGCTTTGTGTGCTCTTTCTACTTGACTTGAATTCAGCATGCCTTTGTAGTACCAATGACATTATGGGTGCTTCTACATGTTCATTAATGTGCCGTAATTATGGTGCATTAATTATAGTACCTGTAATAACAGGTACTAACTTAATGCACAGTAATGGGCACTCCTGCACATTAGCACAGAGAAATGCTTTTTGTGTGACAATGCTCATTGGACTAATCTACTGCATATTAGTGCATTAGCATGGTTTCTGCTATCCACGCTAATGTGCAGTAGAATTAGCCGAATGGGCATTAAGTGTTTTGTGTAGATGCACCCTATGGGCGTGTCCAGATGAGTGCGCATGCGCCTCTTGCCCCACCTCAAACCCTTTTGAGGCGGGACAAGAGGCATGTGCGGGAATAAAAAATGTTCCCCATATTGCAAGTTTGCAATGCAGGGATAAAAAAGGGGTCTAAAAAAACCACTCCGCAATAGAGCAGAGCAAGGCATGGTTCCAGACCATGCCTGTAGCCAGTCCTCCATAAGAGACACTCTGGTTTTGGCCAGAGTGTCTCTTTGGTGTTCCTGCTGCCCCCAGCCCCTGGTGCTGTCCAAGGTAAGTTGGGGGAGGGGAGGTTCATGGGTGTGGGTGGGTGAGGGGTGGCAGAGGGATGTGGGGGATGTCCCTGAGACGGCGAGACAGGGGGCAGAGGCAGTCACCGCATGCCATGCTGGGTCCTGCTGCCTAGCCAGGCCCTTCCTATTGCAGCAGGACCCAGCTTGGCTCCATGCGGTCCCTGTGCACTGGGCCAGGCCAGGCAGCACGAGCCATGCAGTCCCCAGGTTGCTCATGCTGCCTGGCCCGGAATGCAGGGACCGTGTGGAGCCGAGTCGGGTCCTGCTGGCCCTGGGGCTGCTCGTGCTGTGACTTTCCTATTTTTCTAAACTAAGAAAATATCCTCGTGATCCCATCTTGAATCATGCTCCCTTAAAATCCATATTTTTCTTTCTCATGTACAAATATTTGGATGTAGAACTGTTGTCCTTGCTAATGAGGTATTTAAAGCAGGGGGCATTGCCTTGACAGTGTACAGCTTCCCTAAAATACCAACAGCAAAATTTTGAGGCATATAACAAAAAACCCCCACAACCAATCAATATTTCCACAATCCTTATAGGTTACAGAAATATCCTGCATTTCAGTTATGGTATAAACCAAGCAAGAAAAGATTTCATTCAATTATTCTACTGAAGGAGTTGTTACACATTAATTTGGGGTGGCTCCTGGAGCTCTTAACCCCTGGATTGTCCAAACATTAATACCTTTAAGTGACTTAAAGCATTAATATGCAGCTCAGAATTACACTACTCCAGGACAGGATTATCCCTTGAGCCACACAACCCAGCTCCTGTTCCATTAGGTGTGGCCACTCCCCACAGATGTGCCACTCAAACTGAAGTGCAAGCTAGCACTAAGCCAATCAATATTTATGAGGTTCACAGTGGAATGTGTAACAAGGTCCTGATTCGCTCTCCTATAGTTTTTGACTAGAGAAGCAATGAAGAGGGCATAGCACTGGCATAATGGTCAGTGATTAAATACATGAATCTCCCTGATACCAATTTAGGAGATATTCAAAGAGAGATCAATGTACAATATGAACAATGCAATTAATTGCCCAAATGTGAAAATATATCAAAATGTTATTATATTTACAGAGAATTGCCTTTCAGGATTTTACAAATAACAGATTACTAAACATAGCCATATTTTAACTGGCTTTCATTTCTGATTTGCTAAAAAAGAAAATGTGATATTGAGGCTGTATTTTGCAGTCTCCTTAAGATATGTAAGAATCTTGCTCAGAGATGAAAGTATCCTCCTTACTTTGATCTGTCTCTAACAGATGGTCTATATCTTATGTCAAAATGTTTCCACTAGCATACACATTATATTGCAATGTATCTCTAGGTTTGAGGTGTGAAAGTCAATGCATTTGATGCAAAAAATGCATCGTGGATACAAATGAAAAACCCTTATCTTTTTGCAGAAAATAATAGTGGATTTAATTCTTGGTTTATTAGATTTATGAATTATGGAATTGTAGCCATGATCCTGCAGTTAAATCACAGAAGATGACTTTTCATGCCTTTGCGCAATAAGCTTCTTGTAAAAAAACTCATGGGCTGAACCTTTCCAAGCTTATATCTCAGTTCAGAGATGAATTATTTTTTTCTATATAACATTAAAATTAACTTTCCTAAACTTGTATTAGGCCTAGAAGTAAAATTCCTGTTAAAATATCCCTCAATGCCGTTATGTATTCAGATAACTAAAAAATAGCTCACTTCAACCACTTCACAGTTAGACTTAGTCATTTCCATAGCTTATCTTTTATATTTCAAAAAAATGATTTAAAAATTAGGAACATACTATCACAGGAAAGTAGGGCTGGAAGGGACCTCATGAGATCATCTAATCCAGCTGCCTGCTCAAGGTAGAATTGTCCCTGACTAAGTCATCCTGGCCAAGTGACCATCTAACCTACTCGCGAAAATTTCCAAGGATGGAGATTACACAGCTTCTCTAGGTCCAATGCCTGATTCAATGCTTGAAGACTCTTCAAGTCAGAAAAGTTCTTCTTAATCTCCAAACTAAATTTTCCGTAGTTAAGAGAATCCTGTGGTCCTAATTCTCATTTAGACTGCTGTAAAGCAGTGTTAAGGACCCTTAATATAAATAAGATGCAGGCCCATATGTATGTTCTTAGACAAATTTGCTCTAATTGTTCAAAG
The DNA here is from genome assembly GCF_052110815.1 of Crocodylus siamensis. Classification (NCBI taxonomy): domain Eukaryota; kingdom Metazoa; phylum Chordata; order Crocodylia; family Crocodylidae; genus Crocodylus; species Crocodylus siamensis. Next base: position 366,540,370 of record NC_143395.1, on the reverse strand, counting down.
ATGCCCATGAATCTCAAACTTCAGAGGAGTATTGTACCTGGTTGATGGACTCTTTCACCTTTGTATTATTTTATTGTCTGGTTATATATTTCATGATTTTCCCATTGAAAGCTAATTTTAATTGCTGGATAAAACCTTACTCTTTCTCACAGGCACAGAAGTGCATTAAAATAATTTTTTATAGATTGTGTATTTCACTTTGTTAAAAAGATCTGTAATTTGGTATGGTAGTATCTGGATTTCATGTAGATATCAGTTTTCATGGTGATTTTCATTTTTACTGTATTCAGTAAAAATGTAATGATTCAAATGTATCATTTATATTCACTGTGGCAGCCAATTTATTGAAGTCAGTTGCTGCAAAAGAGTTTGAAACAAATACTATTTCTGACCCTCCTGGAAAAGTCTTGTTGACTATAATAGAAAATGTAGCTTTTAGCTTGTTTTTGAATACCCCATAGAGATTATTAGAGAATTACTGCAAATCCCTGCTGTAGAATTCTGTTGGATGATTCACAAAACAAATCAAAACAATATGGTTCCATATTTTATTCTGGAGTCTTGTAGAGGGCAACGGGCAGAGTAAAATTTTGTTAGTTCAACTTGCTGCATATTTGAGTGACTAAAGCAAACGTGTTTGTATGGGAAACCTCCATCTTTATTATATCTGTTTTCTCTTAACTCTCTTTTTCAAAGGTCTCCAAGGCTATTTTCACTGTTAGGTATGGCTTTAAACCTATCTTTTTATTTGCGCTATTCAATGAATAAATTAATTTTACCATAGCATATGAGATGCACTTTCTGTAACTCTTGTACACATATTTTCATATGCCTACTGTTTATGAAAATTAATATTTTCTTTTTATTTCTATTTTTTCTAATGAGTGTAAGATTGGGACCCTAAATCTGTAGAGGCTTGTGTATGTTCTTAATCTTTACAGACTATGAGTAGTCCTTGAGAAGTTAATTATATTAATTCATAGTTTGTAAAGTTAAGTGAGTATTTTTGGACACCTTAAGTCTGGAAAAATTCAAGTTCTGGTATATATGACCAAAACACTGCCATTCATCTCTTTTTGTCCTCTTATTTTCAGAAAGCCTCTGAGAAGTTTACCATCTATGGACAAGTTATCTAGTTATAACAGACTGCCTCCATGGTCCGGATTCAGCCCAGAGCTCAGGTTGAGTTTGACACCCCTGCTCTAAAGCATCCCCTCTTGACACTCTCAGAGAAAGGATCTGGGCTGGATGGACCATTGGTCTGACCCAGCATGACACTGCTAATGTTCTTATGATGGGAAGCTGTCAGACCACTAACACAAAACAAAGTTGTGGTAGTGCTGTAGTGATGTTGTAGTCATGACGATCAGCCTTTTTTTTAATAACATTCCAATTAAAGTTTAGTTTTATCCTTATATTTCTGATATATATATTCCTAATATAAATGAAGATTTCTGTCTAGAGATTACTCTACATTTTTCTAGTGTTACTTTACTTCTAGGTCATTACAGGTTTTGTTTTTTCTTTTGACTGTCTGTTTAAAAATGTATCAGGCAGGGTACACTTAGCCTTTGAGGTTTAAATGACCATAAAACTATTTTCTGTTTTATGGAGAAAATAACTAGTCTCCAGTTGCTTTAGTGCAAATGTAGTAATACATCCCTTCTAGCAATTTTTTTTGGACAGAAACAATCATAGATAAAATAGTGGTTTTGATTCTCGGGAATGTTCTAAAATGGGACCATTATATTTTTCTTTCTTCTTCACACCTTCTGTAGAGAAAAATTCCTCCAGGCAGATAAACTGATGCCTTTGCTATATTTTCCTAAGGCAATATTTTCACCCATATAATCACACTATACATCAAGTTCATAAACCAGTTACCTCTTTTAGCCTAGGAACAGACATTGCATTTATCCTTGGAAAAGTTTTGCCTGTGTTTGTCCCAGAACAAAAATACCCTGGGATTCATATGTACACACATTGCCTTTCTAATTACAGTTTGGTGAGCAGCTGAATGCACTGCCACTTTTCTGCTATTGATTCAATGGCACAATCCCAGGATAACCATTCAGATGCACTTTACAATGTCACAGGATAAACTGTTTCTATTTCCTATCCCAAGAATCTTTTCAGAATTTGTTCCATCACAACATGACTGTCCAAACAATTGCACTTTGTCCTGGGATAAAATTATTTATCCCAGGGCAACATCTGTTTGCAGCCTTAGTAAAACTTAAGTTAATAGTGCTGTGTGTGAATTCGGTACCCAAAGTATAACAATTAACAAGTAACTTTGTGTTCTCAAACTAAACCGTTATCATATAAGCTGTCTTCTGATTGCACTGCCATTACATATGTGCACACCATAAAAGATAAAGGATTTATTTTCACATCTTTGTGAAGTAAAATACATATATGCGCCTTTCCTACCTTGAGTAAGTTCCAATACATTTTGATCTTATGCCACATAAGGAGATGGTGCCCCAATAGGTCTCCCTCACCTAGAAACCCTGTAGTCTTCAGGACTGCAAGCAGATAAAATGGTGGCTGCTGCTAATACTTCCACCCTAAATTATATCTATTTTAGCCTTGCTTTACAAATGGTGAACTGAGGCACAGAGGGTCACCATGCAATCTTGAGTCTGATGTGGTGGGCACACAACCTATGACTACTTTAATTCATACTTTAAAACATACAACCTATGACTACTTTAATTCAAAGTCATGGTTAGCAACAGGATCATTCATCTTTTATTAAGTCTCATGGTTATAGTTCTTCCCTCTAAAGACTGAGGCTTGGCTGCTGTGCTTTTCTCAACTTAACAGCATCTTAACCACCAGGCTAAAGGCACATCTAGGTGTGGAAGGAGCCACTGTGCAGCCAAGCATATAAGATTTTGAGGGCTAGTGAGGGAGTAAGCAAGAGGGAGTACAACTGTTTTGCCCAGTGATGATAAGGGTGCTTTGATGGGGAGGTTGAATCCTAGGCCAGTTCAAGTTCCCAACACTGTTTATACATTTTGTCCTGTGATTCTTTAATGCAAACATGCATAAGCAGTTCTGGGAACAGAAACCATACCTAGGCTTACTGCCTGCCAGGGGACTCCAGCTGGGTGTAACACTTGTCGGTTAGGGCATTTTCCTGGGAAGCAAGAACAGCGAATTTGACTGTCAAGCTGAGGAGGATATAGAATCCAGGGTGAGTGGTTTGATCAGTAGGCCATTATACACTACCACCTCTGATTGTTTTTTAAAAGAACAGAGTGAGCCAATTTTCTGTACCCAAATGGATGATTTTGGAATCTGAGGTAGCCCCCTGAAGGGAGAATCTGGGCTGTGAATATGTGAATCTCATAGGTGCCTAACTCACAGGTTCAAGGAGATGCCCAAGTCCAGCAGAGAGTATTTCAGACCCACCATGTTCTTTAGCATTTTCTATTGGCTGGCTTTGTGGTCCTACTTAGCAAGCCTGCTGTTGGGTATGCCAGTCCTGGTTGCCTGACTCTTTCCTCAAGTACAGGGGGGATCTGAGGCCATACCTTCATGAGAAGCTTACCATGCCTAGCAGCGGTGCCCTCTAGCACGATAGCACTCTGGACAGGCTGCCTCCTAAATCTGAAATTGTTTTGGTCCCTGTAGTCCAGGCCTCTTTATGCACTTTACGTTAGACAGGCATTGATTAAAAATAGAAATAATCTAGTGGCAAAGACTAGAATCCAGGTCTTCCTCCACCTAGAGGCATACCCTAACTATTGGACTACAGAATTTTTCTTGTTCTTGTTCTGGCCTAAGGACTCCTGTACCCTAGTGGCCCATCTTCAATAGAAGGAGTGTAGAGTTTCCCCACCCAGCCTATTCTGTAGCCTGATAGTTTGGGCACTCCACTACAGGGAAATGGGAGATGTGTGTTTGAGTTTATTCAGGTTGAGGACAGCCTAGAAGCTAGATCTCCCAGGGCATTTATACACATACATTTTTTCCCCTAATGCATAGGAGATCAGCCGCTTTGGAGCAAACTTAATTAATTGAGTCTGCTCCGCACATGAGCTGGGGCAAACTGCACTGTGCTAAAACACTCCAGGGGGGTTTAGTTCAAAAGTGTGCCACTGCCATTTTCTCAGCACTAAAATTTTGCTGATTATACAACTGTAAGCATTGCAGCGCTGGATGCTTTTCAAAGTGCCTGGTGCTGTGGTGCTTGCATGTGTAAAAATGCCCCAGTTCCTGAGCAAATACTTTAATCACTAAGCTAATGTGCCACCACCTATTCTGAGCTGAAATCAGTGCCCTGAATTAATCATAGATTTTGACAACCTAATGGCAAGGTCCACTCTGCATCTGTGTATAAAGTGTGCTTTTTCAGTGAGCAATTTCAATTTAAAGGAGTATAGGTGAGAATGAGGTACGCAAATGGCTGCTCTGGTTTGTTCTGAGAATGTGTGCAGCTGAGTAGAGTCTGAACTCCAAAACAGAGGTGCCTGCTGGAGGTAGGTGGTTATTGTGTGTTATTATTAGGGTGCTGGCAGTAGGCCAACTTGAATCTGTCTCTCCCTTCCCTCCTATTTTCTTTTATCTGTCTTCCTTTCTCTCCATTCTTATTTACTATAATCGTTTCCCTTAGTCTGTTTTTGCCTGTACTGCAGATGCTATAATAGCATCCAACTGCTTTTCTAAAGAAACTACTCAGAAAGAATATAATTCAGTTTCACCTCACTCCTGAATGTTGAAAGCAGCAAAAAACTGCAGACCCTCAAGCTGAACAAAGAGCTTAAAAACTCTATAAAAGCCTGCAACATAGGTGGATCTAGGGTTTTGAAAAAGTGGGGTTGGGCAGCAGATGTGATTGACACCACAGGGGTGACTGCAAATGCTCAAACTCCAGCACCCCCACCTTGATCTGCACCACAGCTACCTCAAGCTGGAGCTGCTGCACCAGGAACTGCATAGTGCTCAGGCTGGAGCTGGGAGACATGCCAGCAGCTGCAGTTCCCTGTTACCCTGAGCACTTGGATCCTCTGTGGAGTCTTGGCAACATGGACCACACTGTGATCATGGGGGGAGATGGGGTTGAGGGATAGGTGAGGTCTCAGTCCTGGTTCAGTGAAGGCACACAGGCATTTCTGTGGCTCTGGTGACAGAAGAGGGTAGGGTGGGGAGGCGGTTGAGCCTAGTGCAGGAGAATGGAAGGGCAAATGGGTGTAGTGATCACTAGGTTCCATAAGCAACTGGTGGGGGAGCATGGGGAGGGCATGTACCCCCCCTGAGATTGGCCACCGCTGGCTTCTCGAATTGCCGCTTGCCACCTCCCCACACTGCTGCCGCCACCGTCTTCTGTGAGTGGTCGCCATTCACCACCCCCACCTTTGCTGCTGCTACCAGCTTCTGTGGGTGGTCACCGCTCGCCACCCCGCCCCCCGGCTGCTGCCACTGCCGGCTTATGCGGGTGGCTGGCACTCGCCACCCCGCTGTTGATGCTGCTACCCACAAACTATGTCCCCCCAGTCTCAGGAGGCACCAGCCACGCATGCCAGGTTCAATGAAGACAGGCATAAATGAGAAAAACTAAATATAAAAACTGTAAAGGTTTGCTTGGCTGCAAGCTGAGTGGGTGAGCTGCACCTAAGAACTTTGCAAGAAAGGCAGCAAAACATTTGCAGAGGGTGCATTAGCTTTTCCAAATAGAGGGGATGCTGTGCACAATGCATACTTTTTACTGGAGCACTTGAACTGTGACCAGAGCCGGCCTTGCAAACCCAGAGCTCTGATTGGCTACTATGAAGCCATAAAAAGCTGAGGGAGGGAAAACAGCTCTGGAGAAGGGTAACATCAGCTTGGAGAGAGGGGTAGAGACTCAGCCCCTCCTCTCCCTCAGGCAGAGGAAATGGAGCTGAGGGTTGCTGGGAAGCAGATATCAGGATGGAAGACAGCTTGAGTCATCCCAGGAGAAGCTGATTCCTCACCTGGGTTGGAGCTGTACACTTAGGGACACAGGTACCCAGAGAAAGTGTGAGGAGGGGTTGGTAATCTAGCTGGGAGGCTGGAGAAGCTGCCGGGTTGGGGACCTGCAGAGAGAAGTCCTCTGTTTTGGCTAGAAAGGCTTGTACTGCAGGAATAGACAACTACAGAGGGAATTCCCTGTTTGCATATGGAGGTGCTGGAGGAGAGAGACAGCTCAGAGAGGGAGCAGGCTAAGAGAATCCCAAATCTGCATGGGCATGTGAGGGGACACTTAACCCCCATTGTTTGCAGGAGGTGTATTTTTTCAGAAGGAAATTAAAGAAAAGAAGCCTATTACCTTCAGTGGCTGATTGGAGACTTGCTTTTGCTGAGTTACCAAGAAAGACTAGAGTTCACTTTCCCCAGAGCAGCAGAAGCCTTGCCTTTGTCACTTAGTGGTGGATCATAGTTATAGCTGTGTTGCCATTTATTGTTATGGGAAGGGGATTGTGACCAGAGGGAAATCAACTTGGGTTATGGTGGGGAGGGGGGGAACTGTTTTAAAGGGTTATAACCAGGTAAATGTAAATACTGAGGTTGTTTGATGCAAGTGGGATGGACCACCCAGTGTGGTGGAATTACTCACCTAATGTTGCAGTTGTAAATTCTATTCAAATTGTTGGGGTGTGTATGTATGTGTGTGTGTGTGTGTGTGTGTGTGTACACACCTACTGCCTAGGAAATGACCTGCTCAGCAGCACGGAAGCGGAAAAGGATCTCAGAGTCCTAGTGGACTCCGAGATGAACGTGAGTTGTCAGTGTGAGAAAGTCATCAGCAAAGCTAACTGCAATTTATCGTGCATCAGCAGGTGCATGACAAACAGCACCAAGGAGGTGATACTTCCCCTCTATTGGGTGCTGGTCAGACTGCAGTTGGAGTACTGCGGTGCAGTTTTGGGTGCTGCACTTTAAGAGGGATGTAGACAACCTGGAGAGGGTCCAGAGAAAGGCCAGTCGTATGGTTAAGGGTTTGCAGGCCAAGCCCTATGAGGCGAGACTAGGGCACCTGGACCTCTTCGGCCTCTGCAAGAGAAGGTTGAGAGGCGACCTTGTGGCTGCCTATAAATTCAACCTGGGGGCGTAGAAGGGAATCGGTGAGGCCCTACTCAACAAGGTGCCCCTGGGGGTCACAAGAGATCATGGCCACAAGCTAGCAGAGAGCAGATTTAGACTGGACATTAGGAGGAACTTCTTCACCGTTGGAGTGGCCAAGGTCTGGAATGGGCTCCGAAGGGAGGTGGTGCTCTCCCCTACCCTGGGGGTCTTCAAGAGGAGGTTGGATAGGCATCTGGCTGGGGTCATCTGAACCCAGCACTCTTTCCTGCCTATGCAGGGGGTTGGACTCAATGACCTATAGAAGTCCCTTCCAACCCTAACATCTATGAATATATATATATTTGTGTGTGTGTGTGTGTGTGTGTGTGTGAATGTATGAATATATGTATGTATATATAAAAAATGGGTTACATAAGCAAGTTTTATTGTGAAGCAGTAAGCAAGCTTCTGTAGTCCTTTAGCCTCTCTAAGTAACTGACTGTTACCTAACTGAGGGTCCATTTCAAAATTTCCAACTCTTCTAAATTAGGGAGCGTTAGAACTTCAATAACTACAGGGGAGGCAGAGTCTTACCTTCATATGGATTGTGGCTGCAAATGCCTTCATTCAGTGGTGGCTGCAAAAGCATTAACAGTAGCCGTTGGCTGCACAGCAAGGGGAAACGGAGAGCAATGCCTTTTTACGTATTAATTTTGGGTGGCTCCTGGAGCTCTTAGCCCCTGGGATTATCCACACGTAAACAAAAGAACTCACTATGCAGTTTCATAGTTTCTAGGGTCGGAAGGGACCTGAGTAGATCATCTGTCTGACCCCCTGCCATGGCAGGAAATAATACTGGGGTCAAACAACCCCAGCAAGATGTTCATCCAACCTCCTCCGGCTCAAAGTTATGCTACTCCAGGGCTGGATTATCTCTGATTTGCACTACTCAGTTCCTGTTCCATTAAGGTGTGGCCGCTCCCCACATGTGCTGCTCAAGTTTGATGTATGACTGCAAGCTAGCACTAAGCTGATCAACATTTGGGCAGCTCATAGTGTAACATGTAACAAGGCCTTAAGACTTCAAGGGGAAACCTACTCCTGGTCTGCCCAGTTGGTTGGAGCTAATAGTCACTGGGTGAGCCTGTGCGGAGTCCTGCCCCCTGCTTTCACTCCAGTGCCCCACCCACTCCATTCCAACACCCTACTATGTTTAGTGCATGGAGTTCATGCCTCAGTTGCCCACCACTCATTATGCTACTGCTGTGGGGAGGGGGGACCAGGGATGGAACGGGAGCAGGATGGTGGGACCCACCTGCTGCTGAAGCTGTCCTGGCTGAGCCAGGAGTGAGAGAAACCTCAGGGCCACTCCTCCCCTGCTCGAACAAGGGGCTGTTGGGAGTTTTTGCACAGGAAGCCAGCTCAGTCAGGGTCAGGGTTAATGGTAGGTAGAACCTCCCTTTCTACCCATGTTCCCTGCCTGGCCCCTTTTCCTGCAGCCTTGGGCATATCTTTTGGAGAGCTACACAATGGAAGAGGCACGTGACTGGACCAGTACACACCTCCTGGATCTGCTCCTGGCATATGAAAAGAATGCAAAACAGGATGGGCAACAAATGTCCAAGATTTTTTTTTTAAATGGACGCCTAAAATTAGGTTCCTAAATCCATATCTGGGTACTTGGAGTATATGGTTTTCAAAAGTACTGGCAGCCAGAAGCTCCTACTATAATTCATAGGACTTCAGCAAACCAAAGACAACATGACTTGGCATGATCTGATATTTGTAAAGTAAAGACAAGAAAAAGGGGGAAAACCCTCGTAATTTTCAAACTTTTATACTCTGAGGACAATACAGATGCCAGCTCTAGGTCATGTTACACACACTAATCTTTTTAAATAAGTGTGTATATATACAGGAAGTAGCACCCAATATTTAAGTAGATATTAGTTAAACCTAAAGTCAGAAGGTAATTTATATTTGTATAGTGCTTTGAATGTATAAAATACTACACAATTGACTTGTTATTAATTATCATATCATATAGTTAAGTATATGACCAGCTGCTCAAACATCAAAGGTAGAAAGCTTCTGAACAAGCCACCCAAGTGGCTGCTCAGTGGAATGAGGGGTTTTATATATTAAGTATTATGATTCGTAAGAGAACAAATAAGCAGATGTGTGTAGAAGGATCTAATTTGTGTGTAGTTTGTGGTGTGAAACAAGTTTTTGCACCATGCCCCGATTTTCTAGAAAGAATGATCAGATGATTGTGCAGAGGGCAGCAAATTATAAGGAGAGGATTCTGTGGGATAAATTTCCTTTTCACATTATATAAAAACCCTCTGCACATGGTCATGATAGCATTCTTTAGGTTCCCCAATCCGCTACTGGAGAAGGGGAAGCCCAGCTATTATTCATTTTAATCTTGGCAATGGCAAGATTCTATCATCTTCCAAGTTTATCTGTTTAAAGTCAAAGAGAAATAAGGACAGTTCAGATTCTCTTTGATAGGACCTAAATGTCAGCTATACTATCACAAGCTCTCAGACATGTGTCTCTTATTGCAAGCCACCCTGAGCCTTTGTTAGGAAGGGTGGTATATAAATCAAATAAATAACAGAGCAGTGGATTGTCAGGAGCAGGACAGGTCAACTATTTTCTGCCAAAGTCAAGTTTATATCAGACTGAAATATTTTTCAATGCTTCCTCAGACTCCATAGCTATTCAGTGACATTCTTATCAGTTTCACTTCCAGTGTTGGCTGTGGAATTGACAAGAGGGCCCAGAGGAGCCTTCCTGGGGCAGCTTTCCAACTGAAATGCCTTAGGGAGAGAAGCCCACAGCTTCCAGATCCCTAGCCTTAAGGTAGACCCAGAAGTGAAGTGATCTGAGGCCAAGGACCTGTAGCTTCCAAGGTATTTCTTATTTTAAAGAAAAAGAAGAAAACAAAACCACAAGTACTGGAAAAAGTCAATTATGCATCATGGTGCTGGTTGTCTAAAAATCATTTTGCAGACTTATAATTTTGGAGCATGGAAGTTGTTGAGTATTTACTGAGGTATTTAGCCTGATCAATTGGAAACAGGCATACGAAAGATGAATGATAGCAAGCTGTGTTTGTCATAGTGCATTCATGCTTGATGTTTACAGGCCAGCTTATGGTCCTCAGCGGCTCACTACTACTGGAGATGACACGGACATACTTCTGAGGTATGTCTATATGTGCAATTAATTCAAAGCAATAAACTGTGGTGTTTATTGCGCTAGAGTTTTATTGCTCCCAGGTGTGCCATTTGAACATGCACCCAGGACTGTAGCACGCTGAGCCCTGTCGGAGCAGCCTCAGCTGTCAGGGGGGCTTGGGGTCAGCCTGCCAGCCCTAGATTGTTCCAGCCTGGCTCAATGTGCTGCAGAGGGGCTGGCTGGGGCACAAGGGTGCTCCAGTGTGGGGCTAGGTGCCAGGTAGTCCCCACGCTGAAGCACTCTTGTGCTCCAGTGAGTCGTATCAGCAAATATACGTGCACTGCAAAACACAACAGCAGGTTAGTAGTTGTATTTACAAGTACCACCCTGCTGCTGAGTTGATTAATTTCCTGCAGCCTAATAAGGCCACATAGATTTCATAGACATCAGAGCTGGAAGGGACCTCGAGAGATCATCGAGTCCAGCCCCCTGCCCAAAGGGCAGGAAGTCAGCTGGGGTCATAGGATCCCAGCAAGATAAGCATCCAATTTACTCTTGAAGGTGTTCAATGTAGGTGCTTGAACCACCTCCAATGGCAGACTGTTCCAGACCTTGGAGGCTCGGACAGTAAAGAAATTCTTCCTTATGTCCAGCCTGAAATGGTCTTGCAGGAGTTTGTGACCGTTCGACCTAGTCATCCCTTGGGGCGCTCTGGTGAACAAACGTTTCCCCAGATCCTGGTGGTCACCCTGATAAACTTACAGGTGGCCATCAGATCACCCCTGAACCTGCGCTTTTCCAGGCTAAAGAGTCCCATGTCTCTCAGCCTATCATCGTAAGATCTGTTTTCCTGACCTCTGATCATGCGCGTGGCTCTCCGCTGGACTCTCTCAAGCTTCTCCACATCCTTTTTGAATTGTGGAGCCCAAAACTGGACGCAGTACTCCAGCTGCGGCCTCACCAAGGCCGAGTACAAGGGGAGAATGACGTCCCGGGATTTGCTTGAGAAGCATCTATGGATGCAAGCCAACGTTTTGGTCGCTTTATTAGCTGCAGCATCGCATTTCAGGCTCATGTTCATCTTGTGGTCAATGATGACCCCCAAGTCTCTTTCTTCTGTAGTGCTATCCAATGTAGCACTGCCGAGCCTATAAGGGTGCTGCAGGTTTTTCCTCCCAAGATGGAGAACCTTGCATTTTTCGGTGTTAAACACCATGAGGTTCTCGTCTGCCCATTTGCTGAGCTTGTCCAGGTCAGTCTGGATCACCCGCCTATCTTCTGGCGTGGATGCTTTGCCCCAAAGTTTGGTGTCATCGGCGAACTTGGCCAGTCCACTCCTGACATGTGTAGACACAAGATGTTTACTGTGGAACTAATTAGTCTACTCTGCAGTAAATATCTTGTGTAGATGTGCCCCTCTAGTGGGAGTTCTGGGTTGAAACATGGGTTCATGGACTCAATAGAAATGTTCCCAATTAATTCAGTGGAGCCAGGATTTCGCCTTTGATGTGTGGGTATAGTGCCTAAAATGCACCCTTCCTTGGGCTACTATAGATTTCTCTATACAATGCTGTCAGTCAGCACTTAGGCCAGTAAAAGAGAGGTTTTCAGGTCCCCAATTTTAGCTTGCTCTACCAAATGCACAGAGTACAGCTGTCCCTAGTCCATGCATATGTAGCATAAAGATTAGCTGAAGACAGAGGATGATCTGATTCGCAAATCATTGGGTAAGCAATGGGCCATGAACAATATCTGTCAGTAAACTCAGGTGTTAGTTAAACATTTCATTTAATTTTAAAAGGGAAAGAAAAAAAGAGCTCCACACACCTGGTTTTTAAAAAAACACAGGAAACTGATTCAGTGCAGTTACTAGAAAGATAAATCAGTCTTTAAAGGCTCTTTGGTCAATTTAAAAGTCTGTATAGATGCTCTTTCAGGTTGCATCTATGATGTTATAATCAAACATATCATTATATATTTTAAATATTATTAGCTGTTACCTGGGTATTAAAAAAATATCCCTTAGAGGTCATATAAAAAGATTGTTATCATTCCAATTGTGAATTTCCAGGCAATGTGCAGCTGGCTCAGGGACATCCTACTGTGCAGAAATAATCTGGTCAGATGATTAATGTAAAACAATCTGATCCAGTAAAAAGGGCTTAGTAATGACTCATTACTCATGAGTCAAAATGTTACTATGCTCAGACTAAGTGGCAAGATACTGCACGTATTTATCTGACCACTTGAGCTTTTTCTTTACACGTGATGGGATGGCACTTGCTTGAGCAAGAAAAAAGTGGGCATAGCAAGGTACACAAACTGATATAATGTATAACATATAATTAACCTATCCTGATTCCTACTTCTCAAGGTGCCTATAGAATATTTTGAGGCCAGAGGAAGCCCTTGATACAATTTTAAAACAACAAATATCTGAGTTAGAGTGAATCAGTACTGGGGAATGCTATTTCCCCTAACCCTAGATCTAGATTTGAGGGTTGCATAGTAGGATAAGATCAAAGAGGCATATTCTCTATGTCTGGAAGAGGTGGGTTGCTGTGTGTTGGTTTCTTTAAGGAGTTTCTTCCAGGAAGTGAGACTGTGTATGAGTCAGAGAAGGAGTATGTGGGTGAGAGAGGTTTAGGTGACATTATTATATGCTCTCCATACTTTCTTTCCTGTCATGCATCTATGTTTGCAAAGATCCACAAATTAACCTAATAGGAAACGAAGCACAATTCTTACACCTCTTCATATTTTTGTCTTTCATCCATATTATTCTTAATAGTTTTAGTTCTTAAGCCTCTTTTTTAATGCATTTATTTAGAAGCCTACAGGAAATATTTGGTCACCGTTTGGTCCCTCTTCTAGAGGCACAAAATACAAAGAAATATGTTGTTTGATCTCATTCCGGAAGGGGAAAAGAGAAGCAAATATTCCACACATACACACTGTGAAGAGCATATGTCAGGACAGCTGTAATACATAGTGAAGATGTTGAGCTCCACAATTTACTCAGGGCTGCCTAACAATGCTTGTGGGCCCAGGCTAGCCAATGAGTCAAAGTTAGACTCAGGGTGGATTAATTTAGGGTGGTGGTATAAGCAGCAGCTGCCAATTCTTTCTGCTTGCAGTCCAGAGACTACAAAGTTTCTAGGTGAGGGAGACCCACTGAGGCACCATCTCCTTATGGTGTGCCATAATATCAAAATATATTGGAATTTACTCAAGGTAGGAGAGCCACAACTTCGGTACCTGTGGAGGAAGAAGCTCTAAGATAGCAGCAGCAGCAGCAAACAACACTTACACATGCCCGAGATACTATTTGGAAGGGTGAAGAAGTAATACCCCAATATCCTTTCTGTGAGACAGGTCCCTGCCAAATTCTTTTCCCTGTGGTGAACAGGAAAGGCTGTCTACCACCGACTTCTGGCCAGTTTTTTTCAAGGTGTGAGAAATTCAGGAGGAATGAGTTAAAAGGGAACAGAGAGATAAGAATGAGTGTGGGGAAAGTGATGCTGCAAAAACTGAGGGTAGGATAGGAAGTGATAGGAAAATGAAGGAGAGAGTGAAATAAAGAGGAAGGGGAGAGGGATAAAGACAGAAAGGGCTGGAGTATAGAGTGCACTGACACAAGTGACATTTTGCCACACAATCGGCCACTGGAAGTGCTCTATACCCATGCCCTTACAGAAGAGCATGGTTTCAGAGTGCTTTAAAAGGGCCCAGTCCCATGACAATCTGAACCCTTATTACATGAGGGTTCAGATAAAGGCACTCCAAAGTGGAGTGCCTTCATTAACTTGTCTGCCTGTGCCAGGAGGAAGGATGGGCTGATGCAGCCCAGCCCTGCTTCTGGTACTGTTTTCAGAATGGGAGGGTGGGAAGGCAGCAGAGGAAGCTTGTTCTGGGAGTTGCCCAGCCAGCACTGGAGGGTGGGGCAGGTAGATTGGAGCCCAATGGACTGGAAAACAGCACCAGGAAAATGCGCCCCCCCCCACCAGGTGGGGGAGGGCTCCAATGCACCCACCCCACCCTCCAGCGCTGGCTGGGCAACCCTCAAATGAGTTCCCTCTAGTCCTTTCCCCACTTCTCATTCTGAAGACAGTGCAGGGGCTGGGAGGGGCAGGACTATGGGGGAGTGGCTGCAGACTCACAGATATGCTAAACTGCAGCTCAATCCTCCAACCCCCAGAACACAACAGCAAATGTCTATTAGGTCAGTGGGATTGCTGTAACACATGGCATTTCCTGTGAAGTGCCATGAGTTACAGTGGGGACCTGCATTTCTGTTTGTGTCCAGAGTGAAAGACGGAGAGAGAAAGTGAGCTGCAGAAGACATGGGTGAAAATGCAGAAAGAGTTGGAGTACAGGCATAGATTTGGGAAAGGAGATCCCTCCAGACTGCCACTTGTTTGGGACAGCTGAAAAGCTCTCCACCCACACATGGCACATTAGCACAGCACACCCCATCACAGGGGTCCCCACATATGGGTGTGCAGGGGAGGCTGTTTCAAGATTTCACCTCACCTATAGAAAAACCTAGCAACACCCATTAATGGAGCCAGAAGAAAAGGGACTGAAGAGGAAATATTTTGACAAAGAGAAAAGAAAGAGTAAAGGCAGAAAATACTGTACAGAAAGAGACAGAGGCAACATAAGATGCTAAAAACAGGCAGAATAAGAAGAGATAAAGGTCTTGCAAGAAAAGAAAGATTAAAGGAGAATGCTCTTAGAGATTCCACCCACTTTTGATCAAACTAACCCCTCTGTCTTTGGGCACGGGAGAGCTCTATTAAACACAAATGCATACAACAGATGGCTCAGAAGATTTGACTTGTTCCAGTAGATGAAGCCAAAATTGGGTTTAAAGGCTGCCATCCAGCCCCTCAAGGTTAAATTTTAAAAAACATGGGCCAATAACCTGAGATTCCAGATTCATAAAACTCATTTCATTGACTCATCTTTCTCACACCTGTCATAATATCATTATTTAAAAAAAATCCCCTAAGATCAAATCTAATTTATTTTAGTGGGGAGAAAGTAAGAGATTGACTGATTTTGTTTTTCTTTATAGAAGTGTTCAGACTACTGGTGGTATAACTCAGAGTTTTAGAGGACCATTAGATCACATAGTCTGACTCCCTGTATGTTATATACCCTTATTTTACCCTGTATTGAGCCCAACAACTTCCATTTGCCTGAATACTAACTTGTGTTTGCCTAAAGTATTTCTTTAGGCAAACATCTAAGCAGCTATGCCTGATATGAAGATATTTGGAGATGGTAAAACTACCACATCCATTACTCTACTCTAATTATTCTAATGGTTAGTCATCCTCAGAAACAATTTTTTAAAAAAACCCTTATTTCTAACGTGACTTTACCTGGGTTTAGTGTTTAGCCGTGGGTTCTAGTTATGTTTTTTTCCTACTAGACTAAATAGCCCTAAAATAAAATACCTGACATTCTCTCCTGGCATTTATACATTGTAGTCAAGTCGCCTCTCAATCTTCTATTATATAAGTAGCTATTTTCTTTGTCTTCTATGACTTACGTGGCGCATAGCTGAGCACTAGAAAAAACTACTGAAACAGCTGTAATGCATGTAAAGATGGGTATATAATTGCACGCTAATTTTTGCATGTGGAAATGGGCTCAGAATTTGTGTGAAAACCCAGAATAGATCTAGTACAATATGTTATAGAAAAAATAGACTGCCGTGTCCATAGGAATAATAAAAGGCTCTTTACAGTCTGGCTGCTTTAGTATGAATTACATCTACCTTTGTAAAAACTGCCCAGAAGAAGAAGAAGAATATCCCTTAAACAGTTTTCATACATGTGTGTAAACATAAGATGGTATCTCATAACATCAGCATACTAGAAGTCTTATCAAACTTAGTTATAACTTTGATTATTGAAACGGTTGCAATAATTACCATAATTTGTATTAGTATTAGCATAATTACATTCAAAATGGCAGTCCTAGTAAAATGTAGGTATGAGTCTTCAGGATATCTTTGTCTTTGTTATAGTTTTTCCTTGTTTTATAGATTTTTGTTCTGTGAATTTGGTGCTTATTAACTGAAGGACAGGGACCACCACTTATAATGATAAGAGAACAAAAACGTTTCTCTTTTAGCCTCCAGGCCTTGCTTAAGATATTTTAAGACTAAGATATTTTCAGCAGAGAAGTCTGCAGTAAAATAATCGGAAGTGTCTGTTTTGACAGCTTTCAATTGGGCTAGCTAATTCTATCATATTTACTTCAGAATGGACTTCTCAGGAAACTAGATCCACTTTGTAGGAGGTTTCAAAAGAAGAATTACATGATGTCAATTTTTTTTAATTTGTATACATTTTTAAGCCTTCAAAAAAGCGTTCATAAGGATCAGTTGGAACAGAATGATTACACAGACACTGTAAGCAGCACATCAGTGTTAGCAACAGGGTACCATATCATTAGTCCTTGGCAAGATTTTTTTTAGGCTATTTATATCCCCATGTAGTGTACCTACAGTACCCACCCACACCTGCAGATGTGTTTCCTCTCAGGATAGAAACACAAATTTTGTCTCATGTCAAAAGCCTCTCTAATATTGTTGGTTCACTGTTTCTTTAGAGACTCTTTAGACTCTGCATGAGACTTTATGGAAGGTAAAAGTGGTTTTAAGCCAAGCTTTAAAGTTGAGCTCTTCCTTATATAGACTTAAACCAATTGTATATTCCACCCTTGAACCCATTAACTATAGTATTACAGATTAAGGCACCACCAACTACAGCACTCTCTGTCTCTTCTTTCTTCTCCCACTTTGTCTATGGAACCATGAGAAAATTATCAGAGGCCTTGGACTTAAGCCTCTCCTCAAACTCTAAATATAGCTTCCAGAACCACGTCCCCTGCTCCTGCCCATGTCACTGACATTAGTACTTACGAGAACCATATTACTTGCAGATGATATTTTATTTATACATCTTCTCCTGTTCACGTTTCTCCCTTTTATCTGATACCCCAAACAAACATGCTTTGGGGAAAGCCGGTATGCATCTTCATAGTAATACAATACTTTTATTTTATTTCTTTTGATCTGCTTTGTTAACAAGGTTGTCATTTGAAATGTTTTCACTGGTATCTGAATTTGCTCTACTGTTCACATATAGGAACTATTATTTCAGGCTGTCTGCAAATTCAGGCAGCTTTCTCTACATTAATAAGATTCACTTCACATTTTGAAGGTTTTCTCTGAAATGATAACAGCTAAAGTCTTACTCATTAACAAAATAAGAAATGAGACTCAGGAAAGCAGTTTTGATGTTTGTTTACATCCTCAGCTAGTCTTTACTGCCTCCCCCTCACCCAAAAAGTTTTATGTCCTACACTTTGAAATGCAATTATTTAAGCCTTCTCAAAGCTGTCTATGAAGAACTGCGAACTCAGCTGCATAGAACTGCAACAGTGCTGCTCACTACAGTCTGCCCCTTACAGGCTCCTTCCTTGGCCCCATGCCAAGACATGAAAGACTTGAGGGGCAGGCCTTATGGTGGTCCTCACACTGCCATCCCCATGAGAATTCTCTCCCAGTCTGTTCGAGGAGTTTATGAACCTGTACACTTGCTGTAGCTGAATGGGGATTGACCAAAGCATGTATTCAGGTTCTCTTCTGAATCAGGGCCATAGGTTATCCAAACTGGAATTTGGTCAGAGTACAGGCTACAAGGCTCAAGCTTGTAAAAGCACTATGGGATTTTTAAGGAGCAGGAGTGGATATAAGTTACACTGGTGCAGGAGATTGTTGTTACTAGACATTATGCTTGGTTCATTGCCGCAACTGGCAGAGGAGATGCTTTCAGGCACAAATTAAAATTATTAGAAGGTCAAACCCAAACACTAAGTAACTATTTCTTTTCTGCAAAAAGATTAATTTCTGGTGATGTATGACAACTGAACACAAATGGAGGTGTCCATCATTATGTGACGCAGCATGGACAGTTATCTAGATCACTAAGGGAGGCTTTACATAGACATGTCCTATGGAAACCTTAAATATAAAAGTATGTGAAATCTAGGAAGATGAATAAAGCAGCAACAGCCAGATTTGCCTTGGGGAGCCTCAAGTTATCTTGCTAGGTCTACTGCTCTAAGTTGGATATGAAAAAGAAAAATAGACTTTTTTTTAAAGCCCTGGTGTGAAAAAATGTTACAGCTTTGCACTTTGTTCTGACTGATTCTAAAATGAATGGTTCATAGTGACATTTGACTGGTTTTCACTGTAAAAGGAGATTTCTCTTAATACAACTGTGTTGGCATCTGAAAGGTCAGCTATCTCCCTTTGACATTCCCTGTTTTAGTAAGATAGTAGTCATTATTCCTTCTGTGAGCAGATAGGGTCTTGTTGCTGTTCCCTTAAATAACTCTCTACATCATGCTTAGCTGAGAAATTTCATTAGTACATCCCTTCTTATTTACATCAGAAGTAAAGAATCATGAGGCTGGGGTTATAGAAAAAGCTGCTTGCATCAGAAGAATTCCACAGAAATGAAAGTTTCCTGCAAAACTAGTTCTTTGTCCTTCAGTTTGAGACTTTTATCACACATAGGGTGCATCTACACAGGCAAGTAAGCATGACTAAATGTAATGGGCATTAAGCAATTTTTGGCAGGTTTCCACACCAGTAGCAATGGGAGAAAATATTAGTGAGGGTAGGGGCAGGGGACTGAGGGCTATTGCGGGGCTGGCATGCATTGGTGGCAGAGGAGTGTACAGTAGGGGTGCTGGGCATGGTGCTGCAGGGTGGTGGCACTATGGTGGTGCTGCTGTTACCAGCCACCACAAAATTAGTCTGGGGAAGCTAAGCCCCATTTGACCACAGGTGACAGAAGGCCAGGGCTACATGTGCAGGCGCTTGGGACTAACTTTATTGTACTTGGCACCAATGTTAGTCCCAAGTCCCTTCAGCCCTGCTATGTGCCCCTGTGGTCTCCAGGGGGAGCTCCAGCCTTCAGCTGCATGGCTACCAGCACCTGACAGCCATGTTGAAGCCAGAGCCAACTGCTAGCATTTGGCAGCGATCTTGGAAGCTCTGATCCCTAGCCAGCGCCTTCCCTGCCCAGGAGCCGTGTGCTCAGCACAGGGGCAGCATGCAACAGCTCCCTCCCTGCACACCCTGCTTTCACTGACTGGCCCATGCCCAGCCAGGAGACACCCCATGGAGGAGCTGGCGCTGCTGGGGCCAGCAGTGGTGTGTCCGCTTGCAACTTGTGGCAGGATGTGGGGCTGGGCCAAGGGTCAGGCAGCTGCTGGACAGGGCTCCCCGGGCTGCCAGTGCATGCAGCAGCCGGGGAGGAGGGTGGGGTGGGGCACTGAAGCCCCAAAGGCCCCTTCTCCAGTGACATGTCACTGGAGGCATCAGGGTGGGGTGTGAATGTGGCCAGGCTGTCCCTGCTGGTGGCACGCGCAAGCCTGCAGCTTGGTTCTCAGGGTACTGTCAGCTCCTGCATAAATGGCATAGTTTTTTGGGCATGACTGGACAGAAGTTTGATGTCATTCACAGCTATCCACTGTGCCCACAAGACCTCGACCTTTACGTGGCACTGCCACACTGTCTGGGAGTGGCCTTGTGCATGAATCCTACCTGTAGATGGCTTCATATGTATGGGCATTCAAGTGCCTATGCCACATGAGCTGCATCTGCATGTCAGCACAGCACCATGAGGTTGTGTACCTCCCGGGTCCATTTGGGGGTGGCTGGGATGGGCATGCACATGTAGGTGGGGCTGGGGCTTGATGGGAGGAGGACATGGTGGACGTGATTCCCATGCCAGGTCTCTGGGCCCATGTGGCTGTCCCTGCATGGTTGGCCCTGGATGGCTGCCAGCAGCACCCAGTGCAGGGGCATGGTCAGGGACTCGGAGCTGCATGATGTAGGCGCCTCACTACAGGATCTGCAAGCACAAGGGACAGCTTGGGGTGAGCAGCAGCAGGGAGCAGGTGCTGGCTCTGCTGCCAGAGACAGCCAGACAGCAGCCCTGGTGGAACTGGGCTGGCCAAGGGGTGCAGCAAGCTGTAGCTTCTTGCAACCCATCTGTGGCCAAGCAGCAACTCTGGAGGGGGACAGGCCAGTGTCTTGTCCAGGGGGGCACACAGGGCCTGCTGGGCTGCTACACAGATGAGCAGTTTCCTGTAGACTGCTGGTATATGTGTGCCCCAAGGCACAAAATGGCTGCTTGCTTTTATATCCTGCGGCTTGGGGCTGCCAGGCAGCACTTCAACCCTGGAGCAGAAGAGGCAGCCAGCCAGGAGCCCTGGGGCTCTGCTCAGACCGGCCCCCTCGTGGCAGGGTAGACCCAGTATTAAAGTTAATGCCAGGTCACGTCTAACCATGCGCGAATGTACTTTAACTAATCGTGCCTAAATTTGATAACTGCAAATGCAGCAACGTGATTAGCCTAAATTTGTCATTTTTAATACATATTAAATTAGGCTAACGTGCATTAACACATCCTGTGCAGACACACCCCATGGAGTCCTGCACTTAGGATTTAGGAGGCTGATTTCTATTCTCTCTCAACAATGTGACTTGCATCATTGGCATAAAATCAGGCACGCTGAAAACTTAAGACCCTATATGGATCTGAAGCAAGCAAATGAGTTATGCAATCATGGAATCAAACTGCAATATGGACTTCTCTTTTCTTTTTATTGCCACTCTGAAGTATGCTTCTTTTGGACAAATGGATAAGTGGAAAGCCATTATACCTGACAACTCAAATCGCAGCTCTACTCCTTCCATGTTGAAAGAAGGTGGTATAATCTGAAAGAATCTCACAGTATATATAGCTCAATTCCAATAGGTTCCGCCTTAGCCTGATTAACTGACCCATTGTGAGGGTAGAATGGAGACTTTAGTCACTCCCTGACCTTTCCTAGGGAAAGGAAGTACTAAGAGCCACATAGAACTAGTTCTTCATCACTATATCCTGAGTGATTAAGGCAGCCATGCAGAGGTAGTGACTGGGAGAGCATGCTGTAATTCTCTGTATTTTCACATGAGTACTTAAAACTGGGCCAATATCTGGCTCTTAGAAAAAATGTTTCATTTCCTGTCCGAAGTTATAGTGAAAGTGTCGTTTGCATTGTTCAACAGTATTTTTGCACTCCAGGGCTTCGTTTCAATGTAGGTGAAGGGCTCTCTCTCTGTAATTTGTTCATTAGCTTGTGAAGTACATGAGACTCTTTCACAGTTCAAGAAAGTGTATAATGCAAGACCATGTATTCAAAGTAATGAGTGGCATTTTAAACCACTGAATTACATTATGAGTAGGAATGGGTGACTGTTTGTAAAAAAGATAAGAAATCATCTTGTATTGTTACCTGAAATAGAAATCAAACCTTTTCTGCATCTTAGACTTAAAATACACAGTTGACTTGATTATGGCTATTGTTTTAATGTAAATGTCTTCACCCTAGTTTCTTCTTTTAGCCAAATTGCCAGGCTACCATCAAAGAGTCTGATGGTGAGGTATCTACTGCCCTACTACAACTGGGAAAGATAGACTATCTTCTGAGAAGGCCTATTGTTGTGAGACTTCAGACTCAGGTTTCACACATACAAGAGTTTCCAATACTGTAATATGGAAAAGCAGCTAAACTTTGGGATGTTCAAACTAGAAATCCAAACCATTTGAATGTTCTCCCATTGCTTAGACATTAATTTAGTGGTTGTGGGCCATATTCTGACCTTTAAAATATGAGTGCATGCCTAACTCCTACTCACTTTAAATGTAATTGCATACAGGCATCAGAGATGGAACTGGCTCCAAAGTGGGATCTACCCTTCTACCTCATCTTGTTGCACTATATGGCATCTGGTCAGAAGACTACTTCTCCACATTCCATGGATGAACTAGAGGCAAATCTCCCTTTATTGACATTTTCAATATTTTTTGTTACACATTTCTGTGAATGGATGTCAAGGGCCTAGCTGCACCATAGCCCCAGGAGCTTTGTTTTAAAGATGCTCATCAGCAAGGTTTGGCATATGTATTTATATTTTTGATTCTTCACTATGTTTACCCCCTTGTAACGGCCTGCAAAAGTCATCCATTTCTTTTTTATGGAGGGAGAAAATTTTATATTTTTATGATAACTCAGCTCTGGGTCTGTCTCAAGCAAAAGTTGCTGATCATATTGAATTATCTTGCATTCCATGTAATGATTGTCAGTGTGGTTTACAATGTGGAACTATGTGGAAACCATTAACCTGTTTTCCTTAAACATGAGTAAAGATCACACAATCTTATTTTATCAGAATAACTCCTGCCTTAACTAGTACTTGGAGCTTCATTTCCAAAACATAAAAAGGCAGCCTACATACTGTTGTTCCTGTGTTCATAGATTCTGCTGACTAGTAGGACATAGTCTGCCCAATAATGCAGCCCTTAAACATTGGCCTTGGGTGTACAGGAACCACAGACCTGACTAGTCATTTCAAGAGGGAGACCACCTACATGGATGGGCAAGTGCCTAGTTATGTAGGGCCTATACTACAGAACGGCCTTATGTTAACCTTCCTTGGGGCTCTTGGCACAGGGACAAGGTGAGGGAGTGGCCAACGGAGGAAGAAGCCAGGGCTGGAGCACCAAACAGCTTCACTAAGGATTGTAGTAGGCACTGAGCAGTTCCGGAGGTTACTCTTGTTTACACCATGGACTGCTGGTGGTGCCTGGCTGCTTCCAGAATGTATGAGGCAAAGGTGATAAATGGCATCTTCTGCTTGTCCCACCTTTCTGCGTTGCATGAAGCTCAAATTGACCACAGTCAGGGCCAGCTTATTGCCATCCTCTACATTTCATGATTCTGCAATTCCATTTGGATGGGTTTTGGAGACTTAATCACATCACAAGCAATTACTGTCTTTTAATTTGGTGAATAATAAAGTAATATGAATCATAGGATGTCTTGCCTTTTTAAATGTGTCTTCTTTCTTTTTACACTTCCTGATTTTATAATGCCTTCATTGTCTGTTTTCAGTTACAGATCAATCTGTGCCTTAAGGTTCAAAGGTATTTTGTTTTTGTTCTGGACCATCTATATTTTCAGACAATTATATTATTTTTGGAAAGACCTTTTGTCTCTTTGGAGTCCACACTGTATTCTGTTTTACTTTATTTAGCAAAAGTATGTGTTCAGGTTCAGTATGTTGGTAATTAATTACAATGGATCTGAACTGGGCCAGACAGAAAAACAGGCCACTTCTCTGTCGGTGGATGAAGGAAAGACCAGGCATTTCATGTTTCCTCCTACTATATTCAGCATTAGGATCCTTTTGTGAGGACAGAAGTGGATCAGTGTAGTATCCCCAATAGGTCTATTGGTCTTTTTTTTTTTTTTTCTGATGGCATATCAAGGCTTCCTGAAAGTCCATGTTCAGTGTCTATTTCAGTACCAAAAAGAGTTCTGCAATGAAAAATACTCGGGTTAGGTAACCGAACCTACAAAATTAAGCCAACAGCAGTTAGAATTGGTATAAACCATGGGGGAAAATGCAGTGCTGTAGCAAAAGTCTTTTGAAAGAAAAACTTCTATTACCTTGCTTTTTAAAGAGAATAATTCTTAAATTAAGAGTACTTTTCTTTTCAAATTACATGAAATTTCACATAGGAAAAGCTATTTCTCACAATATATAAGAAGTTAATTGCATCTAATTTTTTTTTATTATTAAACTGTTATTTCTAATGACAACTAGCTGAAAGTGCCTTTTCATTCTAGATCTCTAATTAAAATGGAGTCCGCAAGAGTTGTGATGACAGTTCTTATCAACTACTGGTTGATCAGCGGTCTATGTGAAATAAGCATTCAGGTTTTAATAGAAGGGTAAACAATCCTCATCGCAGAAATCAAGACCACAATTACCATTAATAGACTGACCCACAATGGGGACTGAAGCATTCTTTTTACTTTTCAAAGTAGTCCTTCAAATCTTTAGTTGTCCACAAGAATTGTGAGGGAACTTTCACTGGCACTGCCAAAGTTGGACCTTTTCTGTGGAGAAAGAGATTAATTATTAGCCAAGACTGTCAATCCATTTGCTTTCATGAGCACTGCATTCATGCAAAAAATAAGGTGAAAAAGCCATTTCAAAGTCTTGCCTGTAACTAAATAGTAAATGAAGCCTTTTCAGAGGAACCAAATGTCAGTGACTTAGTAAGTTCTATCTTGCTTCAGATATTGTTAGAACAATTAGCAGTTTTTAATTTAATAGTTAATCAGAATGTTAAAGAGGAAAAACTTATGTCTAAGGACTGCTTTGATTCTTCCTATCACATGTGAAAAGCAATTAAAATAGGTTTTTTTCAGCATTTATAGCAGTCCTTTTACATGATGTAACAGGGGACCCAGACCCTGTTACTCAGGTGTAAGGGAGGGGGAGGAGAGGTAACTGTGGCAGGGAGCCAGGAGCTCCTGCCCCTTGAAGAAGATGTAGTAAGCTCAGCTGGCTTTGCTGGGCCACAGATGCAGGAAGGCAGGCTGGCCTTTGACTGACACGGTAAGCCCTGTGCAGGCTTAGGGAAGGCATGTGACCAAAAGGGGTTGTGGCTTCTAGGCACATAAACCCAGGTCCTGCATGCTAAAGAGAGAGGAGCTCCCGAGGGAGATATTTGCAGTGGATAGACTAGCAGATGTTCCCTGGAGCTCTAATTAGAATGCTTTGGAGCAGACTCGATTAATCAAGTCTTCTCCATGTTCTAATTAAAACACTACAGCGTGGCCTTATTGTCATGTGTCTAAGCCCCCATGGGTTTAAAAATGGCTCCTGGGGCACTTCATCTAAACCTCACTTGATGAGTTTTAGATAAAGTGCCCCAGCAGCCATGTTTAAACCCGTGGGGGCTTAGACACATGGCAATGAAGCATTTTAATTAGAGCGGCTCTCTGGGAACTGCTCTAATTAAAATGTGCCCCCCACCACCCCTGAGCATGTGTAGGCAGGCTAAAGAGAGTTGATGACCCTGCAGTGAGGTAAAGACCAAGACCTGGTAGATTCTTTTATAGTGAAGCAGGGGCTCTTGTTTATGTTGTGAGTTAGGCTTTCGACCAGAGCACCTTGGTTGTGGCTTTTGGGTAGGTCTGGAGGCCATGGAGGTGGTGCTGTGTAGGGCATTCTGCACTAGGTAGCCAAATTGGAGTCAAGGACCTAAGGGTTATGGGCTGGAGAGGCAAGCAGCCTGGCTTGGGGTTAAGGACCAGAGAGCTGAGGACTGGAGAAACAAGGAGACCAGCCTGGGGTAAGGAACCAGAAAGCTGAGGATGGAGACAGTGAGGGTAGCCTAGCCTGGGGTCAGGCACCCTGATGCTAAGGGCTGGCCCAAAGTGAGTAACACGGGCCAAGGGCCCAGAGACACAGAGAACAGACAAGGCTGAGGTTGAGAGAGCTGGGCTCATATTAGTGGGCTAGGGCTGGAGCCTGGAGAAGAAAGGGAGGTTAAAGTCAGGAGGGCTGAGGCCTCTACAAGGAATGGAATGGTGTATAGAGGAACATCTGCAAGGCATGGGCCTGGCTGTAGGGATGGAAGGAGACCAAAAATTTAGCCTTTAAGGGGAATAGGACATAAGGAACTGGCACAGACATAAAGAGAATGCATCTTAGGCTCACCAGCCTCTGAGGACAGCCTCCCTTCATCAAGTTTTACAGCAACATGTGGCAGGCAAGGAACCAGGATGGGACTCTGGGAGGCAAGGGCTAGAGCCAGGCAGGGTTGAGGGGACCGCTAGGGGGCATTACGGCAACCTCTAGCTCTTCACCTGTTACACATGACTGAGAATATAGAGAAATGTATTTTGCTCAGTAACTTTGGAGTTTGCCATTACTTGTTAAAAACATCTGTTCAGTAATAGTGGATTTAGTTTTATCCCATGGGAGCATATCTTTATAGAGCACTTCATGATTTGCAGTATTTTCTTTTGTCACAAACACTTACTGTAAGCACTACACTAAATCTGTCTGTGATAAGTAGTTTTCAGAGGGTTTAATGTATATATATTGCCATCACTTTTATAACATTTTCTGGATGAGAAGACTTTCCTGATCACCCTTCTGGGCCTCTTCCTCTAAATGTTACACAATGGTAAATCAACTCCTTTTACATACTTTGTGTTCAAAGAAAGGGTTTGAATATGCTAGAGGTGTGTATATATAGCAACGTTTTGCTGCTGTGGGTTGGAGCATGTGAGCCCACACTTCTCCCAGCCCTAAGGCCACAAATTTTCTCCCCTCCCCTGCCCCTGAGAGTGCAAGCTGCTTGTGCTTACCATTGCTGCACTTACCCTCCCTACAGAGGGGTTGGGGAAGTGCAGGCACAACACAGCAGCAAGGAGGGCTGAAAAGGAAGGTGCTGCAGAAAGAATGGGAGGCATGGCCAGCTCTATGTCACTAATTCCCCATGCTGCCCTGGGCTAGGTTGAAACTTCCTGGGCCAAATCCAACTTTTCACAGACTGGATCCATCTCACAGGCCATTAATTACTGGTCCCTGGATTATGCAGTTCTTACTCACAAAATAACTCAACATTGTTTTTGCCTTATAGAAAACATGGGATGCAAGACTACACATGCAAAATGTCCTGCATTACTTATATCCCATGCTTCACTGTAGCTCCCTGTGTGCAGATAAGGAGAAAAGGAAGCTAGAGTTTGTCAGGGTGTGCCAGCCCCAGAGAAGTTTATGTACACTCTGTATAACATAGCAGGCTTTGCTCTGTACTTGCCCAGGGATTCCATTGCATCAGGGTTGTTTGGTGACAGGTGGACCTACACATAGACTGACTCTTCTCTCTGTGACACCAGTTTTTCACTAATTTATCTATTTGAATGCTCACATATAGACACACATTCTCTTGAGGAGGAGAGAACATTCTACAGCCCCTGACAAAACTGTCTGCCACAGAGATTTACCTATTCTAAAGCAGGTCAAGGATGCCAGCAACAGCTTCCTAGGCTACACCATTTTCCTCTTGACCTTCAACTATTTTCCCTTTAGGTTTTTGTAGTAGAGGTAATTTTTACTTACACTTTATGCAAATAAATTGAAGCAAAAAAAGCGTATCAAATGAACAAAATATTCAGTATAATCAACACACACTACCTTGAGGTAACAAAGAAAACACTCTACCCAAGGCGTTTTTTAAATTCAAAGGGGAGGAAAACTTGTGGTCTTTACTATTGCTACTGATTTTTATGTGTCACTAGTCTTAGAGCAATATGAATCCCTAAAACAGACAGATAGCCAGCCTAATACAATTATAATAGACTCACTCTTTACAGTGCTTCTCTGGAAAAGCTCACATGCATAATAGGGACAGAATCAGGACTATATGAAGTTCAGTAATGCAAGTAGCAGACAGTGGAATTGTACAGCAATGGAGCACATCAGTCAAAGCAGAGTAATTGTCTTAAAATGCTCTAACTGGCATTCTTTTCAATTCCCTATGACTGATCATTTTGTTTCTCTTCATTTCCTTTGGCATCCTAATTATAATGAAACTGTCTACTGCCATGATTCACTGACAAGTTCTTCTACTTGTTCACAAAATCTTATCTTTTTTTTCACCTTTATTTTTTGCAGTGGAGGTGGAGATTAAGTTGCATTATTGTGCTGCCTTTAATTGAAAACATTCAGGGATATTAGTGCAAAGCTTTGATAGCCTATTTGATTCAGAGGAGATTCGGCAGGAGAATCTCTGAATCCGAATCAAATTGTGAGACCAATTAAAAGATTTGGGGCTGGTTTGGAGATTTGACCATAAACTAAACAGGCTGGGGTGGGGGGGCATGGGATGCGGATGCTGCTGCTGCTTGCCCAGCTGGGGCGGGGAGGCGCTGGGGGGCAGGCGCTGCTGTCACTTATCCAGCCTGCATGTGGGGGTGGGCGATGCCGCCACTTGCCTGGCTGGTGTTGGGCAGCACGGGATGCAAGCATGGCAGTGCTAGGAGTGGGGGCTTTGCCCTGCTGCCGCATGCCCCCTTCCGCCTGGAGTTAGCCATGCCTGCATCGCGCTCCTCCCAACACCTCTCTCTGAGTCCATGCGCCCTGCCCCAGCTGGGCAGTTTGTCTCAGCCCCAATCCCTTTCTTCCCCATGCCCCTTTCCTCCCCTCCTCACCCACTACAACAGACTTATCAGCTGAAGGCAGCTGTGTAGGTGAGGACTGCTGCCTGTTTAGTCTATGGCCAAATCTCTGAAGTGGCACCAAATCTTCGGATCCAATTTGGCCAAATCAAATTCGTATAGTGATTCAAATCACTGTCCCTCCGATTAAGCCAAATCCAGATCCAAAGTGAATTCTTGCTACTTTGCACAAGCCTAATAGATATCTAAACCTATTTTTTTCTTCAATTGTTTCTGATAAAAAGTTTGTTTTTGGATGAGGAAATTGCATAAGTATGGCCAGTATTAGGAATACATTCTCAGATTCTAATCACTCTGAGACCTATACATGGTTCTAAGGACTAAATCTGATGCTTATAATTGGATCTGAAAACTTTCATTTGAAAACTTATCATCTAGGTTCAATAATTCATAGATGCTAGGGTCAGAAGGGACCTCAACAGATCATCCAGTCCGACCCTCTGCCAGGCAGAAAGAAGTGCTGGGGTCAGATGACCCCAGCCAGATGCCTATCCAGCCTTCTCTTAAAGA
This sequence comes from Crocodylus siamensis, assembly GCF_052110815.1. Taxonomy (NCBI): domain Eukaryota; kingdom Metazoa; phylum Chordata; order Crocodylia; family Crocodylidae; genus Crocodylus; species Crocodylus siamensis. The sequence goes on along the minus strand of NC_143395.1, from coordinate 366,511,450 downwards.
CCTCCAAGGTAGGGGAGAGCACCACCTCCCTTGGAAGCCCATTCCAAATTTTGACCACCCTTACCAAGAAGTTTTTCCTGATATCTAACCTAAATCTGCTCTCTGTCAGTTTGTGACCATTGTTCCTTGTTACCACAAGAGGTGCTAGGGTGAACAGAGCATCTCTGATCCCTTGCTGCATCCCCCTAATGAATTTGTAGGTGGGCACAAGATCACCTCTCAGCCTTCTCTTGCAGAGACTGAAGAGGTCCAGGTCCCTCACTTTCTCCTCCATAGGGCTTGTCCTGTAAGCCCCTAACCATATGAATGGCCCTCCTCTGGACCCTCTTGAGTCTATCAACATCCTTCTTGAAGTACGGCGCCCAGAATTGGGCGCAGTACTCCAACTGTGGTCTGACCAATGCCGCATAGAGGGGAAGTATCATCTCCTTGGATCTATTTGTCATGCATCTGCTGATTGTGCTTTGCTGATTATTTTATCACACTGATGACTCATGTTCATCTTGGAGTCCACTATGACTCCGAGATCCCTTTCCGCTTCTGTGCTGCTAAGAGGGTCACTTCCCAGCCAGTAGGTGTGCTGAATATTTTTACGCCCCAGGTGCAGCACTCTGCACTTGTCCTTGTTGTATTGCATCCTATTGTGCACTGCCAACTTTTCTAACCTGTCCAGGTCTGCCTGCAATTGTTCCCTACCCTCTGGAGTGTGCACTTCACCCCACAATTTAGTATTGTCCACAAATTCTGACAGTACATTTCACACCCACATCCAAGTCACTGATGAAAATATGAAAGAATACAGGCCCAAGGACTGAACCCTGCGGGACCTCACTACCCATATCCTTCCAGATTGATACTGACCTGTCTACTACCACTCTCTGGATGCAACCATTAAGTTAATTTGTCACCCACCAGACCATGTAAACATCTATGTCACCGACTCTTAATTTATTTATGAGAATAGGATGAGATACCATATTGAAGGCCTTGCTAAAGGCCAAGAAAAAGACATCCACCTCTACTCCTGCATCTAAACATTTTGTGACCCTGTCATAAAACAAAACCAGATTGGTCAGGCATGATCTACCTGCTACAAATCCATGCTGGTTTCCCTGCTGCATTATTTTTCCCTCTGGACTCCCACAAATATGATTCTTCATGATCTTTTCAAAGACCTTTCCAAGGATGGAGGTGAGACTGACTGGCCTATAATTACTCGGTTCCTCCTTCTTCCCCCTCTTGAAAATAGGGACCACACTGGCCCTTTTCCAGTCCTCCAGGACCTGACCCAAGTGCCATGAGCACTCAAAGAGCCGTGCTAGTGGTTCTGCTATGACACTGATATGATTCCTTCAGTACCCTTGGATGTAGCTCATCCGGGCCTGCTGACTTGAACACATCCAGTCCATCCAAGTTACTGTGCACCAAGTCAGCGTCGACAGTTGGTAGGCTGGTGTCCCTCTGATGCCCATCTAAGACTTATCTTGAGCCCTGTTCAGAAACACTGAGACAAAAAACTTCACTGAATAGCTCAACCTTGTCCCCCCTCTTTGTCACTAATTGCTCCTCCTTGTTCAGTAGGGGTCCTATGCTGCCCTGCGCCTTCCTTTTACTCCCTACATACCTAAAAAAAAAAGACTTTTTATTGTCTTTGTGTTGCCAGCCTCAGCTCCGTAGTTGCTTTGGCCTTTCTAACTGTCTCCCTGCAAGTGCGGGCCAAGTAGGTATGTTCCTCCCTGGTAGCTTCCCCGTGCTTCTACTGCCATAAGCATTCTTTTTTTGCCCTTTGGCTCCCCTGGATTTCCCTGTTGAGCCCAGGAAGTTTTTTGGCTCTTTCCCCCCTTTTCCTCATACTGGGATAGTCTCCCTCTGTGCCTGAAGGATGACTTCCTTTAGGAATGACCACCCTTCCTGGACTCCCATCTCGCCAATACTCTTCTCCTACAGTGCATCATTGACTAGACTCCTAAGCACACTGAAGTTAGCTTTCCTAAAGTCAAGCACTTCCACCCTACTAGTTATCTTACTCACCCTACACTGTATGGTGAAGTCAACTGATTGGTGGTCACTGTCCCCAAGGTTACCATAAATCTGCAGCTCCCCTACCAGGTCCTCCCCCATAGCCAACACCAAGTCCAGTAAGACATTCCCTCTAGTGGGACCATATGCCTCCTGCATTAGGTGAAGGTCCTGCATGCAGGTCAAGAACCTACATGAACAGTTGGATTTGGCTGACTGCTCCTCCCAGCAGATGTCAGAGTAATTTAGGTCCCCCATGACAACCATGTCCCTAGACTGTACAGCCTCTGAGAGCTCCCTCATGAATTTCAAGTCTAGCTTTTCCTCTTGGTGTGGTGGTCTGTAGCAGACCCCTACTACCAAGTCCCTTTCCCCATGACCTCCGTGTATCCTAACCTTTCAGAACTTAACAACATCTTTCTGTCAAACTGGGATCTGGCATGATCCTAGCTACAACTCAGTTAAAGTTACTAATGACATTTCGTTATCTTTGGGTAATAACAACTAACTTAGAGCTATTTTTATTGACCTAAGCAAAGCTCTCGGCACAGTTGATCATAATATTTTAGTGAAAAAATAATGACTACAGGACTTCCTTGCCTCAGCTCTTGTGTTGCTGAGATATTATATATCAAATTGCTGTCAAATAAAATCCCTTGTAAAGAGCAGTGAATTGAAATGTCTCTCTGCTGGAGCCCCCAAGGCTCAGCTTCTGGCCTGCCATTTTATTTATTTGTTTTGTAACAAAAGGAGTACTATTGATTCATTTTTAGAACAGTTTCTTGCCTAAGTAAGCGATACCATTATTTATAGCTCAGAAAATCATTTCTTCAGTACTCTTTTTGGTCTCCATTGGGGTTCTGAGAAATTAAAAAATGGCTCAAAGTGATCCCATTCATTTAACATTCACAGAATATCAGTACTTGAGAGATGCTTCAGGTTCCTGGTATGCAGACCTCATGGTCTTTGTCAGTGAGTTGGAAAGTCCCACCTTTAACTCTTTTGTGCAATGTTAAATAAACATTTTTTTTACACTGGAATCAAACCCCTTTCCCCATTGCATTTTTCAATAGGGGAGCTGGGGAGAAGGTGATTTCAAAAGCGGGAACTAAGGCCAAATCTGAACACTGTAGTTAGGATCTCACTGTTTAATAGGTTGAATGAAAACTTACATGGGTGTACCCATAGGCCCAAAGAGGGCTGTTTTCAAACTCAGTCAGTATCTAAATGTTTTGGTTCAGGCTGACATCCACTTCAGAAATCATAAGCACTGTTTAGTTATGGTGCATAAATAGCAACTTGCACCCTGGCCATGGATAGTTCCCCCATGGGCCTGGGGGCTGAGGTGAACAGCAGAGGCTCCTGAAGGTGGGAAGCAGTGGGGGCCTGCTGCAGGGCAGTGGGTGGGACCCAGGGGCTCTGCAGTGCTGTGGCCTGGTGCCTGGTGTGGGGTGGCCTAGATGTAGGCTCCACTGGCTGGTAGTAGCTAGCCAGTTGCTGCTGGAGCAGCTCCATACAGCACTGCTCCGGGGCCTCCAGGCAGGCCCAGTGGTCCCGCTGTGCCTGGTCCCATGCCTCCTCCTGGGCAGTCTCCCTGGTGATGTCTTGCTCCTGCCAGTGCAGCTTCCATACCTGCTCCCATGCTGCCCAGGTCTCCACCACTGCCATCAGCTGCTGGAACAGGAGGGTCTAGTCTGTGGTGCGCTGCTGGTGCAGCTGGTGCATCTGGGCAGCTTCAGGAGTGGGCAGCAGTGATCCTGAGGTGGCACTCCTGCAGGGCCCTGCAGCCTCTCTCCTGCATCTAGATGTTGGCCCTGCAAAGGCAAAAGACAGAAGCCTTTTTTGTGAGTTTGCAGCATTTCAGAGATAAGTTGCTCTGGGGCCCATGCTGCCCAGCCTCAGATCAGAGGTTGGCTGTGCACAGGTGCCCAGGGATCATGGTAAGCTGTCTGGGCAGGGCTAGGCCCAGGCAGCCAGTGGCCAAGCCCCCTGACCCTGCTTGCTCCCCTGGGGCTGATGACTGGGTGCTGGCCATAAGCAACCTGCCTTCCCTACCCCCATCCCAAGGTGGGCCAGGCTAGGCTGCTGGCAGCACCAGTTGCTGCAAATCCAGGCCCCACTGCCCATCCCTCCACCCTGCTCCCTGAAGGCCAGGTACTCTGCTGTGCTGCCACCCAGCCCACGGCTCCCAGGATTGGGTCATGCAGGGCTCCCAGACAACTGGGGCGAGGGACTGTCCATGCATCTGCCTTTCCCACTGGGGGCTGCATGTGCTGTGAGTGGTATGCCCCAAGTATGCCCCTGCTGCATGTGTTGTGAGTGGTGTGTGATGAGCTGTTTGTGCAAGTGGAGGGCTGCCTGAGTTGGTATGCCCTGCTGCTGCTAATCCTGCTGGTGCCCTGCTGCTGCTGATTCTGCTGGTGCCCTGGTCACACCTGTGCTCCTTGTTTGGGACCCTGAGCTATGATGGCATGTGGAAAAATCTTGGGCCACCCTGCAACCTCCTTCACTGCCTGGAGAGGTGCCTGTTGCAGCGGTATACATCCCCACCTCCCGCTGCCAAAGAGGACATCACCACCAGGATTGATGCCTTCCTCAGCATGTGAGAGGCCTGTGCCTGGCCACAGAAGCCAGTGCTGGTGGTGATGGCAGCGAGCAGCAAGCACCCATAGAAGCTGGCAGTGGGAGCAGCGAATCTCAGGGGGACCCCCTACTAGTTCCCTATGGCCACTGGGCTGGGGTCTCCAAGCTGCCAGTGAATGCAGCACACAGGGAGCTGGGTGGGGTGGGGTGCTGAAGGCCCAAGGTCTCTTCCTCCAGTGACGCATCACCAGGGGCATCACGCAGGGTGAGGGTGAGGGCAGGCTGCCCCTGTTGGTGGCACCTGCAGGGGTGTGGCCTGTTTCCCAGGGCACCAAACAGCAGGTCAGCTCCCTCATGAAGGTCATGATCTTCTGGGCACAACTGAACTGACAGTTGAAGTTGATCATGGCCACCCATGATCATGTTTGCAAGATCTTGGCCTTCACGTGGCACTACCAAACTATCCAGGACTGGTCTTGACACGCATCCCGGCTGTATATGCCTCATAAATGTGGGTGTTTGAGCACACACCTCATGTGAACTGCTTCTGGATGTTGGCCCCAGAGCACCATGAAGTTGTGCACCTCCTCGTGGGTCCAGTTGAGTGCCCAAAGCTCAATGAGGATGACACCTTGGACATGGCCCCCATGCTGGCTGTCTGGGTCCCTGCATGGCTGTCCCTGTGAAGCTGGTCCTAGAGGTCTGCCGGCAGCACCCTGGACAGGGGCATGGCCAGGGATGGGTAGCCGTGTGGCAGAGGCACTTCACCACAGTGCCAGCAAAAAGACAGAGCTGGAGTTGAGCAGAATCAGGGAGCAGGTGCTGGCCCAGCCCTGGAGGAGGAGAGGCAGGCAGCCAGGAGTCCTGGGGCTGGGCTCTGGCCTACCTCCTAGTGGCTAGGCAGATCTAGCACTAAAATCCCTGCATTAATGTGTGTTAATGCATCTATACATGTGCTTATGCACTTTAACTAATTGTGCCTAAATTTGATACTTGCTTTATCTAAGTATCAAATTAGGTGGGATTAACCTAAATTTGCCAGTTTAAGGTGCATTAAAGGCACACACATGTAGATATGCACCATTAATGCACCTTAAATTGGGCTAATGTACATTAAATGACCACGTGTAGACACACCCACTGAAAACACGGCATGGAAGATTAACATTGATATTGATCAGTGTTCAACAGTCAAGGTGTGGAGGAGGTTATTAGAATAGGGGAAGAGAAGCATTCCAAGCTTCAGAAATAGTGTGATGAATAGTGCAAAGTTAAGAGTCTGAGACAGGAACTACGTAGTGCTAAGTAGACATAACGGACAGCGTAATTAAGTCAGTCAGTGAAATATAATGATGACAGTAAACATATAGATTCATTACTGTGTTGATACATAGGTCTAATGCTCCTATAGAGTGAAAACATGGGCAACACTCTTCTGTAGGACAGCCAACTAGGGTCTTTACTTATCCTCCAGTTCTCTGGACAGTGCAGAATCCTCTTTGTATGTTATCTTTGGGCTGGTGCTGTCAAAGATCTGCTCCTCTTGAAGTCAGGCAGATTTTGGAACAGAAATCCACCCAGATATTTCTTTTGGTTCATCCAACAGTAACTTCCCTTCTGTATCTCAGAAGCCATCATGACTGTGGAAGGCTGCAGCTGCCAGGAGAAGTATTAAATATTTGCGTGGTTGCCTATTGTCTGTGCAGATACCATAATCTAAAATCTATAAAGCTTTTAGGGGTGTGATAAACCTCCTTACACTTTGGCAGAAGAAGGGAAAACTTCCCTGAGATAGAGCAGTTTGTAGGACATTCTACAAGGAATCCCATGACATAACCTCTGCTGTGTGCGGGGTTTTCTTCCACAGGTAGCTACAGCCTTTTATTTGATTTTAGCATTTCATCTAGAAACTATTTATTTCGTATCTCAGATAATATTTACCATTCTACCATGGTCACAAATCTACTGATTGACACACTTGCTTTATAAATATATATGCTTACCACAATATACTATGAGCTAGAGAGCTGTGCATCTTAAACTCCCATTGATTGAATGGGGGATTTCTGGTGCTTGGGGTTTATGCATATTGGGTAGCTTATATTTGGGAGCCTGAATATAGATTTAGGGAACACAAGATATAGATTTACCTTATATTCACTTTGATATTTTTAAATCAGAAAGTTTATGTATTTTCATTGAGTTACTTTTAAAGAGAGTAATTAATTTGACTGTCATTTACTCAACAACAACTTGTGCAGAAAGCATCTTAAGTACTAATGCTACGAGCATTGGTTTCCTCTTATTTATGCCAGCTGAATACTAATATAGCTGTTTGAATTGTAAAGGAGATACTCTTGCTTTATACCCAGGTGAGAGTATTTCATTATTGTAGAAGGGAGGCCCCTGTTTGAGAGGAGCCCCATCCAGACAGACAATGTTCTCAGTATAAAATCTGGAGGTAGTCATTCCTTCCTTGATTTTCCTTTGGAATCTCTTTCACAATAAATGAACAATTAGTGCCTGTATTTCACGCAAGTCTCAGGATGCCCTTTAAAAACAAACATCAACTATCTTGACTTCAGTCAGGTGCTCTGTACTATGGATGAATGTAATGCTTTGCCAAGGGGAATGGCAGTCCCTGAAAAGCAGCACTCACAGAGCAAGGAAGTACAAGTGAAATGATCTATGCCCATTCATTTTGATGGGAGGGTCCACAGGTGTCACAGCTTTTTAGTGGGACTGTGATGGTGCAGGCACTAAGGTGCACAGCTGACAGCCCCGATGACCCATAAGCTTGAGACCATAGAAGAAGTGCTCACAGTGCGGTTTTGTCAGATTCCAGTGAATTTGCAAATCCTGCTAAATACCTTTTCACAACAAGGACACAAGGATGAAAGAAGGACAGCTTTTTAGCAGTCAGTACTGTATCATGCTGAAGGCTATAAAGGTGAGTTTAAGGCTATAAACAAACTTGCTGTATATTTTTTCCAGAAACTTCTCCTCAGCTGTTGGTTCTGGATAAGTGAGCTCTGGCCATAACTCTGTGTCCCAGCTTAGCTGATTTATGCCAAAGGGAGCCAACAGAATTGCTCATGTTCACACAATTATTGTGAGTCAGTAGCTTGGCATAGATTTGAACTCTACAAGGCCCTGACTGCCAACTGTTTGGTCTATCCATTTGGTGCTGTTCCACCTTTTTAGTTTGGAAATAACTGGTACCTTGCTCAAACTGCCAGACATAGACATTAAGCATCACCTTACCTGATAGCTGACTTCCTTGGGCTCTAAGGGTCTGCTTGTGCCACTTTTGCAGTGCTCTTGAGACTGTTCCTGCAGGCAGGTGCCACCCACCCACTCCATACCTGCCAAACCCAGAAATGAAGCAGTGAAGCTATCTTCAGGCCACCCCCTGCCTCCAGTGTCCATATCCTTGTTTTCGGTGCATTTCATGGCTTAGTGGGTGCAGAGCAGAAGTAAGTATGTAGGTTGTGCAGGGTCTCATTTAGCAGGAACTACAGGGTATAAGGAAATGGATACGTCACAGCTGACCCAGATGCTGCTGCTGCAGTCTTGGTGTGACAGTAGTAATATTTCCAGACCAGAATCTCTTTATTTTCCATTTAGAGCCTTTCTGGAATACTTCAGAATTGACCCAATGCAGTTTCAGTGCCTCTATTTGAATATTTATAGTCCAGGACTACTCTTACCACTATGCCCAGTGTCAATCTCTACCTGCCTCCCACTGATCTGCTACTTGAACTTGTGCAAGTCACTTTGGATCCTATTTTTAAATGCATTCTATGATTACAATGGGAACTGAACATCAAGGCACCTACAAAAGTTCTACATTGCTAGATTTTCAGGTATCTCATCTCTGTGGCTCTTCTTCTTCTTTTACCCTTTTCTGTTGTATTTATTTAGGAAATTAATGATTCATAGATATTAGGGTCAGAAGGGACCTCAACAGATCATTGAGTCCGACCCCCTGCCTAGGCAGGAAAGAGTGCTGGGGTCAGATGACCCCAGCCAGATGCCTATTCAGCCTTCTCTTAAAGACCCCCAAGGTAAGGAAGGGCACCACCTCCCTTGAAAGCCCATTCCAAATTTTGGCCACCTTACTGTGAGTTTTTCCTGATATCTAGCCTAAATCTGCTCTCTTTAAAAAATGGTCAGTTTGTGACCATTGTTCCTTGTTACCGCAAGAGGCAGAAAACGTTTCTTACTCTATGTCTATACTGAGAGCAGTGAACCAGTCTTAGCTAGGGGCTCCAGGCACTATCATAAGACAAAATATAAGAGCAAATTTAATAAAAACTCTCCCTTCAGATTTCTATTAAAACTACCAATGAACTCTTACCAATTTTAATCCCGGATTTATTTTTTCTTAATATAATGTCCAGAAAACTTTATACATCATTATAGTTATTCTATTAAAGGTAAAATATATATGTATCACCAAAGATGTTCAGTACTAGAAAATCAGATAAAAGCAAACAATGTTGTACCAGAATATTGATATGGAGCTGTATCTTGTTGAAGATTTTCCTGAGAAAATGATCTCCAGATTGAAAGATCTAAATGTAAAAGATAGTCCTCTACTTCAATACCATAGTTCCAGGATGAATAAAAGAAAGAGAATAAGTGAGGCCCATTACTATGCAACATAGTACAAACTGGTATCTTGGCCAGTAAAAATAAATAAATAAATAAGGCAGCACCTGCTGGTAGCATGAAATATTGATCTGCCATGGCTTCTCATTTCACAACAGCGAAGAATAGAGGGATCAGGAGCTGCTGAGCAGATCTTTGCTAATGAAAAGCTTGCAACTGCAATAATATATGCAATACAATTTAGTGTAGACTATATGGACAAATTACATTTTCTGAGACTGAACTGCTGTTAGGTAACATTAGGTTGATTCTTTAGCGAAGGGATTTGTGAGGGATGATCTTATGAGTTTAATTTTGTTTAAACTCTATAGAATAAGTTTAAGGAAGTGATTGAAATCGTTGCCAAGCATTTGGAAGCTTTAATTTTTTACATAGTTTAGGGTTATGAATCTACTGACACCTCCTTAAATGGAATTTCACAGCACTTCTCCCCTAATTAAGCCCAGTTTCTGGATGAATTGCTGTTTATATTTATGCTTTTTCTGGGTTGCATTAATAACTTATTTTATTTGAAGCATTTGGCAATTACCCTGAGACAGAAATATATTATTGGGCAGACTGAAAGGACTTGGGTGCCTAAAACAAGACTCAGGCAGACCTCAGAAACTAATGTCCAGAATTACAAGAAAAATATGCTTAATCAGGTGCTGCATAACCCTGAAGCCACCTAAACTCATTAGGTGTCTCCCTTCTTGATATGAAGTTCCCCAGGTACCTGTAAGCTTTGACTTCTATATATACTCAGCACAAGCCCATTCTGAACAGATGATTTCCTACCTATACCCTACTTTTCTGTAGAAAGTAGGTGGAGTGGCACCTAAGTCTCCTGAGACATCTGTTCTAATAGGCATGTTTTGAGTATGCTTAATATATGCCTACAAAATTGAGCTCACCACAAAACCACATCTATCTGCCTTTGTTCAAAACCATAGTCAGTGGTAGTACTAGAACCACCCAGCTTGCATGTAACAGGTTGGTTGCCAGAGCACTTGCCAATGGACTGGGATACTTGAGTTCAGCAAACTATTGGTGTCAGGCAATAATACAGTTGGTGTTGTCTCTAGGGTTAGTAGGACCCTGCAACACTTCTTACTTCTTGATATTCTTGGCTTGTCTAGTCATTATAAGGTCCTTCTCAAGCCAGTGTTAAGTTGCAACTTCTCTGACACACAGCAGATTCTTTTACACCAGATGATATAATCATGCATCATTTCACTGTACAACCTACCAGTGAAGTTTCAGTGTTATGCTATACATTATAGGGCCTTAGTACAATCTTCAACAGTTCATTCTTCTTTTGAAACTGTGAAAAAATCTTTTATCTCTTGTAGATGATGTCTCTAGAGGGGATATATTGCTCTCAAGTTTACTGATAACTATTATATGATTTTGCTTCTTCGGTTACTAAGTTGAAGGGCAACATTGTATCTTCAGCCTTTGGTCCCACAGATACAAAAACAAAGATAAACTCCTCTTACAGCTTGTTTTTCAGGTCTGATGCTTGCCTACAGCATTCAGATTTTAGCTTCCATTTTGTCTAGATATCACCAGCTTTACATATACATCATTCTGCAACTGGTATCTGGTAGACAGAAGCACCAATGTCCTTGGCCATATTTTATGCAATCTGTTCTTCATGAATCAAGGAGATCCAAGACAGCTTGCACTGATTTTATTTTTAGGCCTTTCATTGCACTCCTGCTACTACCACCATCTAATGTTGCCTTGCAGGGAACAACATTAGGCCTGTCCAAACAGGCTGAAGTTTGTAGGTTTGACCCAACTGTAATACAAAGTGAGTTTTTTATTTTTATTTTTTAATGTAAAAATTAAGTGCTGATTTACCTGTAGTAGCTTAAAGTATTCTTGTTGTTTTGTGGCAATGTGCCTGGAAGTTGTGCTACAGGGTTGTTTATGCAGTTTTAAGAATAGGTTAAGCCAGAGGTACTCAACCCCTAACCCGCAGGCCAGATCTGGTCTGCAGCACTATCATCCAGTGTGCAGTGCTCCCCTTGGCTCTAGGGCTGTGCAAAGCTTCAACTTAATATTTGATTTGACAAATATTTGACATATTCAACCTTGAAAAGTGAAAGTCGAGTCAAATAGCAGCTGGTTGAATCGAATATTAACAGTGCGAGTCGAATATTCGACAAGGGTCAAATATTCGACTTGCCTATACTGGATTCCCAGGGGGGGGAAGGAAAATAAGGGGAGGGAGGGGGAGAGGGGGAAGGAGTGCTTTCATGACTGACGTGCTGACGTGTGGCTGGCCAGTGACCCTTCAGCATTCTCTGAGGTCCCTTCCAATCCCAGTGCTCTGGGGGAGGGCCAGAGAAAATGCATAAAAGGCAGCAGTTTTTCAGCTCCCCTGCTCTCTGCCTCGGGGTCAGTTTCTGAGTTGCTGGTGTTCTCCAGCACCTCTGCGTCAGACCACGATGGCTGGAAGCCCTGATCTTCAATGGATTCCCTGCTTGTAATGCTAGCAACAGGGATTTCTGAGAACTTGGTGCTTTTATTTTATAACTACTTTTCATATTAGTTTACGCTTATATTGGATAGGGTTAGTAGTAGCCTAGGATCTATTCTATATATTTTTTTATACATCATTCATTCTTTCCACCACACCAATGCTTCTCAAGATATTATCTACACACACAAACACATTTACATAACATCCAGAAATCTAATCCGCGGTACACAGCACATTTAGAGGTTCCAGTTTACATACGAAGGAACACATTATGAAGCAGGGTGTAAAGGCAGGTAGCCACACTGGCCAGCCAGCATGAAGGGGAGCAAGGGAGGTTGTAAGTGGGAGAGCTGCTGTTTCTCCCCCCCATCAAACTCTTTCCTCCCGCTACAAGGGATGAGGCTGCTACAAGAAGTAAAGAGAGGGGAGCAGCAGTGCCACCGCCTGTGCCTGAGACTCTCTGTTGTCCAGACACAGCAGCCACAACCTCTCCCACCATAACTGCAACCAGCACAGCAGCACACTCCACCTCTGTATCACTGCCTATGCTGAGCCTTCCAGCGCCAGAAGAAGATCTGGAGCTGGAGCTGGATCTCAGTGCCCTGGCAAGGGAAGTTCTGGGGAAATCAGTTGAGTTTGTGCTCAACACCCCTCAGGTTTTTTCCTTTCAAGCCACAGGGTTTTTCCCATAAGGCACTTCAGAAGGTGCCTCTGTACAGGTGAAGGCAAGTGGCTCAGCTGAGTCCGCTCTTTCTCTTGCTGTGCCTCTGACTGCTGAAGAGGGGGAGAGTTCAGCAGCATCCACAGATGCACCCACGTGCCAGAGGGAAAGGCCTAGTACTAGCATGGTCTGGGATCATTATGAGCTGGCAGATGATCCCGTGTTTGCTATCTGCATGCACTACTGAGCCAAAATCAGCCGGGGCAAGGGAACAAAGCACATGACCCCCTCAGGGATGCTGAATCATCTCCACAGGTACCACCCCTTTGCTACAGGAATGGCCCCCGCTCGCTCCACAGCCTCTGTCCCCCCACAGCAGAGGCAGGGCACCCTGGAACACTGGGGGCAAAAGGGACCAATTGCAAAAGTGAGCAAGGTCACCCAGACCATTGGGGAGATGCTTGCTCTGGATGGCCAGCCCTTCACCTTTGTTGAGCAGCCAGGGTTCAGGTGGCTCCTGGCACTGCTGTCCATCCTACCAGGTGCCCACACGCACCACCTTCAGCAGGATGCTGGTTCCCTCCCTATACGAAGCATGCAGGGAGCACTTGAGGGAGGAGCTGCACAAGGCAGGTCTGCAGGTGACCATACACCTTACCTCGAACATCTGGAGCAGCCAGGGTGAGATCATGTGTACCTCTCCCTCACAGGGCACTGGTGTGGCCAGTCAGGCCGTTGGTGGGCTCTCCTTCATGCCAAGGTGATGGATGAGTCCCACACAGCAGCAGAGGTAAGGGGGGCCATGAACCTCATGGTGCAGGGGTGGCTGGGCATTGGGCAGGCTGAGCTCACCCGCGGCTTCATGGTCACTGACAATGGGGCCATGTAACAGCGTGGGGCCGTAGGGGTGGCCGTGATCTCCCCTAGCGCCCCCTACCATGCCAATGTGATATTAAAAGCACCCTCACATCTCTCCCACCATGTCTTTGATGTCAACAATGTATAAGGGAGGCTGCCCTTAGTACTCTCTGACACGGTGCTCTGATGTATCTTTGTTCTATTTTGGGTGACTCGGTTCACCCCAGCCTTATGGGCTATGTGTGGCTCCAACCACCCCTGTACCACGCCCCAAGCCTTGCAGATGTACCAGATGTTGTTTGGTCAATTTCACTCTCCTGTGCCCCACCAGCGCTACTGGCTTGCCTCACAACTGTGCTCCCTGGTGCTTCTCAATGATCTCTGCTGCCCGCTCTGGGGTTTCTTGCACTGCCCACTCTGGGGCCTGTCCACTCTGGGGCCTTGGGGCTCAGGTAGCCATAGCCATGCCTGGACCCCCAAATCTCCTTCTCGGGTCTTAAACCTCCTGTAGGGCTCAGGCAGCCTCGACCTTACCTGCCTCCCTCCCCACCTCCCAATCCTGTGCTCCCCTTCTCAGGGATGCGGTCAGTGCACCCCTGAATGTTGTGCCCTCTCTGGCACCAGGGTCCCCATGCTACTGTGGAGCCCCTATGAGGCCTCCTCCAACCCCTAATAGCCTCACCTCATCCTCCGGTGTAACAACAAAAACAACAAAAGCAATAACACAAGCCAATCAGCTATAACACAAATCTAAGCCTCCTGGCTAAACGTTCTCCAAACCATACCACATCTCTCACCCATCTAACTAGTGGCTTGTACATCAAGGCCTTTTTCCTTTCCCACATTCAGAGTCGAACTCTTTCCCTTAGTCAGGCAGTACTCCTTCTTCCTGGCTGCCAACAGAGAGAGAGCACTCACAGCCTCCCGTCTGTGTCTTACAGTAGTCAGCCCTGCCCCTTCTGGTCAGCTGACTCCCCAGGTGTGGGCCCTTAGCTCCTCCTGGTTGCCCCTAGCAACCAGCGCCTGAGCCCCTACTGCTGCTTTTCAAGTAGCAAGCACCTTAGTGCCCTGCTACAGGCCAATATGGTCAAGGCAGTCCGTGATGCCAACTTTGCTGGTATTTGCTGTGTGGCACACAATTTGCATCTGATTGTGAGGGATGCCTTGGAGGGGGACAGGGCTGCTGGCGATGGCGCCAGCAACACCAGCAGGCTCGTTTCCAGATGTAGGAAGGTGGCAGACTACTTCCACTGGAGCATCAAGGGGGGCAAGATGCTGCAGGACAAACAAGCAGAGCTAAACGTCGCACAACACCGAATCATCCAGGATGTGGAGACTTGGTGGGACTCCACATACCTGATGCTCAAGAGTCTGGTGGAGCAACAGAAGGCCATCCATGAGCTGGCCTTGATTGGGGAGATTGGGATCAGCGGCCCCCTGACCAAAGCTGAGTGGGATACCATCTCCCTGATCTTGCTGGTCTTCAAGCCTTTCCTGAGGCCACTGAGACCCTCAGTGCTGCTGATGCCTTTCTCAGCCAGGTGGTCCCCATAGTGAAGGAGCTCTGCAGCCAAATGGGGGAGAGCTTCCTGGGGGCCAATGCTCCTGGCTGGGGCAGGCCGCTTTCACCAAATGTGCAGGCACTGGTGAGGCGGCTGAAGGAGGGCCTTAGGAAAAGACTTGAACCTTTGGGGTCCAACACAGTGCATATGCTGGCTGCCATCTGTGACCCAAGGGTGAAGGGCACCATATGTGGCAGTGAGACACTGAGTCACTGGAGGGAGGTACTTATTAAGAAAGTGACGGAGGAGGAGTGGCAGAGGCGGGGGGAAGTGGGACAGGGGGATCCACTGCTTGAACCCAGCCTGCCATCCTCGAGCTAGTCTTCTCCTCCATCACAGGTGCTGCCAATATGGGCTATGGCCATGGGAAACATTAGGGGGTCCAGACCCACCAGACCCCATGATCAGGCAGACAGCCCTCACGCCATTGTGTCTGTCTATCTTGCCGAGCCTGCAGAGCCCCTGGACTGTGACCCCTTGGCCTACTGGACAACCCGCAGCCTGATGTGGCTGGATCTGGCCACAGTTGCCCGGGAATTCTAGAAGGGAACTTCTGGAAGGACTGGATGTATTCATATCAGCTGGTCCGGATGATCTCCACCCTAGAGTACTGAGGGAATTGGCTGAGGGCATTATGGGACCCCTGGCACAGCTGTACGAGCATTCGTGGTGCTCTGGTGTGGTGCCAGAGGACTGGAAGAGGGCCAGTGTGGTTCCCATCTTCAAAAAGGAGAGGAAGGAGGACCTGGGAAACTATAGGCCAGTTAGTCTTACCTCGATCCTGGGCAAGCTTTTTGAGAAAATTATTCTGGTGCATATCCACAAGGGGCCAGCAGGGGAGATTATGCTTAGGGGCAATCAACACGGATTCATTAGCGGCAGGTCCTGTCAGACCAACCTGGTGGCCTTCCATGACCAGATCACCAAATCCTTAGATGCAGGGGTAGCAGTGGACATAGTCTTCCTGGACTTTCGGAAGGCCTTCGACACTGTCTCTCACCCTGTTCTTGTTAAGAAACCGGGGGACTGTGGTGTTGACACCTACACAGTCAAATGGGTCATCAACTGGCTGGAGAGCCACACCCAGAGAGTGGTGGTGGATGGGTCATTTTCAGCCTGGAGGGATGTGGGCAGTGGGGTTCTGCAGGGCTCGGTCCTCGGGCCTGCATTGTTCAACTTCTTCATCAGTGACTTCGGCGAGGGGGTAAATAGCACCCTGTTCAAATTTGCTGATGACACTAAGATGTGGGGATATGTGGGCATGCTAGAAGGAAGGAATAGGCTGCAATTGGACCTAGATAAGTTACAGGGGTGGGCGGATGAGAATAGGATGGGATTCAACACCGACAAGTGCAAAGTGATGCACCTGGGGAGGAACAACTGGCACCATACCTACAGGTTGGGGAACTCCCTTCTTGTCAGTGCAGAGGCAGAAAAGGATCTTGGAGTCATCATTGATGCCAAGATGAACATGGGCCAGCAGTGTGGGGATGCAGTCAGGAAGGCCAACCACACCTTGTCATGCATCCACAGATGCATCTCAAGCAGGTCCAAGGAAGTGATTGTCCCCCTCTTTGCGGCACTGGTCAGGCTGCAGCTGGAGTACTGCGTCAGTTCTGGGCGCCACACTTCAAGATGGATGTGGACAGCATGGAGAGGGTCCAGAGGAGGGCCACTCGCATGATCAGGGGGCAGCAGGGCAGGCCCTATGAGTAGAGGCTACGGGAGCTGAACCTGTTCAGCCTCCACAAGAGAAGGCTGAGGGGGGATCTAGTGGCCTGTTATAAACTAGTCAGAGGGGACCAGCAGGCATTGGGGAAGTCCCTGTTCCCCCGAGCACTACCAGGAGTGACCAGGAATAACGGTCACAAGCTGGCAGAGGGCAGATTTAGGCTAGGTATCAGGAAGGGCTACTTCACGGTCAGGGTGGCTAGGGTCTGGAACCAACTTCCAAGAGAAGTGGTGCTGGCTCCTACCCTGGGGGTCTTTAAGAGGAGGCTAGATGTACACCTTGCTGGGGTCGTTTGACTCCAGTACTCTTTCCTGCCATGGCAGGGGGTTGGACTTGATGATCTGCTCAGGTCCCTTCCAACCCTAGAAACTATGAAAACCTGTTCTGTCCACCAACCAGTGTGCCAAATGAGAGGGTGTTCAGCATGGCTGCAGATGTTGTGACACCCCACAGCACCTGCTTGGATCCTGGTTCGGTTGAGCAGCTTGTGTTCCTCAAGGTGAACCTCCCGCTGCTGGGGTTCCCCAAGCTCCAGGTGCAGACGGAGCAAATGCCACCCTCCTCACTCCATCCGTATCATGAGTTTTATCTGTCAGCAGCCTAAGGTGCAGTTTCCCCCAAGCCCCGGCAGCTATCACTGTGAAAGTTGGCAGGCTTTGTTGGCTCCTCAGGGGCTAGCAAGCCTGCAGTTTTGAGCTCCCTGTGGCTTTCCACGCAGAAGTCACAGGAGGTTTTCTCTCAGGAATTTGGGGTGCTGTTTCTCCAAACCTCCTGAACCTATCTTGTTGAAAATTGGTACGCTTTGTGGGCTCCTCAGGAGCTACCATTCTGGCAAGTTTCACTGAGATCAGACATGAAATGCCAAAGTTATAGCCTGCTTCGACCTTCCCCATTATAGCCTATGGGGAAGTCGAAGCAGCTCTAATATTCAACTGAGCTTTGACCTTGAGTCAAAGCGGACGGCAAATCAAAGCAGGACCCGGTTTAATATTCGACATGGCTGTTGAATTGAATATTACCTGCGCTGCACAGCTTTACTTGGCTCCAAACGTATGGCGGTGGGGAAGTGGTGGCACCATTCCCCTGCTGCCAAATTTCCAGATCTGTGCAGAACCCCACACTATGAATGCTAGATTAGGTACATGATACCAGCAAGCTAGGAACACTGCCAGACCCCAAAGCCCAATTCCAGTGTGGAGGGAGGTTTGGGTTGGGGTGGTGCCAGGCCTTCTGGGTCCAATCCCAATGCATGGGAGTGGGAGGGGGCAGTGCCAGCCACCTGGGTGCTGAATCCCAGTGCATAGCGCTGGGAGGAAGCAGTGCCAGGGCCAAAGCATGGTGCCCAGGGCTCAATTTGGCCCATGGACCAGTCCTATACCACTCATTTGGTCTGCAGGGCCATAAGCTTAAGCACCACTGTGTTAAACAAATACTTCTATAAGAGTTTAGATACGGATGATCCTTCCTTGACCAGGGGTTGGACAAGATGACCTCCTGAGGTTCTTTCCAGCCCTACTTTTCTATGATTCTCTGAATGACCTTTCATCATGGCTTCCAGTGTTTCAGTTCTGTAAGTTTCCTTCAGCCCTTTACTTTATCAAGTTCTCGCTCTCTCTTACTTACATCATCATCTTTTTACACAGCCTGCTGCCTCCATCTCTCTTGAACATCCGTTCCCCCAGATGATTAAACAACAAATATAATTTCCTCCTAGACTGTGTAATTGCTCTGCAGCAACGGAAAGAATAGAATAAGGAACTGTGACTCAGTGCTTCACAAACTGGGGCCAAGGCGGGCAGAGGGGGGCTACAATATGATAAATATGTTGGAGATTTCAGCTAAAAGTTCAGTTTTTTAAATACATAGTTGGCCTATAAAATTAATTAAAAGATAAAGTGCTTAAGGACTTGACTAATCTAAGAGGGACAGGAGCATAAAGCAGTTCATGTTTCTCCAACAGTGTGCAAGTCATGCCAGCAGCCCCTGCCAGTACCATTATAGCTCATGCCCTGCCAGAATTCCTATGAAAACTCTGCTTCTAAAGGCTTTACAAGTCATCTGTTTGGCTCTGTAAAGCCATCGGTCAGCTGACCACTCTGATATTTATAATGCTGAATCTATTTCCAACTCATTCTGCTTTCATTTTTAAGTACCATCAGCCAATTTTTATCCTGAGCTATATTTACATAAATCCTATTGACTTCAGTTGGAGAGAAATGTGCAATTATGGACAAAATATGGCTCTTAAAAAAATTAGCTATTGTAAAATGATAGTATCTTGATTAGGCCTTCAAAAACAGCTCTTTGGACATGGACAGGGTAATTCCCAAAGTTACAAACTCTGAAATGATAAAGCAACTTCCCAGAGTGCACCTACTCTACTGCTGACTTCACTGGAAAAATGAAAAACATTTCCCAGAAACTTTCCAGCCTGTGCCAAACAGAGACCCTCTAAGGAAGCAGATGCAGAGCAGTGCTTCCTCTCCATAGAAGGTATGGCCAAAGTTGATGCTTCCATAGCTATTAAACGAGAATTAGGCCAATGATAGAATTCTGGGGCACCAACAGCTAAGTAGATAAGTAGACCAGGAAAGAATGTCTTGCTGACAAGTGCAAAGTCAATCAAAAGTAGAGATGCAACAGAGAACCAAGGCAAATAGCCATCAAAACTCATTCTGCTATTCTTACCTTGGTCACACTACATAACTTCATTGAATACAGCAATGTATAACAGGAACTGCTCATCTTTAAAGTTATGACTCAGCCTTTGACAGAGTAGAAAAAGTCTCTGTGACAGACCCTAAAAATCTACAGATTCCCTTGCAAAACTCTATACATCCTCCAGAATCTATAAGATTTTGAATGCCCTGCCATTTCCAATCAGAAAGTACTGTTACCATCAGGCTAAGTACAGACTGTCAAAAAGCCTGAGGCAGAATTGATTCAATCTATGCAACTTCCTCTAAGCTGTGTAGATTGAACACATAACTAACTGAACTGATGTTCAGTTTTCAACTGGGAAATGCAGGGGGAGGCCTTCATTGACCCATGCCAGTAGGTCAGGGGCGCTAGAGCACATCTTCCTGCCTGCTGGCCATTGTAAGCCCAGCCAAGTGGGAGTCTGACTGGCTCCTGAGTACGTGCTCCCAGCCCTCTGCTGTCCCCCCACAGGGGGTTGATAAGCCCCCTGTCCAGGTGCTGGCCAACCTTGGGGGAGCCTCCTCCTTAGGGGGTTTCCCCAGACCAGGCAGCCCTGGGGAGCTGAGGGAAAGCCTCATGGAGTAGAAGGAAATTCTCCTGCTCCCCTACAACTGCTTTTGCAATAGCAGCCAGTCACCAGTTTCTCCACTCACCCCTCTGGCTGCAGCTTCCTGCCTTTGCCCCAAGGGGCAGGACATTGTGGCACAGGGAGGAGAGGGTTAATCTGGCACCACATGAGGTAAGAGAGAAATCAGGGCTGCTTGCGGGGTGGGAATGGGGGGGGACCATTCTCTTGTGTAGCATTCATGTGCCTGCACATGCAGCAGTGGAGGGGAACCAACCACATAGTGTACAGCACCCAGGGGCTTAGAAGCTGGAGACCCCTGATACAAATCAATAGGGTTGGGTATTTGTCCAGTCAAATAAATTTTGATCAATTGACTGGTCAAATATTAGACAAAAATTATAGAAAGTGGCCAATAGGTCCACATAATACATAGAAAAAGCACAAATTTTCCACCAAGAAATGTGTCAAAATAATAAAAAAAAAATTTCTGTCAAGAAAACTATGAAAAATATATATATTTTGTAAAATTGCGGTAAAATTTGATCAGTCAAAAAATATACAGTTAATCGACCGGTCAATTGACAATATTTGACCAGTTGGTTGATTGGCTTGCCACCCTTACAAATAAAAAAGTTGGCCATTTGAAAAAAAAATTTTGCTGTGATAGAATGAGTTGGTGACAACTAACCACTGCCTTGTGTACCTGATAGTGTGAGAAGAGGTTTGAATTGGGGTAAATCCAAAACCAAACACTAATTTTGGCTTATTTTGTTAGATCAGCTCAAATGATCAGCAGCCAAATAGTTTATTTTGAAATGCAGATTTTCATCATTAGCCTTCAGAGTTGCTACCACATAGTATCTCATTCCCTCTGAACAGCTATTGTTTCCATCTGTATAAAGTATTCATGAAATAGCACTGTTACCCATTCATGCTCAGAAGCTTATAGGTACAACCAGAAGGACAGGGATTTTTTTAAAGTATGTGTAAATTCTTTAGAAACTGATGAAAACATCAGCTAGATCTTGGTGGGATGCATCATTCATTTTCCAGGCCAGTGATGCTTAGAATTTTGGCCCCACAGGCCAGGTAAACGGTGTGGGGCTGGTTCACAGGATGGATCAGACCCAATGTTGACCTCTTGTTCCAGGATCAGGCCCTAAGGCTCCATGCGGCCTCCACTTGGCCACAGCCTTATCTTGGCTGGGCAGAGACAGTGGAAGTCCCTGGAGCCTGATCCCGATCAAGCAGGGGCTGGGTTGAGGCACCGTGGGGCCCTGTTCCGGCTGGATGGAGGTGGAACCCAGCTGGGGTCAGGCTCTGGGGCCCTGTGCCGCCTCTGCCCAACTGGAATCAGGCTCCAGGGCCCCTTACTGCCCCCTGCACTCATGCTGCCCTGCACACATGATCTAGTGTACAGAGCCACTGCCCATGGGGGTCCCCACAGGATCCATAGTGAGTACTGTGAATCAAATGACATGGAGCTGGAGGCTGAATCTGGGATTGAGATGTGCCAGGGGTTTCATAGTTTCATAGTTTCTAGGGTTGGAAGGGACCTGAGCAGATCATCTAGTCCGACCCCCTGCCATGGCAGGAAAGAGTACTGGGGTCAAATGACCCCAGCAAGATGTTCATCTAACCTCCTCTTAAACACCCCCAGGGTAGAAGCCTGCACCACTTCTCTTGGAAGCTGGTTCCAGACCCTAGCCGCCCTGACCGTGAAGTAGCGCCTCCTGATATCTAACCTAAACCTACCCTCTGCCAGCTTGTGACCGTTATTCCTGGTCACTCCTGGCAGTGCTCAGGGAAACAGTGACTTCCCCAATGCCTGCTGATCCCCCCTGACTAGTTCTCTGGCCGCCGTGGCAGGGACTGTCTCCACACCTGCTCTGGCCCTGGGTTAAGTTCAGAGTTGTCCCTTGACAGTCCCTGCCAGCAGTGCCCCTGGGCTGGCGGGTGACAGCAGGGGGTGCTAGGAGCCCGGACAGCTGGTTCTCTGGGAGGATTGGGGGCTTGTGGGTGAGAGCAGCAGGGAGCAAGAGCCCGGATGCCTGGGTTCTCTGGGAAGTAGGATCTGGTGTCCTAGAACAAGGGGTTGCACACTGGACGCCTGGGTTCCCTTCCCTGAGCTCTGAGTCACACTGCGCCTTCCGGGCCCCCACCCCCAACCTACCCACAGCCCCTCCCAGTGCCCATATAAGAGACAGACCAGTGCTGCGGGCACACAAGAGCCATGATGCCTGCCCTACACATGTCCATTCTCCTTGGGCTGCTCATCACTGGTGAGTGGGTCCTGTTCCACTGCAGAGCCAGCTGCAGCTCCTGTCCCCGTTACACCCAAGCTGGTGCCACCCACAGAGCCAAGTGCAGCTCCTATCCAGGTCCTTCCCCCTAACGACCCATGTCTCGAAATGAGGAAAAGACAGCGACCCCTTTCCCCTGCTAGTAAACCCCTGTGGCCATCATGGGGGAGGGAGTGCAGTAGCAGATGGTGTCCAGCAGGGGGGGCGGTGCGCTTGGAGGACCCCTTCCTGCCTACAGGTCCCTCTTTTGCTAGTAGCCCCTGTTGTTGGCATTGTAGTGTACATCCCCTTTGGGACCCCCTTGTAAGCAGCAGAGGGTGTCATGGCTGGGGGGTTGGGGATCTCTGAGAATCTGGTCTGTCTCTAGGCCCAGATCCCTGCTAGAGCAATGGGGCACCTGATTGGTGGGGATCAGGATCAAAGTCTCCCAGCCCCAAACTTGGTGCTAGGCACCGAATGTGCCTCTCCGATCCAGTGCCTTCCCCCATGGCGCCAGGCTCTGGACATAGCCCATCATGCTTACTTCATGTCCATGAATTAATTAATTACCTGCACCCATGGAACAAGCTGGATTCTGCAGGAAACGATCATTCCTGGCAGCAGGACGTTGAGCACCCCTGATCCAGGCAATCAGAACTTTAATAGAGAATCAAAAGTCATTTGCAGCAGAAAAAGCTAAACACAAAGACATGACATCAGGAGTGGAACAGTGGCATAGCACACCAGAACTCCCTTCTGTACACCATTACACTGACATAGGACACAAACTTTAAGCACCTTTTGGAGATTCAAGAAGTGAAACAAATTGACTTGTCTGTTTCCAAGCTATGTTAATATGTTCATTCTCCACAGTCACTCTCCTAGAGCTGACCGCCATTGAACTTAGCCATTATGATCGACCTGGGAGAGGGGCAAAGGAGTCAGTGTACATACAGACTCCATAGCATATTTTCTGGCAGTGAGAAAAAAAAAAGAAACCACAATGTTTTTTTATTGCAGAAGGTTGCACTATTAAATGCTGTAGGCTGCCTATACATGTGCTTGGGAGTGAGGGGGGGATCATTTTAATTAGAGTGGTTCCTGGACAACTGCTCAAATTAAAACAGTTCACTGTCACATGTATTAAGCTCCTGCCCATTTCAAAATGGCCATGGGATGCTTTATTTAAAGTTCATTTGACAAGGTCCTCATTCGACTGTGGCCCTGCAGTCAGGCAATGCTGGAGGATTCTAATTAGAACATAAACAAATGCATCTATAGACACCTGACAGACTACTGTCATTTCTCTGGGATAAGCTGGACCTGGGATAAGCCAGTGGCTGAATTGGTGGAGGAGAGAGATTTGCTTGTAATGGCAAAGCAGAAGTCAGAGCCAGGGAAGCAGAGTACATGTTTATGACCAGGAATCTGTGCTGTTTGATCAGTGTATATATAGGCTGAGACTTTTTTCCTTTGCACATGACAGGTTGTGGATCCCTCCTCATTCAGTAAAACAAGGTGGCCTAGTCAATAGGGCATCATGCTGGGAGTCTGCTGGCGACTTATGATATAAAAAAATTGAGTGAAGTCGAATAGCTTTTCTGTGCCTTAGTGTTCTATCTGTGCAACTTACTGTAACAGGGAACCCTAGCCCAGTTACCAGAAGGCAGGTCAGTCCCTTTAAGACCAGAGCTTTCCGGGCACAGCCTGCTGGCAGGATAGGGGTTAAAAGCTGAGCTGGGCCAGCTAGTCAGGAGAATGGAACTAGTGAGAGAGTATGCAGATGTGTTCCAAGAGGTCCTTGGGGAAGCTCAGAGCGTGATGCATTGAATAAGGACCCCTCCAGGCCAGGTGATCTGCAAAAACTGGAGGTGGCTCCCACAACAACTTCAGGAGCAGATAAAAGATGAGCTCAAGATGATGTTAGAAAAAGGCATAATACAAGAATCCCAAAGTGACTCGCACAGCATTTTCGTGGTAGTGCCAAAGCCAGATGGGAAAATTAGACTCTTGATTTCTGGAAAGTAAATGCGGTGGCTAAATTTGATGCTTATCCGATGTCAAGGGTGGATGGTGAAAAACATTGGGCAAGCCAGCTACATCTCCACTTTGGACTTAACGAAAGGCTATTGGTAGGTCCCCTTAGCACCCGAGGACCAAGAAAAGACAGCATTTGCCACACCATGGGGCCTATTCCATTTCCAGTGCATGGCATTCAGATTACATGGAGCTGCCGCAAAGTTTCAGTGGCTGATGGATAGAGTCTTAGCCCCTCATGGGGGTTATGCCGTGACTTATATAGATGATATTATCGTGTATACCGCAGATTGGTCGAGGCATTTAACAGCACTGCAAGTGGTATTATAGGACCTAAGGAAGGTGGCACCAACCTGAAGAAGTGCAGAATTGGGAAAGAGGAAACACAGTATCTTGGGTTCCAGGTAGGAAGTGGTAAGGTGTGACCGCTGCTGGATAAAGTAGAGGCATTAAGGAAGTATCAAACTCCTTGAACAAAGAGACAAGTGAGGGCTTTCTTGGGACTCGCAAATTATTATAGGAAATTTGTTCCTCACTTTGCAGACTTACTGGTGCCTTTGACTGAGATGGTAAGGGCTGGAGCCCCAGCCAAGGTAAGATGGACACCAGAGGCAGAAGGAGCATTCCAAAAGGTGAAGGATGTACTTTGTACATAGCCATTACTATATACACCAGATTTCAATAAACCCTTTTTGGTACTGACAGATGTATCAAACTTGGCTGTTGGTCCAAATGGAGGAAAGGGAAGAACATCCAATAGTGTACATAGGTAGGAAGTTGCACCCACCTGAAAGGAATTATGCTACAATAGAGAAAGAATGTTTGGCGATCAAATGGGCCATAGAAACACTCTGGTATTATTTGTTAGCCCAGAAATTCATGTTACTCATGGATCATGCCCCACTGCGATGGCTACAAAGCATAAAGACAGATAATGCTAGGCTAATGAGATGGGCTGTCAGTCTTCAACCATACTGCTTTGTGGTAGAGCATTGTTCAGGGACCAAGAATGTAAGTGCTGACTTCTTCTCATGACAATATGAAGAAGGAGAGGGTTCAGAGGGGAAAGAAAGACCCAAGAGAGAAGAGAGAGGGGTATGTAACAGGGAACCCTAACCCTGTTACCTGAAGGCAGGTTGTTCCCTTTAAGACCAGAACTTTCTGGGCACAGCCTGCTGGCAGGGTAGGGGTTAAAAGCTGAGCCAGGCCAGCTAGTCAGGAGACTGGAAGGGGGGAGGCCAGAACTATAAAAACCTTGGGCTTGGCGGCAGTAAGGGGCACTGGCCAAAGGGGAAGGAGGTTGCACATGAGAGCTCCACAGAGAGACTTGGCTGCTGGTCCAACTGCTGTGAAAAGGGAACTACTGTTGATTCTTAGAGAAGCAGCGGTAGCACCACAGAGAGGAGCGTCACAGGCAGTGATGAAGCAGAAGCACCAAGACATCAAAAAAATGTAAGTGACACACTACCTTCTTCAATTTCTATTTTTTTATGGTTATAACCCACTGTGTGTGTGTATTTGTTGACTGATAAACCAGTGGTTTGTGGATAAGGCCATAGGGGAGGAGGAGACCTCATTAGTGCCTTGGGTGCACCAGTGTGTGCATTTGCATACTTTTGGGTTGGGCCAGTGGGGGTTCAGGGCCACTGCCCATCCTTGAACTTGCAACCCTGGCTGCAAGACCACTAAGCAGGCCTCTGGGCCAGAGAGCCTGGGCTCCATATTGGAGGCAAAAGGAGGGCTATGAGCCCCAAGATTAAGAAGCTAGAGCCTCAGAGTCAAACCCTATCTGGTGCGTTTAGACTGATAGGCTTATCTAGAGAAAGACAGGGGGGCAAGGCCCATGGTAGCTGAGAATCCCAACATAGAAATACAGT